>NC_083691.1:36141465-36449396 GCF_033118175.1 Dama dama
AGAAAACAGTATGGAGATTCCTCAAAAGATTAAGAAGAGAATTACTACATGATCCAACAACCCACTTCTGGTTATATATCCAAAGGAAATGAAACCACTATCTGAAAGATATATCTATACCCCCATGTTCATTGCAGGATTATTTATAATAGCCAGGACATGGAAACAGCCTAAGGGTCCACACAGATGAACGGATAAAGAAACTGTTTTATATACATATAAAACATATATATGCTTTTTTAATACACACACACACATAAAAAATATAAAATGAAGGGAATTCTGCCATTTGCAACAACATAAAAGAAGGCATTATGCTAAGTAAAAAAAAGTAAGACAGGGAAAGACAAATAGTGTATGATTTCACTTATATGTGAAATCTAAAAATAACTGAACTCATAAAAACAGAGTAGATTGGTGACTGCCAGAGATCAGGGGAGGAGTGTGCAGTGGGGAGAAGAGGTGAAGGTGGTAAAAGGGTATAAACTTCCAGTTATAAGATAAATAAGCTCTGGGGGTCTAATATACAGCCTGGTGACTATCGTTCACAATACTGTACTGTATACTTGAAAGTTGCTAAGAGGGTAGATTTTTATTTATTTATTTATATATGTTCATTTATTTTTATTAGTTGGAGGCTAATCACTTTACAATATTGTAGTGGTTTTTGCATACATTGACGTGAATCAGCCACGGGTGTACATGTGTTCCCCATCCTGAACCCCCCTCCCACCTCCCTCCCCATCCCATCCCTCTGGGTCATCCCAGCGCACCAGCCCTGAGCACTTGTCTCATGCATTCAACCTGGACTGGCGATCTGTTTCACACTTGATAATATACATGTTTCGATGCTATTCTCTCAGAGAGGGTAGATTTTTGAAAAGTTCTTACCACACACACAAGATAACTGTGAAGTGACAGATAAGTCAATTATTTCTTGCAGTCATCATTTCAGCAATATATGTGTATGGCAAATCATCACATTGTACACCTTAAATTTACATAGTGTTATATGTCAGTTATATCTGAGTAAAGCGAGAAAAAAACCCTTGAAATATGGGGATGGGATATCTGAGTAGATGTACTTGAGAATCCTAAAACTTCAGATTCTCTAAACTGTCTGGGCCTGCAGAAGCAGGTCTCTCTGCCTTGTTGGAAGAAAGAGGCAACGCTTACCTAAAAGAGATCTCACCTTGGCCTCACCAGACAAGTTCTGGGGCTATAAGAAAGAGAAAGGATTCTATGCCACAGGGGCTGTAGGTCCTCGCCCACCAGACTACATTCTGCCTACATGTAGAACCTGAGGTGTTGGATTAAGGGGATAGAGAACATAAAGCTAGTTTAGGGGAATTTGCCCATGAGGCCTATTCCCATGACATAGTATTTAAGAACATGGTAGGAGCTCTAGGATTCAGTTCTAATATGCTGCTGGCATGGTACTTGGAAGTTGGGAAAAGCAATGACCACATTAAATAAAGCAGAGTTGCCAGAACAGTCATAGCAGAATACAGATGTGGGAATCAAAAAACTCCAAGAAGCAAGCATCCTAAAATGCATCAACCAAACAAGACCAGAAAGCTTTCAGTTGACTCTCTTCTTCAGGAGAGCCTGGACAACTGTCCAGGTGACAGCAAATGCTCTGGAAAGGGGACCAGCATCATTGAGATGCTCAGTTGTGCTTGTCCTCTGCAGATCAGGGCTCATGCTTTTATAGAATAAGATCTAGTAGCAGTGGAGAGGACAGGATCCTAGAATAGTAGAGATAACTAAGAGAAGCAGTAGTGACCGGATTACCATAATGGATAGTAAGGATCAACCTGACCAATGGCAATGTCTAGTAGAACACAGTATTTCTGGGGACAAGACAGATGGGCAGACAGAAAGGATACTGATTAACACACAATCAGTTCAGTTCAGTTCAATCACTCAGTTGTGTCTAACTCTGACCCCATCAACTGCAGCACTCCAGGCCTCCCTGTCCATCATCAACTCCTGGAATTTACTCAAACTCATGTCCATTGAATCGGTGATGCCATCCGACCATCTCATCCTCTGCTGTCCCTTTCTCCTCCTGCCCACTCCCAGCATCAGGGCCTTTTCAAATGAGTCAGTTCTTTGCATCAGGTGGCCAAAGTACTGGAGTTTCAGCTTCAGTATCAGTCCTTCCAATGAATATTCAGGACTGATTTCCTTTAGAATAGACTGGTAACACACAATAAGAAGAGATTAATAGTAGAAGGCTGGGGTCAACATTACTCCAATGAAAAGTTATAATAACTTGCCTGATTTAAAGACCTGAGCCTGTACTCAAACCTAGAATGCATGAACCAAAGGAAAGACTACGTGTCTATGAGAAAGAACCTGGAACACCAGGGCAAGTGTGTACAGATTTTTTTTTCAGTTCTTCTCCAAAGTGATTTATGGTTATTTCCTTGGATGGGAAAGAGGACTAATCTAATATTTTGAGGGATGTTGGGTACAGGGTCTAAGTTGATGAGGATACCCAAGAGTCCAAAGCACCATCAGGCCCTCCTGTTAGAGGAAGAGCATATTGGAATCAGATAATAAATGGAGACTTCACTCAGGTCTGTCTCAGAGTGGGCTCACTGGCTCCTTTTATCAAACTGGCGGTCATTTCCTTGATTCCCAAATGTATGATTGGAATGGATGCACTTAGTAGTTGCCAGGATCCTCACATCGGTCCTTAGACCAATAGTCTGTAGAGTGAGAGCTATTGTAATAGGAAAAGCCAAGTAAAGCCCCTGGAACTGTGTCACCTCTGCCCCAACCAAGTAGTAAACCACAACAATGTTCAAAGGAAGATCACATTCATGTGGGCAAGAACACAATTCTACTTTTATAGTCTTGCTCCAGGGCTATGTTTATTTTCCTGCTTTCTGTCATAATACATTCCAAAGGGATCCAGGCCATCTGGCCATTCCACAAAACATCACATTAGTCTATCATAGTGAAATACCATGTTGCTTGGACCTGACAAGCAAGAAATGCAAATAATCTGGATGTCTTGATGAGATACAAGCTTTCCAGAGGGTGAATAAACCCCATAAAAATTCAGAAGCCTGCTACACTGATGAAAAATTTAAATGGCAATTATTACTTTTAACATTTTGAGATAATTTTAGATTGATAGGAGAGATGCAAGAAGAATACGGATTTCTGGAAGCATTTTACCCAGCTTGCCTTTATATTAACATCTAATATAAGCATAGAACATATATCAAAACTAAGAAAATAACCTTGTTGCTGGGCCATGCTTCAGTCATTTCTTATTCTTTGTGATCCTATGGACTGTAGCCCAGCAAGATCCTGTCCATGAAATTCTCCAGGCAAGAATACTGGAGTGGATTGCCATGCCCTCCAGGGGATCTTTCTGACCCAGGGATCAAACCCGCATCTCTTATATCTCCTGCATTGGCAGGTGGGTTCTTTACCACTAGCACCACTGGGGGAAGCCCAACCTTAGTACAATACTATTCTCTAGAGCACAGACTTTATGTGGATGTTGAAGAGGTCCAATGGTCAAAGGCATGCCAGAGATTTTTCTCCACAGTAAAGGACAACTTACCTTCTACCACTAAGAAAGAGTGCTTGGTAGATCTCTTCAGGTTAAGGTGGAAGGTTTCTAGTTTTAAGAAGGGCTCAGATCCATAAAGGACTCAATAGCAGGTCCAGCCTCATTACAAGCAGTCCTGCGATTTGTGCTCTATGACTTGACACATCTCATGATACTAGAAGTATCTGTGGTAGAGAAAAGGCCACCTGGAGTCTCTGGCAAGACCCAAAAGAAGAGACACAGCGCAGCCCATTACAGTTCTGGAGAACGGCCAAACCAACTGGGAGAGAGAAACATACACATTTGGAAAGCATCTACTCTAGTGGTCCAACGATAAGACTTGGCGCTGGATGGGCTGGGACTGGGGGGTGGGGGAGGGCAGATGCCTGTCCAAATGCCTACTCCCCCCTCTGACAGTTAGGGGCTAACAGTTTTACAGACAGGGAATTCCCTGGTAGCTCAGTGGATAAACAATCTGCCTGCAGTGCAGAAGCCTCAGATTCAATCCCTGGGTCGGGAAGATCCCCTGGAGAAGAAATTGGCAACCCACTCCAGTATTCTTGCCTGGAAAACCCTAAAGACAGAGGAGCCTGGTGGGCTACAGCCCATGGGGTTGCAAGAGTTGGACATGACTTAGCAACTAAATCACCACCAGTTTTACAGACCTATAGATGGGGAGTGAGGTGAGCGGGGTGTATATGCAGAAACAGCATAGTCAGCTCTGACTGTTATTTGAACTTGATCACTGGTGGTCTGACCAACATCACCTTGATTAAGTACAATTAATCTTTAGTTCCAGGGTTGGTTTGTTCCCAGGTCCTTGAGGCCAGTTCTCAGAACTGTGGCAGCTTATGTCATGGCTACAGCCTGGCCATCATGTAGTTAACTTCTTCTACCTGGTGGGGGTTTTAGTATCTATAAAACAGCTCATAGGATATGGCTCAGAATATTATCTATAGCACTTAAGAAGGAAATAAACATCCTTGACTTTGCATAATGACTAACCTATTATTATTTGGTCTTTGGTTGTTTTTCTTTGTTTCTGCATTTTCCTCACTTTTCTGATTAATCTTATTATTTGGCTAAAGCTTTTCCACAGACAAAAGGCAGGTGAAAGTTATGGTGAGGAAGGACCACAGAGTCCTGCTCAATTTCAAAGGGGGATTAGGAGGGTCTTTTGGTATTTACAACAAATACCTCTGAGCCTGTGTTTAAGCTAATGAATTGACTGGGAAGAGGGAAGCTGGTTGCCAGAGGAACAAACCCTGAGATTAGAGGCTTGAAACTTTCAACTCCACCGTTCAACCTCCAGGGCAGGGACTGAGTTAATCATTACTGTCAGTGATTTTATTAATTATGCCAAGATTGAAAGCAGGAGAAGAAGGGGATGACAGAAGAAGATGAGAAGGTTGGATGGATATGAATGTGAGTAAACTCCGGGAGTTGGTGATGGACAGGGAGGCCAGGCGTGCTGCAGTCCATGGGGTCGCAAAGAGTCAGACACGACTGAGTGACTGAACTGAACTGAATGAAATCTCCATAAAAAAAACACAACAGAGTTTCTGAGAGCTCCCTGGTTCGCGTGAACAGCGGGGTGCTGAGAGGGTGACACACCCAGAGGGGGAATGAAAGCTGAGTCCCCTGTCCACAACCCAGACCTTGCCCTATGCCTCTCTTCCATTTGACTGTTCCTGAGTTGTATCCTTTAGAATAAGCCAGTAGACAGACGTAAAGTGTTCTCCTGAGTTCTGTGATCTATTCTAGCAAACTGAACCCTGAGCAGGGTATTGTGGGATGCCCTGACTTACAGCCAGTTTGTCAGAAGTACCCAAGGTCTAGACTTCCCACTGGCATCTGAAGTAGGGAGCAGAGTTGCAGAACTAAGCCCTGAACCTCTGGGGTTTGCATTACTTCGGAGTAGTGAGTGTCAAAACTGAATTATCTTGCAGGACACTCAGTGGGTGTCCACAGAGCACTGGAGAATATCTTGATGTGGAAAAGCCACACACGTGGTAAACAACAGCTAATGCCTTTAGGCTCGACAGTTTTGACCTTTTCCTTCAGGTTCTACAGTTCCATTGTGTGATGGGTAGCTAAATTTATTCTTTTTAGGATTTTAAATCAGTGAATCTTTGTTGAAAACCAGCAGGAGGAAGGCACTGTGCAGGAAATGAAAAAAGGCCTAACTGCAGCCCCCACCATCATGGAGCTTTAGAGTTTAGTAGGTTAAGGAACACATGTCCCAGGACAGAAAGTGGCAGTGAAAGCCTTCTGAGAGGGATGCTCAGAGGAGGTAAAGTTTTCCTCTGACTGGGAAAACTTCATGCTAGGGAGAGCCTGGTGCTGCGCATCAAGAACCTGAATTCTAGGACTGTTTCTATTACTGATCTGAGTCTGTAGGTTAGGCTTTGTGGACAAAGAATATCACCAGCCCTATCAGTGAAGACAGGATGTTGTGGCCATCAGCCATTCCCCCAATCACCAACCCCCCCCCCCCCCCCCCCCCCCCAGATAGTTAAGGTGCCTGTTAGAGGAACTATTTCAGTGAGCCCAGACTCTTGCATCTTCCCATAGGTAGAAAAGTGCTAACTTCATTAATTTAAGCTGTCTGGCTTTTAATTAACAGTCATCTTTTAATATTCCCACTACCTAGTTTTTGTTGCAAAAGTTCCTAAATATCCTGGCTCCTCCCTTATCTCTCTGAACAGCCCCTCAGAGCGATATGAGAGGCTGCCTCCTGGGCTCAAGTCCTCAGTATGTTCCTCCAGGAAAACTCAGTTCTCAATTTTTAGGTCATATATTCTCCCACAGTACACAGTTTATAAATAAAGCTCCCCAGATTTCTATTGTCACTCTGAAACTCCAGGGGTTAGAGGGACAGTGACCTTCAGATTTCCTATTTCTTATTGCTACTCGCCCCTACACCCCCTCGCTCTCTATGTCCCTCTTCTTCTGGAGGCCAGATGGAGAAATGAAAGTGGTCCCTTTAAGGGAGCCCTCAGTGTCTGGCCCCGGGGAGCCCCAGGCCGGGGGCAGGGGCGGGGCTCCGGGGACCCGGGCTTCCCACGCAGCCGGGGACGCCGCTGCGTCATGGCGCTCATAGCCAATCAGGATGAAGCCTGCCTGGACGCATTACTAGGGCGACGGGCCCGACGCCTCCTGCTTCGGGATGAATTAGCGGCGGGTTCTGCACCCAGGTTGTGGCCCCCACAGATTCTGAAGCTCACCCACGCGGTCTCCACTGCGTCGCGCGTAGTCTTCTGCTGGCCACAGGTGAGAAGCTGGAACCGTCAGGTGGGGGTTCCGGCGCCGGGAAAATGGCGGCGGTGGCCGGGGGATCCCCGGTTGGCGGAGGGGGAGCGGTCCCATGGGCTCTTCCCTGGACCGCCGGCCTCCAGGGGATGCGGCCCCCTGTAACGGTCACTTAACGGGGAATTGGGGTCCGGATGCGGGTGGCGGTGCCACCGGCTCAGGTGAGAGGAGGCGTGGGGAAGCGATTCCCGGAGGCTAGCGGAGGCGTCGGGGGCCACGGAGTCGCTCGGCCGGCTCGATGGGCCGCTTTGCTCGGTGTTTACAGAGAGAGCTCCAACACGTCCCTGCTACAGACTTGGGCGGGTCCAGGAGCTGCACCGCTGCGAACACAGTCCAGCCTGTCACTGTTAAATCGGATGTGCAAAAGGTCCCAAGTGGCCGCCACGTGCGAGGCTTAGATGTGAGCTGGAGAGGGCAGGGGCTGGAACTGGTTTGTCTGTGTATCCTCCAGGCCCCTGTCTGTAGGTGACAGAATGGCAGTGCCCCGAAAGGAAAGGTAGGCCCTGACGAGGGGCTGATGTCAAGTCCGATGGTTAATGCGAGTGTCTGAGCTCCTGCTTCTCCATTGGAAGAGAAGAAGTAAAAAGTTCGGGCGCTTAGGTGTTGGGGAGACATTCTTCCTCCTTGTACTTTCTCGGTTCGGGTGGGTTCCCCGGGGGCATTGCCCCTGCCTTCGAAGTTCTTTAGCTCTATCCCACGTGCACGTGGATGCATGTACAATTGAGGATTTGTTGCCAAAATCTTGGCTCTCTGTGCACCAAAGCCAAACAGAAATAGGGAGACAGTTATGGAGGAGAAAGAAAGAATGGCTTTATTATTTTGCCAGGAGGCAAAGCAGGAGCACAGTAGGCTAGCAGGAGAGGTTATACTGTCAGGCAGCAATATGTGATAAGGATCAAGGCAGTAACAGTCTTGTATTTACTTCTGATAAGTTTCAAAAGGGCGAGTGGGGGGGGGGGGTTGCTAACAAGATGAGGGTGTGTACAGGGTCTCAGCAGGTGAGTCTCCTAATCTGGATGAGCCTCTCTGTTCCCTTTAATCTTTACCTCAGGTGGTTCCCTTGCTGTTCCTCCTGCCCTTTGGAACTAAGAGAAGGTCATGGGAGACCGGAGTCTTGCCTACAAGGAGTGGGGAACAAAAAGGCCTTCATGCCCAGGAGCCCCACAGGGCCCTGCTCAGTGTCAGACTGACATTCAGTTTAAGCTCAGGCATGTAATAAAGATAGACTATCTGTGCAGGTCTTACAGAAACGAAATTTTGTCCATTCCTGTTAGTCCCTTATTTGAGCAAACACTTGTCATGATATATGAGGAAGCACAGATAATTAATTGAAGAAGGTTTTAAGTTTTTATTAAACTCTTCAAAAGAATACTTTGCCAGATGACTTTTACAACATAATTTTTGTTAGGTATTAAGATTCGTTGCTTTGATGTATTTTTCTAGTTTCTATTTATAATAAAAAGGTAACACTGGTTCTTTCATTAAGCCTGCTGTGGAACTGCCCTGCCAAGTCTTTGGGGTGTAAAGATTAATTGCTGATCCTGAGTGAGACAAAGAAGTTTGATTCACTAATGCAGGTGATAAGGACTTAAGTATAGTTGTGGTGGCTACAGAGAGCTGCAGGAATGCATACCAGGTAACAGTCACTTCTGCTGTGGTCCTGTGCAAGAAAGAAGGGGAGCTGATTGCAAGGTAGAGGGGGAAAGAGCTTTAGGCAAAGGAGAAGGCAGTGCCAAGTTAGGTTGGGTTAGTTTTAAAAAAAACTGTCTTGGCGAGAGTCCTTTTTACAGAACTGTTGTATCTTTTGAGAGTAAAAGAAAAAGATTAATTTAATTTTTCCCCCTGTTTTTAAAAAAGCTCCTATTGTACATTGCATGAAATATACTCTCATGTGACAGAAAAGCAGGTTAAGTGATTTTTGTTTTCGGTAGCAGTCTTGGTTTGGTGGAGTGCCTTGTTCCGTTATTGAGAGAGAGCACAGTGGCACTTTTCATTTGTTATCTTTGGTGCCTGCTGTGCATCAGGCACTGTAAAAATGAGGCATCTTCCTTGTTCTAATTTGAGCAAATGATGGTCCATTTCTTCCCACCAGGTGCTTTAGTCAGGCTGTTGATGTTGCTGAGGACCAAGGGTAAACAATGGGGAAAAACCCAAAAGAGACTTTCTTCCACACTGCATCTGTGGAGATTTGGTGTTGGGCTGGAGTTAGGCACAGTTTCTAGTTCCTACTCTGCCACTGAAAATATCTTAGGGAAATCATTATTTCCTTATCTTTGACATGGACAAAGCGTTTCTCCTCTAAGCAATATCTCTGTGTTGTTGTGAGGAGAAAAAAAAAAGTATAGGTAAAAGGACTTAAAAAGGTTAAAAGCACTGTGATGACAGTTAACATAGAAACTGTTCCAGGAGCCTTGTACGGGCTCACTCACTCAGCAACATTGTGCAGTGAGTACTTTATCATCTTTTGGAAACTGAGACACATGGAACTTTTATTTTCCCCAAATTGCACTACTAGCGTCATGGTGCCAAGCTGTGTTCTTAGCCACTGGGCATACTATCTTCTGTAACATGCAGACGTTAATGTGTTAAGGGGATATATATGAACAGGCTTTCAATGAAGTAATTTGTGTGTGGTCTTTTAGTTGTGTAAATAATGACTGATTCATTCCATTGGCATCCAGTAGTGATTTATATGGTGATGACTACAGTTGCTTTGGTTAAGTGATATAGTCATCCCACCTTTGATGTCCATTATTTTTAAAAGTATTTTAAAACAGGGTTGTTACTGATTTCTAAGAGGAAGCACAAATCAATAATTGAAGAAGGTTTTAGTTTTTATTAAACTCTTTTGAATACTTTGCCAGATGACTTTTACAACATAATTTGTGTTAGGTGTTAAGATTCATTGCTTTGATGTATTTTTCTAGTTTCTGTTTATTAAAAAAGGTAACATGAATAAAAGTGGCTGGGACATTCATTCTTTCATTAAGCCAGCTGTGGAACTGCCCTGCCAAGCCCTTGGGACATAAAGATTAATTGCTGATCCTGAGTGAGACAAAGAAGTATGATTCACTGATGCAGGTGGTAAGGACTCCAGTATTGTGGTGGGTACAGAGAGCTGCAGGAATGCATACCAGGTAACAGTCGCTTCTGCTGTGGTCCTGTGCAAGAAAGAAGGGGAGCTGATTGCAAGGTAGAGGGGGAAAGAGCTTTAGGCAAAGGAGGAGGCAGTCTCAAATTGGGTTGAGAGGGCATGAGTACCCAGTAGTCAGGCCAGAGTTTTGCAAAAGTTGGTGAGAAAGAAGCCAGGAAAGGTCAGAGCCAGATTATGAATTCTCAGCTGAGAGAGTGATTTTATCCTGTGGGCAGTGGGACCTATAGAAGGATGAGTAACATGACCAACTTTATGCTCTGTAAAGGGAACTTTGGTGATGGCAGGGTCAAAGACAGAATGTAAGGAAGAAACCAGTTAAGGGAAGGTTCGGTACTCCAGACCAGAGACGGTGAGGGAGTGAGGCAGGGGGTTAACTGTGACAGCAAAGTTCAGAGTCCACCACACACATTGTGAGGGCAGAATGGAAGATGGCTGGGTGTGAAGAATAGTGGGGCGGGGAGGGGAGCACCTGCTGAGCGAGTGAAGGTAAGACTAAGGTGTTATATTTGGGGTTTTTTGGGTAACCATATGGTTAGAGATCGGAAATACTGTTAAAAATTTTAGGGAAAAGGATGGAGCAAGGAGTTCTTTGTTACTGGGTTTTGGGAAGCCTGTAAACCCTCTGAGGTGCTGGGTTACATAAAGTGTAACAGAACCAGGTTTAACAGAAGCCTCTAGGCTTCTGATTTCTGAGACTACAGAACTTTTACTTATATCCTTGAAGACAGTAGGATCTAGTGTAAAGTGACCCATTGAAAGAAAGCCACTCAAAGGGAATGGGAAGAAGGTATGGTTGAAGTAAAATATTAGAATAACAAGTGTTAGAGGGTGTTCCCCCCCCTTTTTTAACATTATGTTTTAATATATTTGTACAGAAGTCATATTACGAATGTAGTCACAAATGAATTCTCTAGTTGTAAAACTGACAGCTGATCAAGCTTCCATAATACTAGAGTTGTCTTATCACCAACAACATAACATGAATGCATTTGAAATCAACCACATGGTGAAACTGTAAACCTTGCAAAGGTGCAGGAATTCATGAATTCAGAGCATGGCCAAGAAGTGTTCAAACCGTAAGCAGAAATCAAAGGACTACTGAGTAGAGTAGGCATAGATTTCTTTAAAGAGACTTAAGGCAATGACTGTAACAATGATTGACAAATTTGACTTCAGACTTTGTTAAAATTGAGAATTTTTCTCCATCTAAAGATAACATTAAGAGAATGAAGGGCAAAATACAGATTGGAAGAAGAAAATGGCAATCCATCTGGCAGATGTATGTATATTATATAAAAATAAGAAAAAGACAGTTTTATTTAAAAATGTACAAAAGTTTTGAATAGGCACTTGGTAAAAGAGAATCTCTGTGTGGCCAGTATGCATATAGAGAAGTGTTCAACATCAGTCAGTGGAGAAATGCAAATTAATTAATACAATAATGAAAAAACAACAGTGAGATACTACTGTCTGCCTTTTGGAATGGCTAAAATGAAAGACTGTCAGTGGCTTTCTTGGCAAGGATGTGGAGCCACAGGATCTCTTAAATGTTTTGATAGGAATGTAAAATGGTACAGTAATCTTGGAAAACTGGCTGTATCTAATCCTACCCATGACCCATCATTTTCATTCTTAAGTATATACCCAAGGGAAATAGATGTATATTCTACCCCTCCCTCCAAAAGTAAAAGGATGTTCATAGCACCTTTATTCATGATAACCAAAAATTAGATGAAACCCAACTGGACATTGGCAGTAGAATGGATGAATAAGTTGTGGTTTATTTATGTAATGAAAAATTACAGAAGCAGTAAAAGAGAAGGAACTACTGTACACATCAACATTGATGGATCTCATGGACTTAATGAGCCAGATAATTCATTGAATACTATGTGACTCCATTCAAATGAAGTTCAAAAACAGGTAACGGCTGTTTCCAGGTCAGAATAGTGGTTCCTCCAAGGGGTGGTGTTGGTAATTACTAGAAGGGGCATGAGGGAACCTTCTGGGATGTTGGAAATGTTCTGTATCTTGAGATGGCATGGGTGTATGTATATGAAAAATTCAAGTTGCATACCTAAGATTTGTACAGTTTCTCTTATACTTTAATTTAAAAAGAGGTGCTAGTGAGAATTTGGCAGTGTTAGACCAGTTAACTTTTGATGAGGAAAACCAGCAGGAATGACAATGAGAAAGGTTCTTTAAAGGAATATAAAGGGAGTATGAGAGGCTCTAGGGAAATGATGAAATCTAGATTTTTTTTATTTTTTATTTTACAAAAATGTCTTTATATAATTGTCTTGTAAAAGGCAAATGTAAAATTAAGACTGTTATATCATGCTGTTTTACAGTTTGGTCTCCAAGTTATGTTCCAAACTCTGTACCAATTGATTAGTTCCTTGTCCTAAGAATTAGTGCATAGTTTCAAGTGTAACCTAGGTTTTGGTAAATACAAGATATATTATGGGAAATAAATTGATGTGCATTTTGTTTAATTTTGAGGGGAAAAATTCTAATCAAATCTATTTTTCATCAATATGAAATGTGCCTGTTTAAGAGAAGTCACTGTGTGTCTTTTCCACATCCCTGCTGATTGCTGTTGGAGAATGAGCCCTGCGTTGTGATTCTTTTGGCTGCAGGGTCTTGAATGTCTTGAATGTGATGGAGCTAAGAAAAGCCTTTGGTGAGTTACCTGTAGCAGCAAGGTAAAGCTCAAAAAAGGCCTTTGTGAGCTACCATTAGATTTGACAGTGTTTATCACACCTCTCCCTGGTGGTGGTGGTGGTGGTTTAGTCGCTAAGTCGTGTCCTGCCTTTGCGACCCCATGGAGTGTAGCCTGCCAGGTTCCTCTGTCCCTGGGATTCTCCAGACCAGAATACTGGAATGGATTGCCATTTCCTTCTCCAGGGGATCTTCCCAACCCAGGGATCGAACCAGGATCTCCTGCATTGCTACTGAGCTACACCTCTCCCTAGGTCTCTCTAACTGACAGTGAGGACAAGGGGTGGGTGGATCCTATTGTGATGACCTGGGAGGCAGAAGTCTGAGGGGCAGCCACAGAGCTGACTGGAAATGATTAACCACATTATCAGCTATAACTCTGTTACAGGTGAGGTTTCTGCACACGTACAATGCTCACTTCCTCCCAGGAAGGAGATGACTATTCTAGGGATGATGAGGAGCAGACTTATGCTATCCTTAGTTTTCCATTTCAATTAGAGATCACCTTCTTTTTATGTTTATAAGTGAAAGTTAACCCCCTCCGGAGACCTTGTGGAGCAGGGAGATAGCTTATTTCTGTGGTGAGCTAGTGTCTACTGGTGTCATAAAGCAAATGATGGATAAGAGACAGGAATAAAGATGCAATGAGGGAAGAGATGTGAATGGTGGCAGCCATTCTTAGGCTCTGTGTGGCCAGGAATGTGGACTGAAAGGTTTTTTTGTTTTTTTAACTCTGACAGTGGCTCTTTCCACACATGAATGTTAAGTATCTTGGGGAAGACATCTTTGTCTGGGTTTTTATTATTTCTGCCTTCCTTTTCAAATATGAACACTTTTATTAGATTTATTTTTTAAATTATGTAGCCTTTAAATAATAATTTGCCTTTTGAGGGTTTTGGAGAAGAATGGTGGTAACCAGGAGTGTCTTGAATACCAAAATGTTTATTTGTTTAATGTGAACATTTTTGAACCATTACTATGAGCTTGATGATGGAGACAGAATTGAGTAGGTACAGTTTCTGCCACCTCCAGAGGCTCTAGGGGAGCCTCTGCTCCTGGCCTCTTCTAGCCTCTGGTGGCTACCTGCATTCCTTGGCTTGTGGCCACATCACTCATTCCTTGTCTCTGTGGTCACTGCCTTCTCCTGTTCTGTCTGTGGTCAGATCTCCTTCTGCCTCTTTTTTGAAAGAATATGTGTGATTGCATTTAGGGTCCACCATGATAGTCCAGCTTCCCAGGTGGTGCTAGTGGTAAAGAACTTGCCTGTCAGTGCAAAAGATGTAAGAGACACGGGTTAAGGTTCGATCCCTGGGTCGGGAAGATCCCCCAGAGGACAGCGTGGCAACCCGCTCCAGTCTTCATGCCTGGAGAATTCCTTGGACAGAGGAGCCTGACAGGCTACAGTCCATGGGGCTGCAAAGAGTCAGACACGACTGAAGCGATTTACAGGCATGATATTCCAGGATAATCCCTCCATCTTAAAAGATTTAATTTAATCATATCTACAAAGTTTTTTTTTTTTTCTTTTCTGCTTAGGTAATGTTTACAGGTTCAAAGGATTAATACCTTATGTGGGTATCTTGAGAGGGTCATAATATAGCCAAGGTATTTGTTAATCTGTGTATTGAAGGTGAAGAGATTAATTACTTAAAGTTACAAAGTTAGAATTAACTTCTCTCTCTTTATATATTTGTTTCCCGTCTGTGTACCACCTTTTGGAAGAAAGTAATATTCTGTGTTTCTGTGGATTTGTTATACAGTAAAGTTTAGGGATTCTTTTTTGTTTGCTAAAAGACTTGTTATTTTGAGATAATTGTAGAATTACATGCAATTTTTAAGAAATAATACAAAAAATCCCCCATGTCCCCTTTATACAGCTTTTCCCAATGTACAGTATTACAATCAGAATATTGACATTGATACAGCCAAGATACTGAACACCTTCCCCACACGGATTCCTTATATGGTCCTTTGATAGCTACACATCCCTTTCTCTGACCTCTGGTTATCACTAATGTGTTCTCAATTTCTAGAATTCTGTCATTGCAAGAATGTTACTTAAATGGAATTATACAGTGGGTAACCTTTGGAGATTTATCTTTTTTTCACTTAGCATGATTCCCTGGACATTCATCCAAGTTGTTTTATGTATCAACTTAAATTTATTCAGTAGTTTATTCTTTTTTCTTGCTTAGTATTTCTGTATAGTCTTCAGTATTTTTTGGTATTGCGCGTGCATGCTCAGTTGTGCCTGTCTCTTTGCGACCCTGTAGACTGTAACACTGATGTGAAGAATTGACTCACTGGAAGAGACCCTGATACTGGGCAAGACTGAAGGCGGGAGGTGGAGGGGATGACAGAGGATGAGATGGTTGGATGGCATCACTGACTCAATGGACATGAGTTTGAGTAAGCTTCAGGAGTTGGTGATGGACAAGGAAGCCTGGAATGCTCCAGTCCTTGCAGTCACAAAGAGTCAGACATGACTGAGCAACTGAACTGAACTGAGACTGTAGCCCACCAGGCTCCTCTGTCCAGGGAATTTTCCTCCAGGGGATCTTCTGGGCTCAAGGATGGAATCTGTGTCTCCTGTGTTGCCAGGCAGATTCTTTACCATAGAGCTACCTGATAATGTAGCCACTGAAGGACATCTTGTTTTTTTTTCTAATTTTTGGCTGTTTTCACTAAAGCTGCAGTGAACATTCATGTACAGGTTTTATGTGAACATAAATTTTATTTCATTGGAATAAATGCCCAGGAATGCAGTTACTACACCATATGGTAGTTGTATGGGTACATTGAACTCTTAATTCTCTTCCATCCTGATGCTAATACCAAACTGTCTTAATTATCGTTGCTTTGTGGTAAGTTTTGAAAACAGGAAGTATCTCCTACTTTCTTTTTCAAAATTGTGTTGTTTTTTCTGGGTCCCTTGTAAGGCCTTACAAATTTTAGAATCAGCTTGTTGGTTTCAACAAAGACGTCAGCTGTGGATCTGTTTGTCAGTGATTTTTAATACTGTTTTCATTGAATTGTACAACTATTACCACAATTCATTTTAGAACATTTTCTTCACCTCAGTAGGAAACCCTATATCTGTTAACAGGGACACCTCATCTTCTTTCATCCTCCTCTACCTTTGACCTAGGCAAATACTCATCTACCTTCTGCCTATGCTAGGCATTTCCTTTAAGTAGAACCACACAATATATGGCCTTTTGTAACTGGTTTCCTTCACTTCTTAGCATAATGTTTTAAAGGTTCATCCCTGTTGCAGCATATAACAATACTTAATTCCTTTTTATGTCCTAGTAACAGTCCATTGTATGGATACACCACTTTTTATTTATCCATTCATCAGTTGATGGACATTCATATACAGGTTTTTGCATAATTTTTTTGTGTAATTGTGCTGTAATTTTTTGGGGGGGGTATATACCTGGGAGTTGAATTTCTGGGTCATAGGATAGCTTATGTATTTAATCTTTTTAGGACTTTTCCAGACTCTCCCATTTTACAATCCCCTTGCAGTGTGTGGGGGTTTCCATCCTCCTCCAACACTTGCTAGTATCTTTTTGATTATAACCATTCTAGAGAAGTTGTAATAAAACATTCTCTTGTGATAAAACATCTCTTAAAGAATAAAAAAAATCTTTATTACAATAAAATACAATATTTTATTGTAATAAAATATATTTCATAATAATTCACTCCTAAATTCTTCACCATATATCTTCTAAAAACAGGGTCATACATAACAAGAGTATAATATAATACTGTTTAATATAATACTGTTGTTTAATATACAGTCCATACCTATGTTTCCTCCGTTGTCCTTTATAGATGTTTATTTCTGTATTAAGAATCCAATCAAAGAAGTGTTTTCATGTCTGTTTAGCTTCTTCAATCTAGAATAGTTGTAAGAAAACATTCTCTTGGATGTGAGGTGATCTCTCATTGCAGTGTTCACTTACATTTCCCTGATGACAAATGATGTCATCTTTTCATGTGGTTATTAGGCATTTGTATATTTTCTTTGGGGAAATATCTATTCAGATCTTTTGCCCATTTTTTCCTCTGTTATTTTTTAAATTATGAAAATATAACATGTTTGCAAGAGACTTGGAAAATACAGAGCAAATTTACATGTAGTTCTACTATATATTATAATTTAAGTAGATAAATTAAGATTTTTAGTTGGAGTTTCAATATCAAGCTCAAAAATTAATAGAATGACTATACATAGAAGTAGAAGGATATAGTAGACCTGAAAAGCACTATGAACCAATTCAACATAATTGAGATTTATACAACTTTGCCCGTTTTTAATTGGCTTATTGTCTTTTTACTACTCAGTTATACAAGTTCTTCATATATTGCAGTTAGAAGCCCTTTATCCTTTGTATGATTTGTAGAAGTTTTCTTCTGTTCTGTAGGTTGTCTTTTCAATTGAAATGCAGTTTGCAGTTGATTTTCTTTCTTTCTTTTTTTTAAGTTTATTTTTAATTGAAGGATAATTACTTTACAGTATTGTGTTGGTTTCTACCAAACATCAACATTAATCAGCCTTTTCTGGTATGTTTATCTTGTATCTGCAGCCTTACTGAATTCACACTTTGGGAGATTCTAAGACTTTTTGGGACAGATTCTTTGGGATTGTGTATGTAAACCATCATCTCATCTGCAAATAGGGACAGGTTTATTTCTTCTTTCTGTATGGCTTTTGTTGCCTTTTTTTGCCTTCTTGCATTGAGTAGAATTTCCAGTACTGTGTTGTACAAGAGTGGTGAGAGTGAACATCCTTGTTCTCAATAATAGAGGCAATGAATGCAGTGTTCATTTTATTCATTTATCATTATGTGTAGTAATGTTTGCTGTTTTTTAAAAATAGATGCTCATTATCTAGTTGAGGAAGTTTCCCGTATTCCCTTGTTTTTATGAGAGCTTTTCTCTTGAACAGGATTTATTTATTATTATTATTATAGCTGTTACCAAGTTTTCTGGTCTCTTTTTTTAACTTTTTATTTTATATTGGGGTATAATTGATTAACAGTGTTGTGATAGTTTTGTGATGATAGTGTTGTGTATAGCAAAATGATTCAGTTATACATGTGTATATTCTTTTTCAAATTCTTTCCTATTTAGGTTCTTACATAATATTAAGCAGAGTTTCTTGTGCTACACGGTGGGTCCTTGCTGGTTATTCATTTTGTTTACTAAAAAATTTTTTTTTCCTCTGTATAGCTCAACTCACTAAATTTTTATTTTAAATGAATTGGTGTTTATGGTATGTATGATGTCACAGACAGTGACCATACAACAGTTTATATTGTTGGGAACAGGCACAGTTGAAAAGTGGCTGACTTGCTACCCTTATATTACACAGGAGTAGGTCAGTTAGGGAGTTAAAATAACAGTCAACAGAAAGCTTTTTTTTTTTTTTTAAACTTTTTATTTTGTATTGGAGTATAGCTGATTAGGAAGCAATGTGGTGATAGTTTCAGGTGAAGAGTGAAGGAACTTAGCCATATATATACATGTATCTCTTCTCCCCCAAACTCCCCTCCCATCCAGGCTGCCACATAACACTGAGCAGAATTCCATGTTCTCTAAGTAGGTCCTTGTTGGTTGTCCATTTTAAATATAGCAGCAGTGTGCATGTCAGTCCCAGACCCCTTAACTATCCTTTCCATCCAAAACAGGATTGATTTTTATCAGATGATTTTTTCTGTGTAGACTGGTATGATTGTGTAAATATGTGGTTTTTCAGTTTGTTAGTATGTGGCTTACATTGATTCTTGGATATTGAACTAAGGATTTTTGTGATTATATTCATGTATTGCTCTATAGGTTTTTTTTTGTGTGTAATGTCTTTTCCTGGTTTTTGAGGGCGTTTTTTTTTTTTTTTTTTTTTTTTTTGAGGGCTTCCCTTGTAGCTCAGTCGATAAAGAATCTGCCTGCAGTACAGGAGACCTGGGTCCGATCCCTGGGTTGGGAGGGTCCCCTGGAGACGGAAATGGCAACCCACTCCAGTATCCTGCCTGGAAAATCTCATGGACCCAAGAGCCTGGTGGGCTGCAGTCCATGGGGTCGCAAAGAGTCGGGCACGACTGAGCGACCAACACTAACACACTACTCTTCCTGGTTTTTGCATCAGGGAGATACTACATTCATAAAGTGATCTTGTCTTTTCCAAAGATATTGTGTTAATTCTTGAAACATTTGGCAGAATTCTCTAATGAAATGATCTGGGCCAGGAGATTTCTTTTTGGGGAGGTTTTTAATTACAAGTTTAATTTCCTTAATAGTTACAGGGCTGTTCAGATTGTTCATTTTGAGTGAGTTGTGTGCTTTCGAGGAATTGGTCCACTGATACACAAAGCAGGGCTCCTCACCGCTGCCAGGCAGAGGGGGGAGTTTCAGCTCCTCTCTAGGCCTTTACTCACAGACTCTGCCTCCTTGCTGTTCCCCACATGGCCTCAACTGACACCACTGGGAGGGGATGGCCTTCTTACGCCTGGAGATAGAGAAAGTCCTGACTCTCTACTAGGCTGTCTCATACCATTCTGGTGGAGATGAGAAGGGGAGCCTGATTACTGTCATAGAAGTACAGGCTCTCCAGGTGTTCTCCCCAGATGCTGTGGGGCAGGGGACAGGGGTCCTTAGCAAGGCAAGGAAGTTCTGCCTTTGGTATCATCCCCACAGGTGAAGGTGGGAGGTGAGGCAGGGAGTAAGGGGGTGGCCTCCTGTAATGTTGAGGCACAACAGTAGATAGCCTGGTGAGAGGGAATGTTTAGGCTCCTTACTTGGCTTACCTTGTCACGGGGTGAGGGTGAGCTACAGTTTACTCTGTGGTTTTTGGCTGGAGTGCCAGTGGTTATTGTCTACAAGTTTTCTGTTTTGCTCTGCTGCTCTTTTCTTGGTTCTCTGAAAGAGCAGGAACTTTATTTGTCTGCCTCCACTGGCATTTCTGGATTATTGGCTGCTTCAGCTCTGTGTCCATGAGATATTTGAGGCAAAAGGAAAACCCGGAGAATTCACCACCATGTTGTTCCACGGATCCCAAGATCCCTCCCGAACTAAAGTGTCTTCTCTCCACCTTCAGAGTCTTCTTTTGTTTGTTTCACATATAATGTCCTGAATTTCATCGGAAGGACTGATGTTGAAGCTGAAGCTCCAAGAATTTGGCCGCCTGATGTGAAGAACTAACTCATTAGAAAAGACCCTGCTGGGAAAGGTTGAGGGCGGGAGAAAAAGGGGATGACAGAGGATAAGTTGGTTGGATGGCATCACCGACTTGATGGACATGAGTTTGAGCAAGCTCAGGGAGTTGGTGACAGACAAGGAAATTTGGCATGCTGCAGTCCACGGGGTTGCAAAGAGTCGGACATGACTGAGTGACTGAACCAATAATGTCCAGGGTTTTTATTTGCTCTTAGCTGGAGCAGTAGGAGCAGTACATCTACTGGATTTTATGGAGCAGTAGTTGGACTGGGATTAATTTTTTTTTTTTAATGGAAGAAAACAGGGTAGAAATGAAGATACATAAATTGGCTAGTTAGACACTTATGTTAGTTTTGGGTCAGTTACTTGGAAGTGACAGTTTAACCGTGTCTTCTTTTCCCCTAGAGAGTAACTCTTGTTTGTCATTGTTCAGTAAAACCAAATCATCATTAGTTTTAGATCTCTTTTAAAGAAGCTTGAAAATCCAATGAACTAATTTATTTCTGCATTTATATATATTATAAATGCATTGTAATTCTGTATTTCTGGCTTAGTGTATGAGAAAAAAATTTATTGCAGTGAAAGTGTAGTTTTATAGAGGGACTAACTCAGTTTTTCTAATAGAGATCTTGAAGCTGTGGATTCTTAAAGAAGTAAAAGGCATTGTGCGTGGTGGTGAAGAACTACGTAAGGAAAATTTGTGGACGTCTTTGAAATGTACAAAACAGATTGTGGGGTATTTTGGAAACTGGATGGTCTAAAACACGTTTCCTGGAGATTTGATCTATGGAATCTGCAGCTTTTATTATTTCTTTACTTATAACTTTGTAAGTTGTGAATAACTGACAGCAATGCAAATTACTCTTGTCTTTGGACATGCGGATTAATTTTGTTGGTTGGAGGTACTATTGATTTCTTTTCATCTTTTGTGGAAGAAGCTGGTTTTAGATCTATTAAGCAAATACATTTCACCATTTCCAGTTACCTGTGTGCTTGTGTTCTTTGGATTCACTTTAGAACCAGATGAAGCATGTTATTTATTCCATAATTAATTAATGAGTTAAGTAAAATCATAGGTGTTCATTTTATATTTGTATGAGAGACACAATGTTATCTTTTTGTTTGTTTAAATTATCCTTTGAACAACTTGAATTCTGATGTGCTTGAATCCCACTGTAACACTGTCATTGTGATTTGGAGCAGGGAGTTTTATCTTTTAACCTAAGTCTGTCTACCCACTATAAAAAGGGGTCACAGTGCTATTTTCCTGTTGATGTTTTTGTGAGGACTGAAAGAAATGTTGTAAGGAACACCCATCTCACTGCACCTCGTACATCTTAAGAACTTTGTTTTTTACTGTTATAAGGCTGTGGGCAACCATTTTACCTTCCTGAGACTTAATCTATTTTTTAAAAAAAGGAACTTTTTTACTTGGTTGTTAGGCCATAAGTTTTACTAGTCATAATTGCAAAGAATGGAAGAAGTAGCAGTAGTTGCTTTTGGAAGGAAGAGCATTTTAAACATGCAAGTCACCTTGCTGCTCTGACAAAGAGAAATGTCGAGTTGGATCTGGTGAGCCATTCATTAGGACAGCAGCCTGGTAGTTCGATCAGTAAACATTGATTGAGGGGACCCTGCCGTGCTGGCCTGTGTACTAGGAAGAAGCAGTAGGGCTGGAAATGGGGCTTACCAGAGTAGCAGGAATATTCTTTTTGCCATAAAACAATTTGGAGAGTGGATCAGGATAAGATGAAAGACTTGGAGCTCAACACCCTGTTGGATGTGGCCATGCTCACCAGTGAGTAGAACTGGAAAGGGCTGAGTTTTGTTAAACAGGGAGGGCCATTTGGAGTTGTAAGGGCAATTGGGGGCGAGTGGGGAGGTGGGACGATTGAAGAAGAGGGAGGAGCTGGAAAAATGGCTCCAGGATAACTGTTACTTAAGTTGACCATTCCCTTTGACCCTCACTATTGACCAGTGTTTTTACCTAGGGGTTTTTTGGGCTTTTGGGGGTTTAGGTAGATGGGAGCAGGATTGAGTTGGTGAACTGGTCGAGCTAAAAGAGGGGGTCCTTAGACTGAGAGAATTTAAGTCCCTTAGAATTTAGCACTGGTCTGGGAAAGACCTTGGCCTTCTGGGAAAGACCTATAATTGGAGCAAGCCAGGGGATGGTTCAAGGCAAGGATATCCCCAGCTACTCTTAGTTTAGGAGAGTGAGAATAATTCCAGCTGCACTACCAGGTGAGTATGGGGAGGAAGAAGACTTTCCTCTGCCTTCACAATCCTTCTGACTTGTCTAAGAATTAAATTGACATGAGACAGATTAATGGGAGAAATCAATCCTAACTTTGTAAATACAGGAATCCCACGTACATGAGAAGGTCAGAAACTTCACATCCATGGGATATTCAAAGACAGAAAGGTAAAATGAGGTATGTATGTCATTTCTGAGCTGAGGGACTTCCAAAGTACACACATGTGTGCTCAGTCATGTCCTGCTCATGACCCTATGGACGGCAGCCTGCCAGGCTCCTCTGTCCATGGGGATTCCCCAGGCAAGACTACTGGAGTGGGTTGCCATACCGGTCTCCTGGGGATCTTCCTGACCCAGGGATCGAACTCACGTCTCTTACTTCTTCTGTGCTAGTAGGCAGGTTCTTTACCACTAGCGCTACCTGGAAAGCCCAGGACTTCCAAAGAGAGGAAGATTATTCACAGAACGGAAGAAGAAGAGCAGGTGTTGGGTAATTAGATGGTTGTCCTGTCTTAACAGATGGAGCCACTTAGGTAGTTAATGCTGATAGTTACTCTTTTTCTGACAGAAATCCCCAATTTAGATTCTTCTTGGTGGTCAAGGGAGAGGCAGTAGTGATAGGTGAACAGTGATTTGTCATCTCCGAAGATTTAGCTTTGGGACCAGAAACGAGGCTTGACCACTCAGGGCTCTTGTGTGGCAGAAGTTCTATTACAGTGAAAGGGGACAGAAAAAGCTTCTGACATAGACATCAGAAGGGGGCGGAGAGTGCCCCACTCGCTAGTCTTTTACATACTTTTTAATTAGTTATTACAATAAATCAAAAGAAGGTCTCAAGGTTGTAAAAATTTTGTCAAGACCCACTCCCACAATTTACATTTTAGGATAACAGGATTAGAATTTAACAATAGGAAGATCCTACCAGACCCACTCCCATAATATATGTTCTGAGATGTCAGGATTAGTCAGAAGGTTTTCAGGCAGGAGAAACTGCCCTCAAGCAGGATACATTATTGTTATATAATCCCTAGTACAGAGTTTAAACTGAGTTGTTTGTTGTGTAATCATCAATTTAAAGGACCTAAAGGAAAAAACTCTTTTATGTGACTAAGACTAAGGAATTTAGAAGGAAAAAAAAAAAAGTTTGTCCTTTCCTCCTCCTTGAATTCCAGATCCCTATCTCCTCCTTGAGAACCCCAGGCCCCTCTCTCCTCGGGGACCCCCGAACTTCTTATAAACCTGCCTAGGAATTGACTCTCTCAGTAGTATCTCTTGGGCCTCCAGAATCTGGATTGATTTCAGCTCAAAATAGTCTTCTCACAAGAGGGACACATCTTGGGGATGCACGTTCTGAACCTTTCCATGAACAAGGAGTTTATACATTGACAGATAACCATAATTATAACCGGCTTATACACTGATTCTCACTTAACAAAGTTAAGTACTACTATAAACAAAAGCAAGAGTCTGCCCAAACATATTTTAAAGTTTTTTGCATAGTAAAATAGTCCTTGTGATTTGGCTTTAGACTTTGGGCCCAGGAGGTGGGGAGAGTGTTGTGTTTGCTTGCTTTCTTGCAGAAGGCCTTAAGGTTCCTCTTGCCACCATTGGAACCTGAATACCCCAAGTGTTGGGTGTGGGGAGGGGAGCTGCCCCCTACCTCATTCCTTCTGGAGGTTGAGATCTGAGCTCAGATTTTGCCCTCACTGTCCAAATTCTGGCTAAGGGTGTTGTGGTGAGGGGAAAGCTGAAGCTTCAAGGACCCGGCTGGTTTTAGCACTCCAGCCTTGGGCTTCCCAGGTGGCGCTAGTGGTGAAGAACCTGATGCAGATTTGATCCCCAGGTTGGGAAGATCCCCTGGAAGGGGGGCACGGCAACTCACTCCCGTATTCTTGCCTGGAGAATCCCATGGACAGAGGAGCCTCATGGGCTACAGTCCCTGGGGTTGCAAAGAGTCAGGCACAACTGAAGAGACTTTGCACTCACCCACTGCATCATGTCTTCTCTCTCTGGAGCCTGAGGGCATGGGTGCACATATTGGGCTCTCACTGCTCTCTGGCACTCCTAACCTAAGCACAGTCCTGCAGGTTTCCTGAGTTAATAAGCCTGTTCATCAATCTAGTCAGTACTTGAATGTCTCAGTTCCATGGCCCCTTAGCCCTTTTATCCCAGGAACCATATGACTACCACTGTGGGAAAAAAAAAAGTGGCCCAAATTCCACTTTGCCTTTCTTCTCCCACTTGTCACCGTTACTGGCTGAAACGGCTAGAACTTTCTTCTGTTAGCAACAAAAGGATAAGATGATGTGTAAGTTGTAGGGAAGAGTAAATTGTGATGCTTCATAACAGTGGGCAATTAACAACACAGTTTCTAGTTATTGAATGCGCTTTCTAAAAGCTGGCAGTAAAAGCTCTGAATGTCTGTGTAATGGTTTCCATGCTTGAAATGTTCATCCTGCTTCATGTATCTTTACAGGAAGCTTTCCTAAATTGATCATAGTTGTCCTGTTTATGTTGTGTTGTTGAAATGTTCTGTGGTTGTTCCATAAACTTTTCTTTGAAAAATAAACATTTCTGTTAGAGAGATGTATTATAGGTTTCCTGTTGATAGAAAATAAAATGATCCTTTTCTATCAAAGAACAAAACCCAGCATTTCTGTTTGGCATTTAGTCATGTGATTCTTTTTGAATCTTTATGTTAAAAATGAGGTATACCCTTTTGTTTAGAGTTCAAAATATTAAACCAAATATGTCCTAGAATTCAGCCCTTAGATTTTCTGCTGTGTGTGGTAACTTGCTTTTTTTTTTTTTTTTTTTTGACTTAGATGGTTATGTAACACCATTAGCTGATATCCTCCTTTGAGTAGTGATGGCTTTTTTGGTTGTATGTTGTGGGAGGGGGCAGATTTTATCTCCATGGAAAACTCTGACAACTGATTCTGGCTGTGATCTCCCCAGTCACTGGGCTCACATTCTCTTTCTGTCTAGGGTCCATTTGAAATCCCTGGTCATTGCCATCAGTCTCAACTTGGCTAACACTAAATTCATTCTGAATCTCCTCTTTGTTTGCCTGGATATGCCTGTTCCTGTCTATTTAGTCATCCAGGCTTGAATCAATTTGACACCCCTTCTTTTTCCCCCCTAGTGTTTCGTCTTTTGTAATGCTTCTGATTTTTTTCCTTCCTTATCTTTATGCTTGTATTATTTTTATAGCCTACTACTTGGTTTTTAAGATAATAGCTTCCATTTATTTTGTATGTGAGATAATAAAGAATATTATTATCTGGTCTTTGTCCCTGGTTCCAGACACAGACCTTCAAAAACCCTTGGAATTTCCTGAGTTATAGGACTGTCCTTTGTTCATAAGTCCCCTTTAACCATACCTGAGTTTATGCTAATAAAGTGACCCAGGGTGGGCCCACACATAGTTTTAAGGGAGGGGCTGGTCATACCAGAAAGATTTTGCTCTTTTTTTAAATTTTTTGTGAGATTGTCATTTTTATTTATAACGTGAAGCTGCTAATTAGTTTTTGTTTTGTTTCTCTTAAAGATTATACTCCATTTATAGTTCCTATTGGCTGTATTCCTTGTGTTGTACAGTGTATCCTTGCAGCTTATTTTGTATGTAATAGTTTGTATCTCTATATCACCTACCCCTGTATTGTCCCTCCTCCCTTTGCTCTCCCCACCCGTAACCACTAGTTCTCTATATTTGTGAGTTTGTTTCTTTTTTTACTATATTCACTAGTTCGTTTTATTTTTAGATTCCGCACATAAGGAATATCATCCAGTATTTGTATTTTTCTGACTTATTTGACTTACCTTCCAGTTGATCCACGTTGCTGTAGGTGGCAAAATTTCATTTTTTTTCATGGCTGAGTATTCCATAATCCATTCATCTATTGATGGACACTTAGGTTGCTTCCATATCATGGCAATTGTAAATAATGCTGTGAACATTGAAGTGCATGTATCTTTTTGAGTTAGTGGTTGTTTTTTTTTTTTTCACTTATATATCCAGGCATGGAATTGCTGTTCAGTACAGTTCAGTCACTCAGTCGTGTCTGACTCTTTGCAATCCCTTGGACTGCCACACACCAGACCTCCCTGTCCATCACCAACTCCTGGAGTTTACTCAAACTCATACCCTTCTCCTCCTGCCTTCAATCTTTCCCAGCATCAGGGTCTTTTCAAATGAGTCAGTTCTTCGCATCAGGTGGCAAAAATATTGGAGTTTCAGCTTCAGCATCAGTCCTTCCAATGAATATTCAGGACTGATTTCCTTTAGGATGTACTCATTGGATCTCCTTGCTGTCCAAGGGACTTAAGAGTCTTCTCCAACATCACAGTTCAAAAGCATCAATTCTTCAGTTCTTGGCTTTCTTTATAGTCCAACTCTCACATCCATAAATGACTTCTGGACAAACCATAGCTTTGACTAGATGGACCTTTGTTGGCAAAGTAATGTCTCTGCTTTTTAATATGCTGTCTAGGTTGGTCATAACCTTTCTTCCAAGGAGTAAGCGTCTTTTAATTTCATGGCTATAGTCACTATCTACAGTGATTTTGGAGCGCAGGAAAACAGCCTGTCACTGTTTCCATTGTTTTTCTATCTATTTGCCATGAAGTAATGGGACCAGATGCCATGATCTTAGGTTTTTGAATGTTGAGTTTTAAGCCAACCTTTTCGCTCTCCTCTTTCACTTTCATCGAGAAGCTCTTTAGTTCTTCTTTGCTTTCTGCTGTAAATGTGGTGTCATATGCATATCTGAGATTATTGATATTTCTCCTGGCAATCTTGATTCCAGCTTGTGCTTCATCCAGTCCAGCATTTCTCTTGATGTACTTTGCATATAAGTTAAATAAGCAGGGTGACAATATACAGCCTTGACGTACTCCTTTCCCCATTTGGAACCAGTCTGTTGTTCCGTGTCCAGTCCTAACTGTTGCTTCCTGACCTGCATATAGGTTTCTCAAAAGGCAGGTCAGTGGTCTGGTATTCCCATCTCTTTCAGAATTTTCCACAGTTTATTGTGATCCACACAGTCAAAGGCTTTGGCCTAGTCAATAAAGCAGAAGTAGATGTTTTTTCTGGAACTCTCTTGCTTTTTGGATGATCCAGTGAATGTTGGCAATTTGATCTCTGATTTCCTCTGCCTTTTCTAAATCCAGCTTGAACATCTGGAATTTCACAGTTCATGTACTGTTGAAGCCTGGCTTGGAGAATTTTGAGCATTACTTTGCTAGTGTGTGAGATGAGTGCAATTGTGCGGTAGTTTGAGCATTCTTTGGCATTGCCTTTCTTAGGGATTGGAATGAAAACGGACCTTTTCCAGTCCTGTGGCCACTGCTGAGTTTTCCAAATTTGCTGGCATATTGAGTGCAGCACTTTCACAGCATCATCTTCTAGGATTTGAAATAGCTCAACTGGAATTCCATCACCTCCGCTAGCTTTGTTCATAGTGATGCTTCCTAAGGCCCACTTGACTTCACATTCCAGGATGTCTGGCTCTAGGTGAGTGATCACACCATCGTGATTATCTTGGGTAATGAAAATCGTGGGTCATGAAGATCTTTTTTGTACAGTTCTTCTGTGTATTCTTGCCACCTCTTCTTAATATTTTCTGCTTCTGTTAGGTCCATACCATTTCTGTCCTTTATTGAGCCTATCTTTGCATGAAATGTTTCCTTGGTGTCTCTAATTTTCTTGAAGAGATCTCAAGTCCTTCTCATTCTATTGTTTTCCTCTATTTCTTTGCATTCATCACTGAGGAAGGCTTTCTTATCTCTCCTGGCAGTTGTTTGGAACTCTGCATTCAAATGGGTATATCTTTGCTTTTCTCCTTTGCCTTTCACTTCTCTTCTTTTCACAGCTATTTGTAAGGCCTCCTCAGACAACCATTTAGCCTTTTTGCATTTCTTTTTCTTGGGGATGGTCTGGATCACTGCCTCCTGTACAATGTCATAGTTCTTCAGGCATTCTATCAGATCTAATCCCTTGCATCTATTTGTCACTTCCACTGTATAATCGTAAGGGATTTGATTAAGGTCATACCTGAATGGTCTAGTGGTTTTCCCTACTTTCTTCAATTTAAGTCTGAATTTGGCAATAAGGAGGTCATGATCTGAGCCACAGTTAGCTCCTGGCCTTTTTTTGCTGACTGTATAGTGCTTCTCCATGTTTGGATGCAAATAATGTACTCAATCTGATTTCGGTATTGACCATCATCTGGTGATGTCCATGTGTAGAGTCTTCTCTTGTGTTGTTGGAAGAAGGTGTTTGCTATGACCAGTGCATTCTCCTTGGCAAAACTCTGTTAGCCTTTGCCCTGCTTCATTCTGTACTCCGAGACCAAATTTGCCTGTTACTCCAGGTGCTTCTTGACTTCCTACTTTTGCATTCCAGTCCCCTATAATGAAAAGGACATCTTTTTTGGGTGTTAGTTCTAGAAGATCTTGTAGGTCTTCATAGAACCGTTCAACTTCAGCTTCTTCAGCATTACTGGTTGGGGCAAAGACTTGGAATTGCTGGGTCATATGATAATTCTATTTTTTGTTTTTTTAGGAATCTCTAAAAAATGAATGCTGTTTTCCATAGTGCCTGCACGAGTTCGCATTCCCATCAGCAGTGTACGTGTTTCCCTTTTCTCTACATCCTTGCCAACCTTTGTTATTTGTGTTCGTTTTGATGGTAGCTGTTCTGACAAGTGTAACGTGATATCCTCTCGTGGTTTTGATTTGGTGATTTCTGTGATGATTAGTGAGGTTGAACATCTTTTCCTGTCCCTGTTGGCCATCTTTGTGTCTTCTTCGGAAAAAATGTCTGTTCAGGTCTTCTGCCCATTTTTAAAATTGGCTTTTGTTGTTGTTGTTTGGAAAGATTTAGCTTTTGATTGAGGGGTGGGAAGTACCACCCCCTGATCTCTGGGGTGGGGAGAGGGACTAGAGATTAAATTCAATCACCTGGCTAATGATTTAGTCAACCATGCCTGTATAATGAAGCCCCTCATATAAACCCTGGGATACTGGAGTTTCTGGGTTTTTGAATGTGCTGGCCAGGTGACACTTATGTCTTAAAGAGAGGGCATGGCATCTCTGAATCTCTCTGTCATCTCTTCCTAGACCTTGCCCTGCACATGCCGTCCGCTTGACTGTTGCTGAGTTGTATTCTTTGATTATAAACTATAATCATTTAAGTGTAGTTTTTGTTTTTTAGTGAGTTCTGTGACTCATTCTTGCAAATTATTGCACTTAAAGGAGGATCATGGGAGCCCCTAAATTTAAAGCTAAATTAGACATTGGTTCTGATAGCTTGGGGATGTCTGAAGCAAGGGCAGTCTTGTTGGTTGTCTTGCCCTTTCACCTGTGGGATCTGATGCTCACGCTCAGTAATAAGCATCAGAATTGCATTGTAGGACCCCCCAGTTGGTGTCAGAGAATTGGTGTCTGAATACAGTGTGCTCACCCCCTCATCAGGATTGTGTTGTAGGTAATATTCCCTATGGCTAGGTAGGCTCTGGTTTTCTCATCCCTGTTTTATAGATAAGGAAAAGGAAGCCTTTAAGAAGCCATATTACTTGCCCAGAGTTAGAAGGGTTAGAGAATGCAGTGCTTTCTGATTTTAACCCTTTATGCAAAGCTGACTGCCTCCCTTGCTTTAGATGTTACGGGCTTTTCCAAATCTAGATGAAGGAGTGCTTCTTCTAAAATACACTTTTATTACATCATTTTCGAGCTTAAGAACTTTATTTTCTAGATTATTGCAGGATAAAACCCACACTTCTTAGGCCGCTATCCAAGGCTCACCACGGTCCATCAGGCCCAAACTAGTAACTGTCGCAATCTCTATATAGAAGCAAAGGAAACAAGCAACTATTGTATTTCTTGGATGGGCCTCTCATCTTGTATCTCCAGTGAATTGCATTAGAGATGGAAGACATATCTTTCAGTTCCTTATAAACTATAACTGGGAAGTCAGAATATATTTAAAGATTGTCAGTATAAAAATAGCATATGCTGATCAAGTACAGATACTGAAATACTTCTGGAGTTCCAAAGAGCAGCAGCTTCATGAGCAGATGTATTTGGAGCTCAGTCCTAAAGAGATGGTAGGGTTTTGATAATTGTCATATCTGGGGAGAGGACCCTTGTAGGCCGGAAGCTCATGAATGAAAAAGAATGGAGTGGGTTACTGGACATGTATGGAAAGGTGGTGTTGATGGCAGTGAATAAACTTATCTGGAGGGAACCTTTTTCTGAAGACCAGGGTTCTAGTCCCTGTCTCAAAACATTATTTCAAAAACTGTAGCATAATATTTTAACTAACTGAATTTGTGCTCGGTCTCTGTTCTTTGAAACCAGAGTTGTTTGAAATGACCCCAAAACTCTTTTAGGACCTCTTTAGGTACAAAGGTGGAGTGATCTTACTGGTTAATACAATTTTACTTAAAAATAAGGTACAAGTACAATTGAGTACAAGTATAATTAAGGTACAAGTATAACCTTTTTATATGTCACCTGAGCTGATCAAAGGACATTTCAAACTATAAAAGTTCAAAAATATTTTCAGTAATGCAACATCAGAATAAATATAGTATTCCAAATAACCAGTCTGAAGGAGATAGCATTGTTTATATTGGGCAGGTTTTGGTAAATACGTATTTTAAAAGGTCTTCTTTGTACCTGAAGTCACTGCATCATTTTATACTTGGTCTCCTGTATTCTGTAGGGTTTGAATCATTCCTGACTCTAAAGCATACGAGTTTTTTGGGCTCCCATTTAAAAACAAAGCTTTAATTTTTATTTGATTTTGTAAATAATACTCATTTTGGAAAATAAATGTATAAAGAACAATCAAAATCACATTATTACTCAGAGGTAATCACTCATCCTTATTAATACTGCACTGTTTTTGTTTATGTAATTACACACACAATTTTGTAATCTATTCTTTTAATTTAATTTTATAAGGATTTTCCCATTTCGTAAGATTTTTTTAAAAATATGGCTTCTATTAATATTACAATATGTATAACTTTGTTATTTTGTTTTTCCCTTAAAGTAAAAACAATAATTTACTTACTATATTTCAAGTGCTTTTTCACTTAATGTATCATGGCTGGCTTTCTAAATGACAGCTTGTATTGTTGTATTTAATTTTTCACTGGCCACATTGTATTCCATTGTAGATATATACAATCATTTAGCCATTTCTCTATTGATGGGCATTTATAATATTTCTTTCACATACAAATAGAATTTCAGTGAGCATATACAATATTTATTAAACTGAAGTACAATTGATTTACAAATATAGTTTCAGGTGTACAACATAGTGATTCAGTATTTTTATAGATTATATGCCATTTAAAGTTATTTTAAAATACTGGCTGTATCCCCTCTGCTGTACAATATATCCTTGTAGCTTATTTATTTTATACACAATAGTTTGTCTCTTAATCCTCTGCCCCATCTTGCCCCACCTCCTTTCTCTCTCCCCATTGGTAATCCATTAGTAGTGTATTCTCTACATCTATAAGTCTGTTTCTGTTTGGATATATTTATTTGTTTCATTGTGGTAACATATAGTATTTTCTCTGACTTATTTCACTAAGCATAGTACTCTCCAAGTCCATCCATGTTGTTGCAAATGGTAAAACTTCATTCTTTTTTATGGCTGAGTAATTTTCCTGAGTAGAGAATATGGCTGAGTAGAGAACACACTACTGATTACCAAGGTACTTTTATGAGTATTTTTGTAAGATAGAAGTTAGACGTGGAATTATTGGGTAGAAATCTATTTAACTTGTAAATCTTGCCAGCTATGCAGAACTGCCTTTTAAAAGGTCTCTATCAGTTTATTCAGTTTATACTCAGGTAACAGTATGTTTAAGAGTCCCTGTGTCCCACACCCTCACTTTTGCTAGGTATTATTGTTATCAAATATGGAAGGGTAATAGTTGGTAACATGACATCACATTGCTTTCATTTCTTTTTATATTTTTTTTTTAGTGCTTCATATGTGACTATTTTCCTTGCTTATTTTTCTTTTGCTATATTTTATTCTAATTCTTAATGCTTTCATAAAGCGTCTGCCCGCAACGTGGGAGGCCTGGGTTCGAATTCTGGGTGGGAAGATCCCCTGGAGAAGGAAATGGTAACCCACTCCAGTATTCTTGCCTGGAGAATCCCATGGATGGAGGAGCCTGGTGGGCTACAGTCCATGGGGTCGCGAAGAGTCGGACACGACTGAGCCACTTCACTTCACTTTACATATACCTCTTTAATTTATCTGGAATTTATTTTGATTTTATGGAATGAAAACTGCTTGATTCTGGAGGAGATTGAAGGGCTAGTGGGCCTTGAAATTATGTATTGGAAAAATTTAGACAATAAAATTTTTGCTGTTTTTGGAAAGTAGTCCATTTCAAATTCATTTAAAAACTTAGTTTATTTTTACCCAATTCTATAAAGTTTGTTGGAGAAATAAGAAAACTCTGACAACAGAAAGACCCCTCTTTACCAATGTAGAAGGGAGAAAAAACTTGATTTATTGGGTAAATTATTATTTATGTGGATAGTTTAGGAGAGACTGCACAATTTGAGTAGAATTTCATTCATTTTACAGTAAATAGAGATTTCATTTTTCTTTTGTATTTTCAAGAGACAAATGGATGTCTCCTGTGATGGTTTCTTATATACCTGGTGATATATTCCAGAGAGTTCTGAGAGTCAGAAGGTTTGTGACCTTGCATTGTGAAATCTGGAGACTTAAGATTACCTAATTCCCGACCAAAAGGTTGCCCTGTGTTTTTAAGGAGACACACTGTGGTAGGCTGAAAATGGCTTTCCAAAAGAGAGTCAAGCGCTGATCTCTTGTAACATATGGCCAAAAAAGGGTCTTTACAGATGTGATTAAATTCGGGGTCTTGAAGTGGTGCAGTTATCCTGCATTATCTGGTTGAGTCCTAAAGGCAATCACATAAACCCTTCTAAGAGGGAGGCGGAAGGAGATTGTACACATACAGAAGAGGAGGAGCAGGGTGACCCATCAAGGAGGCAGAGATTGGAGTGATGAGGCCACAAGTCAGGGAATTCTGACTGCGGTCGGAAGCTAGAGGAGGCAGAGAATGGATTCTCCCCTAAAGCCTCTGAAGGGAGTGTTGCCGTGATACTTTGATTTCTGTAGCAGCCTACTAATAACTGCTTGCAGACTTTCTGCCTCTAAAACTGTGAAAAAATAACTTTCTGGCGTCCTAAGCCATTAAGTAATTTGTCATAGCAGCCATGGAGGGGAAATATGTCTCCTAAGGAGAGGAGAGCCTTAGCTCTCTCCTCTTTATTAAACTAAGAATATTTCATTTTATTTACCCTTTTATTAATTATTGGTAATAATGCTTGGCTCTTGGCTTCTGTTAGCTAATGACCATTATATATTTATTTGTTCCTATTGACAGAGGAGCCTGGTGGGCTACAGTCCATGGAGTTGCAGAGAGTTGGACATGACTGAGCATATACACACATACATTGTTGAATAACAGAGGTTAAAGTTAAATAGGCTTCAAAGTGACTTTAAGATAAAAATGAAAATTTTAACTTCAATGGTATTTGTAAAGTTGATAGTGATAAAATTTGACTGATAAAGATTTTCAGCTTTTTTTAAACCTGAAAAATGAGTAATTTAGAACCATTTATATCATGAGGTTTTTTTTTTTTAGATTTGCTTTTGAATTGTAAATAAAGTCTATTGCTCTTATTAGTGAAACTGTGATAGTTACTAGATACTTATTAATCAGTTTGAATGTTTGACTTTTTTTTTCTGCAATGGAAAGAATTTAAAGTTCATAGAATTTTGTTAAGATTTTCCTCACTTTATAAGTTTTAATTTTTTTTTTTTAAACCAAGTAGCAGATTAGAGGGCTTCCCTGGTGGCTCAGGTGGTAAAGAATCTGCCTGCAATGCTGGAGACCTGGGTTCGATCTCTGGGTTGGGAAGAGGATATGGCATCCCACTCCAGTATTCTTGCCTGGAGAATCCCCATGGACAGAGGAACCTGGCGGGCTACAGTCCATGGGGGTTGCAAAGAGTAGGACATGACTGAGCAATTAAGCACAGCCCTGCACATCAGATTATAACTAATGTCATAATTGAACTTCTGACTTTTTCATTGATAAATTGTTTCTTATATTTTTGATGAACTAACCATGTAGAGATTTAGAGTTATTAAAAAATCTATTTTCCAGAGTTTTCTGAAAAGTTTATGTTTTATTTTTTTAAAAGATGATGATTAATTTTCCCCCAATTCTACATTTGTCTATTTGAGAATTTATTTTGTTAGAATTTTCAGGACTGTAACCAAACTCATTTTAAAGTTTTGCTTTTTTAGTTTCTTAGTCATGTAATTTTAGCTTCATTGATGTTTGTTTTCTTTCATTATACCTTTATTTTAAAATTTTAAGTTGACTGCTTAGTTTATATTCTCTTAAGCTTTATTATTTTAGACAGTGTATATGAGTACAGCTTTGTGTGAATTCCATAGCTTTTGATATGCAATATTTTAGATTTTTTTCTTAATATTTTGTTATTGTTTTTAAACTTTGCTGGAGGGCTTATTAAAATATGGATGCTCTAACTCCACTCTTGACCTATTAAATGAGAATCTCTGGATGTAGGGCCTAAGCTTCTGTGTTTTAAACAAGCTCCCCAGGTAATCTGAGTGTACACCAAAGTTTGATAACTATGTCTTACTTATCTTTTAATCAAAAAAAGTAATTCAACATTATTTAGGAGTTTAAAACTTCCCATTCATTAGGATTCTTTGTTTTGAATTTATTATTAATTCCTGGTTTTATTGTGTTATAATCAGAAAATACACCTTGTAAATTCATTAAGATTGCCATTATGGCTTAAGAGATGACTGATTTTTTTGTAAATAACCTCCACTGTGGATACTTGATAAAGAGATTATGACATTTGGTTTCTATATCTTAATTTTAAAATGCTGAGATGAAATTCACAGATCATAAAATGTACCTTTTTAAGTGAACAAATCAGTGGCATTTAGTACATTCACATTATTGTGCCACTGCTACCTGTCTAGTTCCATGCCACTTCATCACCCCAAAAGGAAATCCCATTTCTCCCTTTTCTCCTGAGTCCCTGGCAGCCATCAGTCAGCTTTCTATCTCTGTGAGTTTACCTATTCTGGATATTTTATATAAATATTATAAATATGTGACCTTTTGTGTCTTGCTTCTTTTGCTTAGTATACTGTTATCAAGGCTCATCCATATTGTAGCATGTGTCAGTACTTCATTCCTTTTTAAGGCTGAGTAATGTTCCCTGTATGTATATATGACAGTTTGTTTACCCATTCATCCGTTGATGGGCACTTGGGTTGTTCCTGACTGTGGGTAAATGATGCTGTTATAAACATTTGTGAACATGTGTTTGAGTATCTAGTTCTAGTTCTTCTGGGTATATACCTAGGAGTGAAAATGCTGGATGATAAAGTAAATCTATGTTTAACTTTTTGAGGAACTGCCAGCCTCTTTTCCCACAGTGGCTACACCATTTTACATTCTCATCAGCAATGTATGGGGTCTTACAGATTTTCTGCATCTTCACCAATACTTGTTATTTTCCATTTTAAAAATTATGGCCATCTTTGTTGGGTCTGTAGTGGTACCTCATTGTGGTTTTGATTTGTGTTTCCCTAATATTATCATGAGTTTGAGTAAACTCTGGGAGTTTGTGGTGGACAGGGAGGCCTGGCGTGCTGAGATTCATGGGGTCGCAAAGAGTTGGACGTGACTGAACTGAACTGAACTGAATATTATCATTGAGCGTTTTTTTAATGTGCTTATCAACCATTTGTGTATCTTCTTTGGAGAAACGTCTAGTTTAAGTCCTTTGCTCATTTAAAAAAGTTGTCATTTTATTGTTGAATTGTAAGAGCTCTTAAGAAGAGGTGGCAAGAATACACAGAAGAACTGTACAAAAAAGATCTTCATGACCCAGATAATCAAAATGGTGTGATCACTGACCTAGAGCCAGACATCCTGGAATGTGAAGTCAAGTGGGCCTTAGAAAGCATCACTATGAACAAAGCTAGTGGATGTGATGGAATTCCAGTTGAGCTATTTCAAATCCTAGAAGATGATGCTATGAGAGTGCTGCACTCAATATGCCAGCAAATTTGGAGAACTCAGCAGTGGCCACAAGACTGGAAAAGGTCAGTTTTCATTCCAATCCCTAAGAAAGGCAATTCCAAAGAATGCTCAAACTACTGCACAATTGCACTCATCTCTCACGCTAGTAAAGTAATGCTCAAAATTCTCTAAGCCAGGCTTCAGCAATACGTGAATGGAGAACTTCCAGATGTTCAAGCTGGATTTAGAAAAGGCAGAGGAACCAGAGATCAAATTGCCAATATCCGCTGGATCATTGAAAAAGCAAGAGAGTTCCAGAAAAACATCTATTTCTGCTTTATTGACTATGCGAAAGCCTTCGACTGTGTGGATCACAATAAACTGTGGAAAATGCTGAAAGAGATGGGAATACCAGACCACCTGACCTGTCTCTTGAGAAACCTGTATGCAGGTCAGGAAGCAACAGTTAGGACTGGACATGGAACAACAGACTGGTTCCAAATGGGGAGAGGAGCACATCAAGGCTGTATATTGCCACCCTGCTTATTTAACTTATATGCAAAGTACATCAAGAGAAATGCTGGGCTGGAAGAAGCACAAGCTGGAATCAAGATTGCTGGAAGAAATATCAATAACCTCGGATATGCAAATGATACCACCCTTGTGGCAGAGAGTGAAGAGGAACTAAAAAGCCTCTTGATGAAAGTGAAAGAGGAGAGTGAAAAAGTTGGCTTAAAGCTTAACATTCAGAAAACTAAGATCATGGCATCTGGTCCCATCACCTCATGGGAAATACATGGGGAGACAGTGGAAACAGTGTCAGACTTTATTTTTTGGGGCTCCAAAATCACTGCAGATGGTGACTGCAGCTATGAAATTAAAAGATGCTTACTCCTTGAAAGGAAAGTTATGACCAACCTAGACAGCATATTAAAAAGCAGAGACATTACTTTGCCAACAAAGGTCTGTCTAGTCAAAGCTATGGTTTTTCCAGTGGTCATGTATGGATGTGAGAGTTGGACTGTGAAGAAAGCTGAGGGCCAAAAAATTGATGCTTTTGAACTGTGGTGTTGGAGAAGACTCTTGAGAGTCCTTTGGACTGCAAGGAGATCCAACCAGTCCATCCTAAGGAGATCAGTCCTGGGTGTTCACTGGAAGGACTGATTATGAAGCTGAAACTCCAGTACTTTGGCCACCTCATGCGAAGAGTTGACTCATTGGAAAAGACCCTGATGCTGGGAGGGATTGGGGGCAGGAGGAGGAGGGGACGACAGAGGATGAGATGGCTGGATGGCATCACCGACTCGATGGGTGTGAGTTTAAGTAAACTCTGGGAGTTGGTGATGGACAGGGAGGCCTGGCGTGCTGCAATTCATGGGGTCGCAAAGAGTCAGACACGACTGAGCAACTGAACTGAACTGAACTGAACTGGAGAGCTCTTTAATATTCTGGATACTAGGCCCTTGACTTGCAAAAGTTTTTCCCTGTTATGAGCATTGTCTTTTCACTTTCTTGATACTGTTTTTTGATGCACAGATGTTTTAAATTTTTGATCAAGTCCAATTTATCTATTTTGTTTTCTCTCACTCATAGTTTTAGTGTCATATCTAAGGATCCATTGCCAAATCTAAGGTTGTGAAGATTTACCCGTATCTTTTATCTAGGAGTTTTATAGTTTCAGCTCTTACATTTAGATTATCGATCCATTTTGAGTTAATTTTTGTCTGTGGTGTAATACCAAAGTCAGTTCATTCTTTTGCATGTGGAAATCCAGCTGTTCTTGTATTATTTGCTGCAGACTATTCTTTCCCCATTGAGTGGTCTTGGCACCCATGAGAGAAATCTGTTGACCACAGACATATGGGTGTATTTCTGGACTCTCACTTTTATCCCATTGATCTGCATGTCTTTTCTTATGCTACTACCATACTGTTTTCGTTACTGTAAGCTTTGTGGTAAGTTTTGAAATTGGGAAGTGTGAGTCTTTCAACTTTGTTCTTTCTTTAAATTAAATGTTTAGCTACTTGGGACCCCTTGCAATTCCATATGAATTTGAGGACCAGCTTTTCCATTTCTGCAAAAAAGGCTGTCAGAATTTCAAAAGAGATTGCACTAAATCTGTAGTTTATTTCACTGTTAAGTATGATGTTAGCCATAGTTTGTTTTTCTTTTAAATTTAAAAATTTTTCGAAATGGAGTTAATTGTAAAACTTTATATAAGCTAATTTAAATATTTTTGCCAGTTTATGGGGAGTAGTCTCCCGTACATTGAGACACTGAAATTGAGAACAGAAGAAATTTTTGCATGGTAATAGTTTTTGGTTCATAAATGGTCAAGAATATACAAAAAGCATTTATGATAAAGGAGAGAAAAGGAGACAGGACCTTGAGAACTCACTGAATACAGAGTGTTACTTTCTGAACTACTGCCAGATTGAATCTTTTAAAATTAAACATGGGTTTAAAAATTTTTTTTTTTATCATTTGGCCATGCTGCGTGGCATATGGAATCTTTGTTCCCAGACCAGGGATCAAACCTGTGCGGTTCGCACCCCGCCCCCTGAAACTGGCTGCACAGTCTTAAACACTGGACCGCCCCCCCCAGGGAAGTCCCGAAAAATGTTTTTTAATGTGTTAATTTCTTTGTTGATTTGTAATAAATGTTTATAAATATCAGTAAGTTTCTTTTTCTGAGGCCTACACAAGAGGAAAGAACCAGTTGACCAATGACTACATCAGAAGTTGCTCAGAAAAATGGAAATTCATTTTCTTATTAAAATGGAGTGGCCCTAAGAGTCAGAATGCACATTGATCTTGCAAGATATTACTTGACTGACTTATAGCTATTTTAGTGACATTTAGATAGGTTTTATGCAAAATATTTTTGATGGACAAGGTCTTAGAAATATATTAGAGAGAGACAGGAGGTATTGCCTTTCATATTCATTTATTTTCAGTTTTCCTAAACATTTTAAGGAAAAATACCTAAGAACTTTTTTTGGCATTTTTTGGTATTCGGTATTGTGGTATTTCAGCATACCCAATTTTGCTTCTTTGAATCTTGCCAGCCATCCTCCTCCCAGCCCTGCCCCTTGTCTTTTGTGCCATGTTCAGCTAATGCATTCAAGTGAGACTTTTTAAGTCACAGAGGTAAGGAAGAGAAAAGATTAGCGTGGATCAGTGTGTTTCCAAAAACTTGTTGCATTAGACAAACCATAATTAACCTTTTCTCTCCATCCTCTCTGGAGTTTAAAAATGATTTGTTATAGAGTATAGTTGATATTTGTATACAATGTATCTGTGGCCTCACCAGTCAGTGGAGAGAGGTTTTTCCTCTTGGAAAATAGTTTGCCTGGACTAGATATTTCTGATTGCTAATTTATTTTATATCTATATTTATTTATTTCTGAGACAGCTCTGAACAAGGGCAGGATGTCTGTATGTGTGTGTGTGTGTGTGTGTGTTTATGTATCTATTAGCGTTCTCCAGAGAAACAGAACCAGTAGGAGATAAGACATTTGTATATATATCTGTATCTTAAATATTAAAAATTTAAATGTATTTAAAATTTATATATATTTATTTTTAATACATATATATCTGTATATGTATTGCATCTGGAACATCTTCTTTGACTTTGTTATCAGTATGTTTCTCATCCCTTTACTTCTCTTTACGTTAATGATTCTCCATAATTATACTCTTATGAAACTAAACAAAGATTTTTGTATTGATTTCTTCTAGAATGAGATAAAAATTGATTAGTACCTGCTTTTATGGGTGGGAGGAGAACATGGATACATGCAAAGGGATAGTAACATTTGAGAACCTTTAATAGAACAGAGACTACCAAATGTATTTTTCCATCTTCTGACATGAATTCTGCCATTGGATTGGCTATTATCTTTAGTCGTTGAACTTCTTAAAGGGAGTCATTGAAATCAAGTGTGTATGATTTCATTCATTTCATGCCAATCCAAGTCACAGGATTGATTTTTCAGAAGCCAAGGGTTAGTTTATTAATTTACATGGGGAGATGGACCTTTCCAGTCTGATTCATACTCACTGTTGGAGTATCATTTTATATTGATAATCTAAGTACTGAATGGTGTCTTTCCAATAGTAAGAAAGTTGACTAGTGCATTAAATGATAATGTAATGACTTAGATATAAAAATAAACATGTGTTAAGGATTTTATTTAATTGATACTCAATGTGGGAATCAGGCAAATGGTATATAACCAGTTCAAAGAAAAGTAAAAAAAAGTCTCATAAATGTATATATGGAGTAAAGTAATGTTGAAATGGATTGCAAACAGATACAGAAGTGGTTTGTGGGGGAGGGGGAGCCACTGAGAAGTGAGTGAAGTCAGTTGAACCCTCTTCCTGACAGGATGTCTCTGCTTGTCTTTCAGTTACTTACAATCTACAAGTTTGTAAAATTTCCATAGAAGTTGGAGTGTGATGAGGTGTAAGGGTGTGCGATAAATAGTGCCTGGTTTTCCATGGTTTTCACTCTGTGAGTGGGAGTTAGAGGGTGTTCTAGGACTGTTCTTCTGATCCTCTTAGGACCTGATAGACCTCTACAGTTGTACCGTCACTCTGTTAATGAATGTGGACATATTAAAATAGTTTGGTTTTGGATCATTTAAATAATTGGTAATACACAGATCCAGGTTTGAAGATTTTTTTATAGAAGTTGGTAATTTTCTCTCTGGTACTGGGTATTTTTATGGGAAGCTGGTGATGGAGTATGGCTGCAAGGAACATTAATAAATCACCCTGGTTTTGTATGCTTTTCTCTTATAAACACATAAATTTTGAAATTGCTTAAAAATTTTTGGAGGCCTTATTGAGTTAGAAAGAGCCCAAGGTTTATAATAATCTGAATTATTTACCTTATATTATACAGGGATATGTAAATTATGATTTTATAGTCTAACTTCCTTTTAATTCCTTCTGAACATTTTCATGTATGTCTAAACAGAATAATTTTTAAGTTAACATATATGTTTTATACAGTTGGGTGTAGTATTTCTCTATTAGCCAGAATAAATGTTGAGTGATTCTTTTCTTTTCATGGTCTTTTCTGATAGATGATTTTTCCTAATATTGTGATGCCATCTAGTGAATTCAGCCTTTCAGATAAGAAGTTATGAGAGGAAGTAATAAGTACAATGAAATCTTCAAAGGGAACATTCTCGCAATTAGAACTGTTTTTATATGTCTTGTTGAGAAGGCAAGTTTCTGTTCCAGGAAGTGTTTAAGCAAAGATTTGATAATCCCCCACAAGTCTTATTGTTTAAGACTTGTTCCAGATGACCTCTAAAATCTCCTTCAGTTTCAAAGTTCTAGATTTCATATGAATTGCTAGTCTTCAGTCATAAATAATGAGCATCCAAAGTGTTTGGCACTGTCCTGAGAGTTGTGAAGATTTCAAAGGTATTGTTACGGCACGAATGTGACTTCAAATAACTTTTTTTCTGCATCAGTTTGGAGAAAACAATAGTGTTTACCCTTTGTTGAACACTTACTCTGTTCCTGAAGCTTCTCAGAATAATTTACCTTATGTCATTTAATCCTCACAATAATCATGAGGTAGTAACCTCTTTAGTTCTATTTTAATAGTGCAGAAATAGAGACTCAGAGAGGTTAAATCTATCCAACTCATACAGTAAGTGGTAGAACCAGGATCATATTGTGTAAAGTAATAATGAATAGGTTAAGGTGATTTTTAATTGTTTATAGGTTGGTAGCTCTCTGATTGGGTGGTTAGTTCTCTTATTTCAAGCTAGTTCAGATTACTTTTGGATACCTTATCTTTACATTGCTACACTTAAGAGTGTGGTTTCTCATGTATATTATCTATGGTGAAACAGATCACCAGCCCAGGTTGGATGCATGAGACAAGTGCTCGGGACTGGTGCACTGGGAAGACCCAGAGGGATCGGGTAGAAAGGGAGGTGGGAGGGGGGATTGGGATGGGGAACACATGTAAATCCATGGCTGATTCATGTCAATGTATGACAAAAACCACTACAATATTGTAAAGTAATTAGCCTCCAACTAATAAAAATAAATGAAAAAAAAAAATAAAAAGAGTGTGGTTTCTTATTTCATACAAGAAGTGGTAGTTTACTAATTTGTATCTAAATTTTTTAGTCTATTAATAATTTTTGGTCCATTAGATATTTATTTCAAAGACTTATTTGACAGAGTGATACAGTCTTATTTTACTAGTTTGCTTTCAGTAAAATATCTATCTTTAAAGTTCAGAGAATCTACTGCTTATTCCTATGCTTAAGAATTCTTTGAGGGCATTTATGACTTTTGGCTTTCAGAGTCATTTACCATCTTCTTCATTGAATCTTAAGGCCAGTGTAGCTCTGTCCATTTGGTTTTCATTATCTAGACTAAGTAGAAATTGATTTCTCCGTTTGTTGGTAAGTTAATTTCATCAGACTGAGAGTGTTGGCTTTTTGATACCCTGGATTTTATCTACTTGTGGTATACTCTGGTCAGTGTTACTCATACAGAAATAGTATGGCATTTATTTTTGGTATAATTATTGAAAAGAGAAGGTGCACCCTAGAACAAAAGAATGTTGAATTGTGATGTATAAGGTAGATTTTTCTTATTCCTGGAAGCTTGTCTGGTATCATTTATGGAACTGTTTCTTTGCTCCAAATCATTTGTGTACAGCTCCTAATTTATATTTAATAATTGGCATTAATGTTGACCTTAAAGGCCTGACTCGTCCTTAGTCTCCCTTCCTCCCTATTTCGGTTCTGTGTTTATACCTGAAGACTTGTTATCAGTGTGCCCTTTGCTTTACTTTTCCATTTAGGGTCTCAGTAAAAAAATGAGAGAGAATGTGAGAAGGAACAAAATAGCAGCTTTCTTAATGGAAAGGAGATACTCAAAGTGCCCAGCCTAGGATTTTTAAAAGTCTAGAAAGGTTGAGCAGGGCTCTAGAGAAGGTAATGTTAATGAAAGTAGGAGCTTAGAAAAATTGGATGCAACTCCATGTGCCTTTTGGCACATCTTAAATTTCTTTTGAGATTTTGTGATCCTCCTTCATTTGTTTTTCCTATTTCTCTTTGTCCTTCTCCCCAAATTTTTTTCTAGCAGTGAAAAAATCTTAAAAGAGTTATTTCAGAGATGAGAATTATGGGACAAGTTGTGGTCTTGAATTCTGTGACCCAGGATCTGGGAAAATAAAATGAACAGTTTTGGTAAGAATAGGTATAAGCTGGCCACGTTCAAGAGAAAAGACAAGAGATAGGAGTGAGGGAAAGGAAAGAATGAAAGATGACTCCTAGGTTTCTTGGTGGAGAATCTGAGTGGTTGCTGATACCATTTACAGAGATGGGGAAGGACAAAGGCTGAGTGGTGAGTAGAGGAATGGGGGAATGGCATTTATTCTGGATATGCTGTCGGCTTCCCAGGTAGCTCAAATGGTGAATAATCTGCCTGCAATGAGGGAGACCTGGGTTCAATCCCTGGGTTGGGAAGAACTCCTGGAGAAGGAAATGGCAACCCATTCCAGTATTCTTGCCTGAAGAATTCCATGGACAGAGGAGCCTGGCAGGCTCAGTCCACGGGGTCACAAAGAATCGGACACGACTGAACAACTAACACTTTGACTTTCATGCTCAATTTGATAGAACACCCAAGTGTCAGGTAATTAGCTGAATCTGCGAGTTGAGCTTGGAGGAGAGGATTGTGTTGGAGATATATTTTGAAAGGGTCACAATGAAGACAGCAGAGAAAGAGGGAAGGAGGAAAAGGATAGAGAGAAGACAGTGTCCCAGTGATCAGAAGCCCCAGAATTGAGAGGTCCAGTAGAGGAGGAGGATCCACAGGAGATCCTGAGAGAGGGAGCAGTGAGGTCACAAGAAACCCGGGAACGTGGTGTTGCAGAAGCAAAGAGAGATGAGCATTTCAGGGAGGAAGTGCCCGTGCACGTGGAATGCTGCCAAGGGGTGGAGTCAAATGAGGACAGAGACGTGGCCATTGGATTTGACAAGGTGAAAGTGGACTTTTTTGCTGACATGGTCACAGTAGAGTGGTAGAAGCAACAAGTCAGACTGTAGTTGATTGAAGAGGGGGTGGGAGGTGAGGGACTCTGTCATCATGATGCATTCCTCTGCTGGGCAGACAGAAACTTAATGTACATGAAGAGTCTTCAAAACCCATTCAGTAAGCCTGGAGGTTTGCATTATCCATAAATGACTGTAGGAAGTTAGCAGTGACCTTTGTCTCCCAGTAATTTTCTTTGGTTAGTAGTTGACTGTTAATTTATAAGGTTCTAAATTTCATAGGTGGCTTCCATTTTAGAGTAAAATCAAATGTTCAATCTCTGTTAACTTCTAAAGTTAATATTACATTAAGTTAAAACTTAAGAGTATTTACCTTTTCAGGAAGGTAATTACAAGCCTCTAAAGTTAAGCCAGGACTGTTTCATCTTGAAACACTTAGAAATTCATTTTGGTTTTTTGTAATTACAGCGTTTCAGTGAGCGCCATCTAAACAGGGATTGAGTTTGGCAGTTATGTACATATTCTAAACTAAGCACCGTTTCTGTGGTTTAGACTTTTCCTTTATAAATAGAATTTTAATCAGTATAACTTAAAATTTTTTCCAAGCATGTTATAATTAGCACTGGCAACAACTTAATCCTAAAATGTGCATAATAAATTTAATAATATTTTGTAAGTACTGCTATTAAATGAAAGTAAATAAGACTTATTTGAATATTTAGAAACGTCTCTGGTTTGTGTTTTTCTGTTACAGTGTGGCAAGAAAATATGGCTACTTAAAAAGAAGTCGTGTTACCTGCTTGGTCCTATCACTGGGAATGATGTTATACCTACATTTTGGAGTCAGATTTTATATTAGAGCGACATGGTCTTAAATACCATGACAGCTCATTCATATATTCTTCTGAATATACTATGTATTAATATAGTTACTGGCAAAAAAAACCTACTTGTTGTAGGATCTACTTTCCAAGTGTGATTGAGCTGCCAAGTTCAGGCCCACTGCACTGACCAACACATGGGACTTTTAAAAATTCCAAGGACAAGAAATTTGATTTATAGGAAATTGTTTTGCCGAGTTGTTTTTCTGTAAATTTAAACCTGTTCTAAAATAACAGTTTATTTCAGGGGAAAAAAAGAGCACGTGGGATAGGAGATATTTTTGCAGCCATTGTTGGGAAATACAATCTGCCATACTTTTTTACTCTGGTTATGTAAGCTTTGTGGATCCGAGTTTCCTTATCTTTAAAATGGGGATATAATGTGCCTTCCTAGTAGAGCTGTTTTGAGGATTAAATGAGGTAAGTGCCTAGCATACTGTCTGGTGTTGTAGATGTTCAATAAATGCTATTAAACAGTAATAATGCCAACTCGTTAATTTTTTTTTTTAAAGTCTGCATAAGAAACAAAGCACATTCATACATTTTGACTGAGCTATGAGAAGTGTGGCCTTCCCATATGCTGGCCCTAGTTTAGGGCCTAACCTCGTTGAACCTCTATTCTTAGTTGACTTTTCTGTAGTCCCTGCCTCCTCTGTATAGTAGTTGGAATCGACATCTCTAAAATTATGTGTATTTCAAAATCACATTGCATATTATTAGAGAATTTGGGGGGTTCTCAGTTGCCTTAACTTTAAAACAAAAACCCTTAATGAATTTTAAAGGCAATTCTACTTTCCTCTTCTCAAGCCTTGAAGACCACAGGCAATACAGTGTATAGGAAAGAATACTGAACAGGAATTAGGAGACTTGACATTTAGTTCCTAGTTTGGTTCTAAATAATGATAGTTAGGTGATTTGGGGTAATTTCTTTCACCTCTTAGAAATTCAGTTTTCTTGTTGATCAAAGAGTTGGACTGAATGATAGTTGTAAACGTTGATTCACATTGACATCTAAGTGAAAAATGTGCTTGGAACAGACACTTTGGGATACTTTACTATTCCAGGGTTGTCTCACAAAAGAATTGTCATTGCCTTATTTTATCTCTCTCCCTCTCTCTTTTTTTTGACTGCGCTGCACAGCATGAGAGATCCTAGTTCCCTAGCCAGGGAACAGACCATGCCCCTTGCAGTGGAAGTGTGGAGTCTTAACCACTGGACCACCAGGGAATTCTGTACATCTGTTTTGACCAAATATATATTACTCTGTTGATGATCCATAAGGTTCTCTATAGCAAACCTGTGTGACGCCGTCATTGGTTTAAAAACTCAAATATGCTAAGATTGAAGATTCATCAAGGGTAGTTAGTAAAATACGCTAAACGTTCTGCAGAGATTTCCCAAAAAGGAATTGTAAAAAAAATACTTTGAGCATCAGCAGCATGTTGGAGTAAGTATTGTAGCTTCCTAAGCCAGTTTTTTTTGTTCGTTTGTTTTTAAAGCCACTGTTTTTTGAAGCATACATATCTTATTTGGAAATAATGACTCTGGTATTTCTTTATAAGTTGATTTCCTTTATGGGACTTACTTCCCATTGGTCTCTGCAACCCTAGATTTGACACTCTTATTTTAAACTCTTATTTCTAATGATTTTTCAATGTCATGTAACTCTTAACATTCCCATTGACCAGTATTATTGTAGTGCTGGAGGAGAATTGTAGGCAAGAGCTATGTTGTACAGAATAAAATCCCTAACACAGATCTGGTGTCTGTTTCTTTCCCCCTTGCTTAGGGGGAACTACAGCTTGTCTATACATGGGATAAATCTTAGCTATCAGATTTTAATATTACTAAAACTAGTATGGTCAGTGTGTATAACAGTGTTTGTCTAAGTGTGTAGCATTTAGTAACATATCTGCCAGACATTTTTTAAAAAGTGATTTAATTTTGAAATAATGAAAAATTGAACAGTTTATCAGATACTACTTCATTTTTCCAAGTATGTGGTAAATTGAGTTTTAGTAAACTGAAACTTTTTATTTGTATAAATAATTTTTCAGATCTTTTATCATGGTAATGGTATGTGAGTGTTAAATTTTTAAAAAGCAGTAACTTAGGGCTTCTCTGGTGTCTCAGTGGTAAAGAATCTGCCTGCCAGTGCAGGAGACCCAAGTTTGATTCCTGGTCCCGGAAGATCCCCCTGGAGAAGGGAAATGGCAACCCACTCCAGTGTTCTTGCTTGGGAAATCCCATGGACAAAGGAGCCTGGTGGGCTCCAGTTCATAGTGTTGCAAAGAATCAGATACGACTTAGTAACTACAGAACAACAGCAGCTCTCAGAAAGTTCTTTAGAACCTGACTAAATGATCCAAACTATGTGCTATGTGATGAAAGTGAAAGAACAGAGTGAAAAAGTTTGCTTAAAACTCAACATTCAGAAAACTAAGATCATGGCATCTGGCCCCATCACTTCATGCCAAATAGATGGGTAAACAACGGAAACAGTGACAGACTTTGTTTTTTTGGGCTCCAAAATCATTGCAAATGGTGACTACAGCCATGAAATTAAAAGAAATGCCTTGGAAGAAAAGTTATGACCAACCTAAACAGCATATTAAAACGCAGAGACATTGCTTTGCTGACAAAGATCCATATAGTCAAAGCTATGGTTTTTCTAGTAGTCATGTATGGATGTGAGAGTTGGACCATGAAGAAAACTGAGTGCCGAAGAATTGATGCTCTTGATCTGTGGTGTTAGAGAAGACTCTGGAGAGTCCCTTGGACTGCAGGGAGATCCAACCAGTCCATCCTAAAGGAAATCAGTCCTGAATATTCATTGGAGGGACTGATGATGAAGCTGAAACTCCAGTCTTTTGGCCACCTGATATGAAGAACTGACTCATTTGAAAAGACCCTGATGTGGGGAAAGATTGAAGGCGGGAAGATAAGGGGACAACAGAGGATGAGATGGTTGGATGGCATCACCAACTCAATGGACATGAGTTTGAGCAAGATCCAGGAGTTGGTGATGGACAGGGAAGCCTGGGTACTGCAATACATGGAGTTGCAAAGAATTGGACATGACTGAGCAACTGAACTGAACTGAACTGATGTGGTAAGAAATGGTTTTTGATGATTCCATTTAGACTGATCTTTCACCAGTGAATATTTGAACATTTTTCATGGAAAGCAAATTCTAAACTGCATAGAAAGATGTGTGACTAACATTTGCATGATGTTTGGAACTTACTGAAGCATACTCCAGGCTTCCAATAAGTAGAATTTGCATTGGTTCTACTTCTTTTGACAGCTTTTTTCTCTCCATTTTTAAGAAAGCATGCTGTGCAGTGTCTTCATTTCAAGCCTTGCCATTAGTGGTATATAGGAAAAAAGGTAGAAAAAGTGGTTTTTATAGGGCTTTGTTCTTTAAGAGTCTTGGAATTAGCTTTCTGTCTTTGATAAGCACGTATTTCCATTGATTATAAGCAGTTTCTAAGTGTTCGCTTTCTTTAGTGTTTAAATTTAACATTTCTTTATTCCAAATAAAATTCTTATTATTATCTCAGAGTTGAATGATGATGCTTGAATTTCTCTAGCGAAAAGAGCATTTCACCTGCAGTTTTATTTTGGTTTTTCTAAATAGACAAGTCACTTCTGTAAACAATAGGATTTTTGTTTCAGCCCCAGCCCCTCATTCCTTACAACTTTTTGGTCTCACATATTGGCTAGAACTGTCATTGTTGTTTAGTTGCTAAGCCATGTCCGAACCACACCAGACTTCTTGGGATTTCCCAGGCAAGAATACTGGGGTGGTTTGCCACTTCCTTCAGTTCACTTAGATCACCATTCCCCCTTTCCCCCCATCCTTTCGTACTTATTGCAGAGAGTTACATGTGTCATTAGTCCTGTCTGACCCTTTGTGACCCCACCAAGGCTATGTAGCCCACCAGGCTCCTCTGTCCATGGAATTTTCCAGGCAAGATGACTGGAGTGGGTTGCCCTGTCCTCCTCCAGGGGATCTTCCCAACCCAGGGATTGACCCTGCGTCTCTTGCATCTCCTGCATTGGCAGGCAAGTTCTTTACCAGCTAAGTCACTGGGGAAACCTTTTGTTACTTATTAGGTATTTGCTAATCTTTATAAAATAAAGCATGGATTGTCTGCAATGGCGCTAAATTTAAGTTAACTTCATTTAATTTTCTCTGGTTACACTTTCATTCTAAAGGAGAAAAATACTAAAAATCATTTTAATAAATTTGGACAGGATCTCACAAGCTAGTAAAATTTGCAATAGTAAAGTCACTTTCTTTTATCTCTTCTCCCTCCGCCTTTCCCTTCTACAAATGTGAAACATTTACAGCAGTGTCCTGTTCCAGGCCCTAGGGGTACAGCAGAAAATAGACAAAAATTGTTGCCCTCTTGGAGTTTGAAAGTGAAAGTCACTCAGTCGTGTCCTACTCTTTGCGACCCCATGAACTACACTCCATGGAATTCTCCAGGTCAGAATACTGGAGTGGGTAGCCTTTCCCTTCTCCAGGAGATCTTCCCAACCCAGGGATTGAACCCCAGTCTCCCACACTGCAAGTGGATTCTTTACCAGCTAAGCTACAAGGGAAGCTCAAGAATACTGAAGTGGGTAGCCTATCCCTTCTCCAGCAGATTTTCCTGACCTGGGAATCGAACCATGGTCTCCTGCATTGCAGGCGGATTCTTTACCAACTGAGCTATCAGGGAAGCCCTCATGGAGTTTGAGTTTACAGACAGTCAGCATTGGAATGCTAGATGTGATCAGTATCTGGGGAAAAAGAAAGTGTATGCGTGGGGTAAGGGTGGGGTGTGGCAGGTGACATGATGCTTGACGTGTGTGCTACATGGGTGGTGTTACAGGTGTTAATTGGGTGGTCAGGGAAGGCCTTTCTGAGAAAGTGACCTTTGGGCTATGACCTGAACCAGGTGAATAGAAACCGTGTGGCTAACTGGAAAAAGAGCTATTAAATAGAGGAGACCACAAGTGCTCTTCAGCCTGAGGTGAGAATAATGAAAATGTTCTAAAATCGACTGCGGTGCTTGTCTCACTGCTCTATGAATATACTAAAAACCACTGAAAAGTACACTTTAAATGCGTGAATTTTCTGGTATGTGAATTATATCTCAGTAAAGCTATTAAAAAGAAAACCATCACTGATGAAAGAAATCAAAGAGGACACAAACAGATGGAGAAACATACCGTGTTCATGGATTGGAAGAATTAATATTGTCAAAATGGCTATTCTACCCAAAGCAGTCTATAGATTCAATGCAATCCCTATCAAGCTACCAACGGTATTTTTCACAGAACTAGACCAAAGAATTTCACAATTTGTATGGAAATACAAAAAACCTCGAATAGCCAAAGTAATCTTGAGAAAGAAGAATGGAACTGGAGGAATCAACCTGCCTGACTTCAGACTCTACTACAAAGCCACAGTCATCAAGACAGTATGGTACTGGCACAAAGACAGAAATATAGATCAATGGAACAGAATAGAAAGCCCAGAGATAAATCCACGAACCTATGGACACCTTATCTTTGACAAAGGAGGCAAGGATATACAATGGAAAAAAGACAACCTCTTTAACAAGTGGTGCTGGGAAAACTGGTCAACCACTTGTAAAAGAATGAAACTAGAACACTTTCTAACACCATACACAAAAATAAACTCAAAATGGATTAAAGATCTAAATGTAAGACCAGAAACTATAAAACTCCTAGAGGAGAACATAGGCAAAACACTCTCCGACATAAATCAAAGCAAGATCCTCTATGACCCACCTCCCAGAATATTGGAAATAAAAGCAAAACTAAACAAATGGGACCTAATGAAACTTAAAAGCTTTTGCACTACAAAGGAAACTATAAGTAAGGTGAAAAGACAGCCCTCAGATTGGGAGAAAATAATAGCAAATGAAGAAACAGACAAAGGATTAATCTCAAAAATATACAAGCAACTCCTGAAGCTCAATTCCAGAAAAATAAATGACCCAATCAAAAAATGGGCCAAAGAACTAAACAGACACTTCTCCAAAGAAGACATACAGATGGCTAACAAACACATGAAAAGATGCTCAACATCACTCATTATTAGAGAAATGCAAATCAAAACCACAATGAGGTACCATTACACGCCAGCCAGGATGGCTGCTATCCAAAAGTCTACAAGCAATAAATGCTGGAGAGGGTGTGGAGAAAAGGGAACCCTCTTACACTGTTGGTGGGAATGCAAACTAGTACAGCCGCTATGGAAAACAGTGTGGAGATTCCTTAAAAAACTGGACATAGAACTGCCATATGACCCAGCAATCCCACTTCTGGGCATACACACTGAGGAAACCAGATCTGAAAGAGACACGTGCACCCCAATGTTCATCGCAGCACTGTTTATAATAGCCAGGACATGGAAGCAACCTAGATGCCCATCAGCAGATGAATGGATAAGGAAGCTGTGGTACATATACACCATGGAATATTACTCAGCCATTAAAAAGAATTCATTTGAACCAGTCCTAATGAGATGGATGAAGCTGGAGCCCGTTATACAGAGTGAAGTAAGCCAGAAAGATAAAGAACATTACAGCATACTGACACATGTATATGGAATTTAGAAAGGTGATAACGATAACCCTATATGCAGAACAGAAAAAGAGACACAGAAATACAGAACAGACTTTTGAACTTTGTGGGAGAATGTGAGGGTGGGATATTTCAAAAGAACAGCATGTATACTATCTATGGTGAAACAGATCACCAGCCCAGGAGGGATGCACGAGACAAGTGCTCGGGCCTGGTGCACTGGGAAGACCCGGAGGAATCGGGTGGAGAGGGAGGTGGGAGGGGGGATCGGGATTGGGAATACATGTAAATCCATGGCTGATTCATATCAATGTATGACAAAACCCACTGGAAAAAAATAATAATAATAATAAAAAAAAAATTAAAAAAAAAAAAGATTTTAAATATATCAAAAAAAAAAAAAAAAGAAAACCATCAAGCTTTAGAGATTTTCAGCTTTGACCCAGGGAAAATCCTTCTTTTCCTTACTTCTCTCTTTAGAAATGGTAGGGTGTGTAGTAGTAATTATTGCAGTGAATCACACAGATTGTGTTCCAGTTAGACCAGATACTGGGAAGCATGATAATCATTACGAATTATTAGTGAATCCATGTCAGGTTATATGGGCTGTTTTAAGTTTTTAAAAATTTCAACAGTAAAATGTGGTCATGTATATGCAGTCTTCATAGCTTGCTGCTAAAGTCACAGTAGATGATTATCCATTTTTTATATAACTTGGGAGGAAAAGGTACTGTTGGGTTATGCTCAGCAATGACTGATTTGGAATGGAGACTTAACTGGCTTTGCAAGTCACTTCCCTTACCGACATGGCACTCACCCGAGAGCATTGCCCTTAGACTCAGGCTTGCTTTTTGTTTCCTTTTAATGATTTATATTCAGAACATCTTGGCTGTCTTAGCTCCTTCCCTGGATCTTGCCCTTTCTGATTCTGGCTCTTAGGTACTACCTTCCATTTTTTTTCTGGAAGTTATTTTTAGCACTCTGGTTCCTTTGTTCCACAAGTCTACCTAGGTTCCACCCACATAGGCAGCGTGGATTTAGATCTTCCTAGACACTTAAAAAATTTAGAGCTAGAAGGAGTCTAGTGTTCAGAGTTACATAGTCACTGCAAAACTTGTATTAGATTCTCAATAATCCTGAATTCCATCCTCAGTGTCTTTTTCTAGTTCCATCACTGTACTTCCATAGGAATAAATAGTGCTTATAAAGGTAGCTTCCCATTGACCCTAAGGAGATTATTTAGATTCTATTACAGTGTCTAAAAGTATTATTGATTCCAAATATCTTATATAAAGTATCAGGTCATTTTGTCTAGTCTGTAGTTACTGTTTGTCACAGGACTAGTTTCCTCTTGTAGGTAAGGAGGCAGGTAGGTGGTCTGGTATTCCCATCTCTTTAAGAATTTTTCACATTTTGTTGTGATCCACACAGTAGAAATCTATATGCAGGTCAAAAAGCAACAGTTAGAACACGACATGGAACAACAGACTGGTTCCAAATTGGGAAGGGAGTACATCAAGGCTGTTTATTGTCACCCTGCTTATTTAACTTATATGCAAAGTACATCATGCGAAATGCCAGGCTGGATGAAGCACAAGCGGGAATCAAGATTGCCGGGAGAAATATCAATAACCTCAGATATGCAGATGACACCACCCTTATGGCAGAAAGAAAGCGAAGAAGAAATAAAGAACCTCTTCATGGAAGTGAAAGAGGAGAGTGAGAAAGTTGGCTTAAAACTCAACATTCAAAAAACTAAGATCCTTGTGAAGTAATTAGCCTCCAACTAATTAAAAAAAAAAAAGAAAGAAAGAAAAAAAAAAGCATCAATTAAAAAAAAAAGAAAAGAACATTTGAAATGAAAATTTAAAAAAAAAAATCAAAAAAAAAAAAACAACTAAGATCCCATCTGGTCCCATCACTTCATGGCAAATAGATGGGGAAACAATGGAAACAGTGACAGACTGTTTTCTTGGGTTCCAAATCACTGCAGATGGTGACTGCAGCCATGAAATTAAAAGATGCTTGCTTCTTGGAAGAAAAGCTATGACAAACCTAGACAGCATATTAAAAAGCAGAGACATTACTTTGCTGACAAAGGTCCATCTAGTCAAAGCTGTGGTTTTTCCAGTAGTCATGTATGGACATGAGAGTTGGACCATAAAGAAAGCTGAGCACCAAGGAATTGATGCTTTTGAACTGTGATGTTAGAGAAGACTCTGGAGAGTCCCTTGGACTGCAGGGAGATCCAACCAGTCCATCCCAAAGGAAATCAGTCCTGAATATTCATTGGAGGGACTGATGATGAAGTGAAACTCCAGTCCTTTGGCCACCTGATATGAAGAACTGACTCATTTGAAAAGACCCTGATGCTTGGAAAGATTGAAGGCAGGAGGATAAGGGGACGACAGAGGATGAGATGGTTGGATGGCATTACTGACTCGATGGACATGAGTTTAAGCAAGCTCTGGGAGTTAGTGCTGGACATGGAATCCTGGCATATTGCAGTCACAAAGAGTCAGACACGACTGAGCGACTGAACTGAACTGAGTTTCCTCTTGTACTGATTAAGTTATCAAGTGATTTTATTGCAGTTTGAACTGTTTACTTCCACAGTGATTCTAGGCCTGGCTCTGCCACTGACTTATTCTGTGACTTTATCAAGTAGTTTTCTGATTAAAGACAAATTTTGTATTTTAGAGGTAGATTTTATCAGCAGGATTTTCCCACCCCCACTCCCCACCAAGAGAATGGATTTTATGTTGATATTACAGCTGAAAAGGTACGAGTAAGAGAAAAGCAAATGTAACATAACCTTTTTACTTTCCTAGACCTCTGGAAGGAAAGGAACGGAGTTTTACTCCATAAAAAGCTTCACAGCTTTTCTTTTTTTTCATGGAAATGGTTATTATTTATTTATTTATTTATTTTAATTGGAGGCTAATTACTTTACAATATTGTGGTGGTTTTTGCCATACATTCACATGAATCAGCCATGGGTGTACATGTGTTCCCCATCCTCAATCTCCCTGCCACCTCCCTCCCCATCCCATCCCTCAGGGTCATCCCAGTGTACCAGCCCTGAGCATCCTGTCTCATGCATCAAACCTGGACTGGGGAGCTATTTCACATATGATAATATACATGTTTCAGTGCTATTCTCTCAAATCATCCCACCCTCACCTTCTCCCCCAGAGTCCAAAAGTCTGTTCTTTACATCTGTGTCTCTTTCGCTGTCTCACATATAGGGTCATCATTACTATCTTTCTAAATTCCATATATGTGTGTTAATATACTGTATTGGTGTTTTTCTTTCTGACTTACTTTGCTGTGTATCATAGGCTCCAGTTTTATCCACCTCGTTAGAACTGATTCAAATGCATTCTTTTTAATAGCTGAGTAATGTTCCATTGTGTGTTTGTACCACAGCTTTCTTATCCATTTGTCTGCCGATGGACATCTAGGTTGCTTCCATGTCCTGGCTGTTGTAAACAGTGCTATGATGAACATTGGGGTACACGTGTCTCTTTCAGTTCTGCTTTCCTCGGTGTGTATGCCTAGCAGTGGGATTGCTGGGTCATATGGCAGTTCTATTTCCAGTTTTTTAAGGAATCTCCACACTGTTCTCCATAGTGGCTGTACTACTTTGCATTCCCACCAACAGTGTAAGAGGGTTCCTTTTTCTCCACACCCTCTCCAGCATTTATTGTTTGTAGACTTTTTGATAGCAGCCATGCCTCACAGCTTCTTACCACACAGGCAAGATGCAGTGGGGAAGGAAACCAGCTCTGTGTCATGTGGCCAAGGAGGAAGGGCTAATTTCGCCTGCAGGGCTTTGTAAGACAGGAGTTGGGGAGTGCACTATGACCTTGGCCTGGCCCAAGAGAACTCTTAACTTTCATATGAAGCATTTGTATCTTGATTCAAACAAGGGCATCTTAATCTAGAGCCTGCTGTTAATAACAATGGTAAAAACAAATATTTACTCAGTAAATATATATGCACCACTTGCTGCTCCAACCACTTTCCATGTATTAACTCATCAGATTTTCACAACTCTATCTGCTATTGACCTGACTTGGTACTGCTATTGCCCCTATTTTTGAAATTGAGGAAGTTACAAGTTGGCAGTTCACAATTAAGTGGCGGAGCTCGGATTCAAACCCACAACCTGTCTGACCACAGGTTTTGGTTTAAATAGGGACAAGCCTGATATCAAGGACAAGTGAGTTTCATTGTAGAGGCCTAGGACTCCCTGAGAACCTCTAATCATAGCACTGAATTATTTCTCTGAGTTTAAAATAAAGATTTTAAAGAAATTAGACCTTTTAAAGTGCTTGCTGTTGGAGAAGTCTTAGGATTTTGAATCCACAGATAAAATGCCTAAGTACTTCTTTTCAATAAATTGAAGCATGAAGATTTTACTATAGATTTAATCTTACCTATAGTCATCAGTATGCAGTATATACTACATGCGTTGCCCTGTGTCTAGTTGTGATGTGCCATAGGGTTAAAATACACAGCAGATTTTACAAACTTATTGTGAAAAAATGAATGTAAAGTATCTTATAAGTAATCTGTTTACATTTGATCATGTTTTGAGATGATATTTGTTTATATTAGGTTAACTATTAAAATTAATTTCATCTATTTTTCTTTATTTTTTAATGTGTTTGCTAGAAGATTTCAAATGACAAATGTGGCTCTCCTTGTATTTCTGTTGGATAGTACTATTATAGGGAGTCTTAAGTAAGAGAAAGAAGGTATTTTTCCTATGGGTAGGAAACTAGTGAAGTAGACGGGAAAAATATGCTTATCAGGTAAATCTGAGTGCATCAATGTTATCTCCTGCTTGGCCTTGGGTGAAAAATACATGTTATAATAACTTGAATATGTTTGAAGAAATAAATTAGTTGAAAGAATAGGTATATTTATGCCGTATATAAGTCAGTAGTATATTTATTGAACTCTTACTATATACCAGGCACTCGTCTAAGCACTTTACATATATTAACTCTCTTAATACTAATAGTAACACTATTAGGCAGGTACTAAAGAGGGTGCAGTAAGGTTAAGCTAAGACCTCTTAGTATAGTGAGTAACAAGAGTTACTTCAAGTCTATACAGTTTGGCTTCAGAGTCAATACTCTTAACCATTCTTTTTATCACCCCTTTAACCATTAGGTTCCCCAAAAGGTTCGTTTGGTTGGGGTCTTCCATAAGATGGAGTGAAAATCCCAAATGACCTTTTAGGCCAGCCCAGTACTTTGTGATTTGTTGTATTTTTTAATCTTATGATTTAGTATGGTAGAATGTCCATGAATATAACCCATAGAATTTTTTTTTTTAAGTTTGGCAGTTATATTTTGTTTATAAATTTATTTTAAAGTTCCTAAGAGTGAATAATTTTTGTTTAGCTTCCTCTTAAAAGGCTGGTTGTTAGTGCCTTAATTTTAGCCTATTAACTATATTTGTGGTAATATTCCATAAATTTTGTATATTATAAAAGTTCTGCCTGGACTTTCAGGGGAGAAATGTATATGACCAAATGATAATCAATAAACTTTTTATAATTTAAATGAGTGGGATCAAAAGAAAATACAGGAATGTGGCCTTGGGTTTTCTCTTTCTGAGAGCTATCATTTAGGCATTAGCCTTAGTAAAGATAACACATGTTTTAAATGTGTTTATGCTGAAGGAAAAACGATAATACTGTGTCTAAGTGGAGTGTACATTAGATACTTACACCACATGTATTACATAAATATTTAAGTACAATTCTAAATTAGTTGTTACCTAAAATTAAAAATATTTTTCTGCCTACCAAAAGGTGTGAGATGCTGTAGATGATACAAGAATAGATGTCACAGATCCCTGTCCTATAGAATTAAGACACACATGAAAAAATGAAATACTAGTTCAGTTCAGTAACAACTCTGTACATCATGAAGGGACAAATAGGTGTTATAGGAATTCTGAGAAAAGGAGGAAACTTTTGAACTAGTAGCTTGGGAAGGGTTGTAGGAACAGGAAAGAATTGAGCTGGTCTTATAGGATATGTTGAATTTCCTTAAGTGGAGTAAAGAGGGCATATGAACAAAACCTTAGACATGGGGAGGGACATGTAGAGCTTAAGAAACAGGAAGAATTCAGCCGTGGTTAAAACAGAGTGCTAGGAAGATAAAGACTTGGGCCAGACTTGTAGAAGACCTTAAATTCCAGTAGTAGGAATTTGGATTCATTAAGAAGTTTGGAGTTGAGGGGAGAAAAAAAAAAAGCTTTGGATATATGATACTTTATCCTTGATTTACTGCTTGTGTGATAGACATCACCTAATAAGTTATTTTCTTGACTTAAAATGCTAGATATCTTTAGTTGTTGGTAACAAGAAACATTGAAGGGTTTATTTTCTTGATTCCTAGTTAAGTCTAGTGCTTAAAATTAGCTTTTGTTAGCATCATCTGACTTCCTGATTGGAAGAATTTTATATCACTAGCAAATACTTGACTGTTTTTAGAGATGACAAATCAGTATTTTGCACTTATGGTTAATTTTGTTTATAAATTTCCACATTTGTATTATAAATTTCCACAGTTAATGTATACCCTTATTACCAGGCAAACTAAAACTTGCTCATATTTTAAAGCTCTGGCTTATCTTGGCCCTGCTGTCTCATTAATCCAGCAACTGTGGGCTGCATTGTTTAACCTGCTGAACTCCATGTTCTTTCTTTGTAAAACTGGAGAATTATCTCTCTCCCATCGGTGGGAGATTGTTTAATGAGATAAGATTGTTTAAAAGAGAATGCAGTAATGATATTTGGCCCATTTTGGAAGTAAATATTGAGTAAATTTTCTCTCCTTCCTTTCTGATTTTGAAATGGTTGTGAGTAGAGACTAATTATTTCTTAGTTTAAATAGACTTATAGAACTTAAATTTGAAAGGCAGTTACTTTTGTAAAGTCTGACTTTGTTGTATAATAACTTGAATTTTTAAAATGTCGATATGCTGAGAGAACTTATCGACAGTTAAAAAAAGATAAATTTGCAGTGGTTTAATTAGAATCTCCATAAAAACATCTGAACTGTTAAAGGACTAAAGTGTTTCTACCAGGTTATTTCGTGAGCTGAAAGCAAAATTGGGCTGTGGCATTGAAAGGAAATGAAATCCAGGAGAAATATTCTGTATCCATTTTCTATATCATGTTGTTATGGAAAGGCAGTTAAACTTTTTTCTAAATGGATTTTTTTTTTTTTGGTGTTCTCTATCACTGTTAATGTATGTATGGATTTGTGTAACTCCCACCATAGTCAGGAGCAGAATAGTTCCACCACCCCCAAAACTCCTTTGTGCTATCTGTCCCCTTATAGTCACACCCTCACCTGGCCCTCACTGGTCTGTTTTTCATTTCTTCCTTTATGGATGTATTAATGAAGGCTATCAAATGGTAAATATCTTATCAAATATAACAAAATACGAGGAATATCAAGTAAGAATGTATACAAAAGTGCTTATAACACGTACGTACCAGGACTTAATGAAAATTAGTTTCATGTGTAATATTAGGTCGATAGGTGAAGCTTAACTGTAATTTAGGGTCAACTTTGCATAATGTTTAGCAGCTCTTTTCTCCTTGCTCAGAGGCTTTTAGGCATATTTTGGAAAGACTTTTTGTTCTACATGGCGTTTACTGCTGAAAGTCTCTGTGTTAAATGTCTTTTAACTTCATGTCCCCTGGAGAAGGAAATGGTAACCCATTCCAGTTTTCTTGCCTGGGAAATCCCATGGACAGAGGAGCCTACTGGGCTCTAGTCCATGGGACTGCAAAGAATTGGACACGACTGAGCAGCCTCATGTTCCTCATAAGAAAGAGTGGAAAATAGTATCTACCTTGAGGGTTGTTACAGTAATTAAATGTGATGATATATATATATATATTTATATATATATATAAATATATATATATGAAAAAATAAATCTATAAATATAAATACATGTTTACACATAGACACAGGTGTGTATGTTCATATATGTGTAAGTGCCCTGATCCATAGTAGGCATTCTACCAATTAAAAAAAAGTTATAAATAATACAGTTTATAGTAACTTTGGAATAGCTTGGTAAAAGAATATCGTGTCCTCTTGTTATCTGGATTTTCACCCACCTATCCATCCTTCCATGAGCTTCAGAATGGGAAGGTTGATCTTCAAAATACCAACTTTCTGTTTTAATAATTTTTCATAAGTTTATTTTTTTTCCCCAGAAATTTATCACCAATAAATTTCTGTTTTGGGTTGGAGGGGAGAATACCAAGTCTGTTTAACTTTACCTTAATATTTCAGAGTTCATATCACATTATACCTATTTCATAAAAGATGATTTTTTTTTCTTTAATTGATGATTGGGACATATGGGCTGAATCTTTGCCAACCTCAGGGCTGCCTTTCAAACATGTATCCCTAAGCTTCTACTTATAATAATGACTTTTCAGGCCATTTAAAACTTTTCCTTAAAAGTAAAGCACACAGTATTCTGATATATAACACTAGGCAGTGGGATATGATTGTTTTTCAACAAATTTAATTATTTAATCAAGTACAGAAGCAGATTTAGAGTTTTTTCCCTTACCCACAGTAAGGAAATTCTTTATCAGTGTGTTTTGTCTCATTATTAGCATTGAACAGGTTAATAGAATCAGTAAATTATAAGACTAGAAAGAACCTTTGAAATCTTCTAGTCAAATACTCTTAATTCTGTCTAACCCAACCCCCCTTTTTGTAATAAATATTTTGCAGTACTCTTTAGCGTCCAGAAGTAAAATTCAGTTAATGAAAAAATTTTCCCACTTAATTAAATCAATTTAATTCTGTAAGTGTAATATAAAGGAAAAATAAAAGGAAAATTATTGAAAATGTAATATGAGGTATGCTGAAGAAGGAAGTGGCAACCCACTCCAGTATTCTTGCCTGGAGAATCTTATGGACAGAGGAGCCTGGTGGGCTACAGTCCGTGGGGTCGGCAGGAGTCGGACATGACTTGGCAACGAAATCACCACCACCACCATGCTAGAAGACAAAACCTCAAAGACAAAGAGCAACCCAACAGATTTCTAAAATGCTCCTTGTGGGGTGGGCTGCCCCATAGAGAACCATGAGTTTTCTCATTTCATGGGTAAAGAAAGTAAGGGGTGGGTATAACAGAGCAGAAGGGGGATATTGGATGGGCCTTGGTATACTTCTCAGAATTATACAAGTGTTGTTAGCAGTAGAGTTTGGGTAGGAACTCTGGGTTTGAGGATCTGCCTTGCTGCTCTTGTTATTTAGTGCTTCTGAAGCTGCCCTGGATTCTGAAGGAATCCAATGGACCACAAGTCCAGGGTGCCACTTCTAGGTAGTCAGTAGGTGCCAGACTTTGCTTCCTAGTTTTCTGAATACCTACCTTCAGGATGTCACACATTTTGTCCTCTCCCCAGCAATTATCTTCACCAGCTCAGTCCCCACCTCCTCCTCTTCATCCCTCAGTAAGCACACAAACAAAAAACTTAAAGCAAAATTTTTCTCTTTTAGCTCCACTACTTGTATGTCAAGGAAGCCTTCTAGAAGAACACAGAGCCCTTGGTTAGATGCTTGCAGAGCTTTTTTTACACTATCACTCTTTACTGATTTGAATTTTTATTTCCTTGCTCAACTGTAGGTTCCATGAGAATTTTCTAGTCTACCCTATGTGCTTGTGTTGAAGGTAAAAGTATTATTTCCAAAATGTAGTAATATTGACTCTCAGAGGAGAAGTGTTCTGTTTATCTTCCAGTCTCAATCCTCTGTGATACTCTGGTGTTTCCAGAAGTGCTTGGAGTAGAGCCCAGTATAAAATACCACCAGCACACAAGTTTGGGTTCCTTTTTATTTTCATCCCGTTTAATTTCTTGGAGGATGCATCATCCCCTATAACTTTCAGACTGTTGCTCCTGAATTTTACCAGTTATAGAGAATTCTGTTGTAGCTTAATTAACTTTGATACTTCTGACTTTAGCCTTATACATTGAATTTTTTTATAAAATAGATTCCAAGTAATCAAGATCAAAGATCAGTTAATGAAGAACTAATACTTTTGTGGTATTCTGTTAAACATCTGAAAGACATTTTACTGTTTTATAAATTGTTTTAGGTAGAGTATGATTTACTCTTTTACAGTAGCTGTCTGACTTTGTATTTTAGACTTCATGTGTTTTTCCTCTTGTATTTTGGAATATCTTCATGTTTTTGCTTAAGTACAGTAATTTCATTTCTCATCGTTGATTTCCTGAATATGCGTTGGTGATACTTTCTTTACTTTCGGCAGCTATGCCTCATTAATTTAAACGTGGCTTTTCTTTGTCTTACTGTGTTGTCAGCTATCCTCACAACCCCATTTCAGTGCTGCTCACTTAGGGTGTTCATGTCAGTAAATACCTTGATACTATTTTGGAGACTCTCTGGATGTTTTTCTTGGCTCAGACCATGGATTCCTCTTTCTTTTCTTCTGGTATTTGTGCTTTGCAGCTGTAACACAGTTCATTGGAAAGAGCACAGGCTTATGAGTTAAATGGATGCAAGTTTAAATCCTGGCTTTGTGACCTGTCAGCTATATAGTCTGGGAATATTTGGATGCTTTTGAGGTCACTTTCTCCAACTGTAGAATGGGTGTACTTTTACCCATTTTTCAGAGTTGTGAGATTAGGAATATTGTATGTAAAGTACTTTGTCTTTTTCTCTCTTCTGTCTCTTAACTATCTCTGAGAGAGAGGCAGAGTAAACTTGAGGGAGATAGACTGAGAGTGAGAAGTCCTGGATAGCCCTACCCTTCTGTCTCAGAAATTATGTGTGTTTGTGACTGACCCAGAATTCTGTATTTATGAATTAAAGCAGTTAGTGGATTTCAGTCAGAAAAACCTTGAATAAAAAAATATTTGATTTCATTCATATTATGAGGTATTAAATAATAGCAACATTTCAGATCTTTTTAAGACAAGGCTTACTGCAAATAAATAAAAATAAAATAATTATGATCTGTATTATTTCCACCCTTTTCCACCACACTTTGTTGGTTATTTGACTTCTTAATGAGAATACTGACCGTATATGATTTATCCTTGGTTCTATTTCCTTTTCCAGATACTTGTGTTTCATGGAAGAAAATTACATAGCATAGTTTCTTGAGAGTTAATGTCTCCAGAATTCCTGGTAACAGAAGACCATTTTAGGCTATAATTCAAGTATTTCTCTAAAGCTTTAGAGCCCTGAATACATTCTGTGAACTACCTATAGGTAAACTACCCTTTGCTGTGTGAAGAATAGATTGTGAATATTTTCTTCATTTCCTTTTATCTATTACAAGAAAAAAATACTGTGAATGATTTTTTTGTTGTTGTTTAGTCACTGAGTGATGTCTGACTCTTGGTGACCCCTTGGACAGTAGCCCACCAAACTCCTCTGTCCATGGGATTTTTCCTGGCAAAAATACTGGAGTGGGTTGCCATTTCCTTCTCCAGGGGATATTCCTGACCCAGGGACCAAACCCACATCTCCTGCATTACAGGTGGATTCTTTACCGGCTGAGCCATCAGGGAAACCCCACATCCAAAACTTGGAAGTCTTTTATTAAAGCTATATTAACTATAGCTTTTAGAAATAATGTGATCAACTTGTTTTGTAATAAGAAACAGGAAGAAAAACATTTTATTCCTTGTGCAGTCAAATCACTTGCTAGATGTTCCCCTATAACAGTGGTATTTTATGCCTTCCAGTGAATACCAGTAATTAGGAGGAAAAAAAAAACTACTGATGTCAGAATATCAGCTCTTTCATGTATGGAGAATGTGGGACCAGTGTCTTTAATATTGGATGGTTCACACTTTATATCTCTCTTGGTGGTTAACTCTACCCTCAGTATTTTCTTTGTGATGCACCCTGTCCAGTCTCTTAATATAAGAAATTCTGGCACTTGATTTTTCCCTTTGAAATAAATGTTGTTGAGACTTTTGAAAAATTCTTTAAAAATAATACTGTTTGTCCACAATTTGGGAAAAAAATCAACCATAGTCTCACTATGCAGGGACACTCGTAACATTTTGATGTCTTTCTGTGGTCTTTTTTTCTGTTCTGTGATTTCATTCTGTCCATGTTTTGGTCCTCTTTGTTCTCTGGCTCCATTTGTATATGCTCTTGTTTCTAATTTCTTTTTTTGTCTGTTTGACAGGTAAGAGGTAGATTTATTTTGAGAGAAACACACTTCACAGACCAAATGTGAGTCATCTCAGAAGGCAAGAGCATCCTCTTGTTTCTAATTTCTGAGATGTCAGTTGTCATTTCTCTTTTCCTTCAGCATTCGTGATTTCCAGGCTAGAGTTGATTATAGAGTTATTCATGTCTTGGTAATCTCCCAGCTAATTAACTTTTATTTTGAGATGTAATTCACCTGCCATACAATTCAGCCATTTAAAATATACAAGCAGTAGCTCTTAGACCACCACTATTTGATGTTAGAAGACTTTTTTACCCTCAAACAAACTTTATACTCATTAGCAGTCACCTCCTCCACTTGCCTTGAGCCCTAGTCACTAGTGCTAAGTTGCATCAGTCGTGTCCAACTCTTTGTGATTCTGTGAACCATAGCCCACCAGGCTCCTCTTTCCATGGAATTCTCCAAGCAACAATCCTGGAATGGGTTGCCATTTCCTTCTTCAAGGTATCTTCCCAACTCAGGGATTGAACCTGCATCCCTAGAAAACCACTAATCTACTTTCTGTCTCTGTAGATTTGCCTACTCTGGATATACATAAATGAAATCATAGAATATGTGGACTTCTGTGACTGGCTTCTTTCACCTAGCATGAGTTTTTGAAGTTCATCTGTGTTGTAGCATGTATCAAGTACTTTGTTCCTTTGTTTGTTGAATGATAGCTGATATCTATACCACTTATCAAATGAAGAAGATTGGGTTGTTTCCACTCAGACTGTTATGAATTGTGCTGCTATGAGCATTCCTGTATATGTTTTTGTCTGGACATAGAATTGCTGGGATGAGAATCATGTCAGTAATTTGGATGGGGAAAAAACTCTCGTGAATAACAGGTAAGAAATATAAGAGTTATACCAACCTGTCTTTCATGATTTTATCTAGTAATGTTCCACTTAGTGTGGGTGTGTGTGGTTTAAACTTTTACATCTTATAAGGAAACCTCGTGTAATAACAGGAAATTGTTAAAATATAGTGAGTGTGCATGCCATTTATGCAGAAAAAAATTGGTGACATTTTCATTTAAAAAAAAATATTTGCTGTTAATAATTCATACTGTTTGAAACAATTTCAAAGAAACAAAACCCAACATAAATCCTGAGACTTTGGAAAAACTTCCTCATGACTAACTAGCCCCCATGCAGTATGCATCATAAAGAATAACGTCAAGAAGTCGGCCTCTTGCCTATCTTTTGTGTCCTAGCTTGACAGGGTACTGTTCTTCCTCCATGCCCAGGCCTTGTTTGCATCCTGATTCATTCTGCATGTTTTAGTTGATTGCCTTAGACCTTTAGGATCCCTTTCCAAGGGAAAGGACACTGAGCTGCTGACTGAGATGGGAGGTCCTCACCTAGTTCCATCATCACTGGTTTTGCCGCTGGGAGCACAGTCAGGTCCCTAAACTTTTCTGCTTTTCACTTTCTTCACTGGTGTGATTAGAGAATCATTTGTGAAACCAAACGAGGTTTAAAGCTTGGTGATCTTTGTTTTTGTTTTTGTTTTTTTAATCTACCATTTTCTTTTTTTGGCCATCCCATGTGGCTTGTGGGATCTTAGTTCCCTGACCAGGGATTGAACCTGGGTCCATGGCAGTGAAAATACCAAGTCCTAATCACTGGGCCACCAGGGAGTTCCCAAAGCTCAGTGGTCTTAATTTTAGTTCTGGACTTCTAAATCTTACACACTGCTTGTCACACATACTGATTTTTCATGAATTTGGCATTTAATATATACTTTATTGTATTGCCTTCTTCCCATCTTTTTCAGTTTTGTTCTTCCCTCTCCACCTAGATGATCTGCCCTAGAAGGGCAAAGACTTTTGTTAAGAGTAACAAAGAATAGTCTTTAATACCTTGCCTGAGGCTGGTTAGTGTTTGATAGTGCAAGTATCATGAGTTTTCAGTGACTGTAGAATGACTCTAATTGGTCATATTCTCTGTGTAAATGAAATGATGAAAAATAACTTGGTAAATTTAGATAGATATTTTAACTTTTTCTTTTGAAGGTATGCTTTGAGTAAAGTAGACATGGTATAGTCAGAAATGAACATTCTGTTTTTGATAAATTTTCTTTAAATTAATTGCTTTATTTTAATTAGAGGCTAATTACAGTATTGAGGTGGTTTCTGCCATACATCAACATGCATCAGTCACGGGTGTACATGTGTCCCCCCATCCTGAACCCCGAAACCCCTCTCCCACCCCACCCCATCCCTCTGGGTTGTCCCAGAGCACCAGCTTCGAGTGCCCTGCTTCATGCATCCATCTTGCACTGGTCATCTGTTTTGCATATGGTAATATACATGTTTCAATGCTATTCTCTCAAATCGTCGCACCCTTGCCTTCTCCCACATAGTCCAAAAGTCTGTTCTTTACCTCTGTGTCTCTTTTGCATACAGGGTCGTCGTTTCCGTCTTTCTAAATTCCATATATATGCGTTAATATACTATATTAATGTTTCTCTTTATGACTTACTTTACTCTGTATATTTAGGCTCCAGTTTCATCCACCTCATCAGAACTGACTCAAATGCATTCCTTTTTATATAGCTGAGTAAATTCCATTGTGTATATGTACCACAACTTCCTTATCCATTCATCTGCTGATGGACATCTAGGTTGCTTCCATGTCCTGGCTATTGTAAACAGTGCTGTGATGAACATTGGGGTGCATGTGTCTCTTTCAGTTCTGGTTTCCTCAGTGTGTATGCCCAGCAGTGGGATTGCTGGTTTGTGTGACAGTTCTCTTTCCAGTTTTTTAAGGAATCCACACTGTTCTCCATGGTAGCTGTACTAGTTTGCATTCCCACCAACAGTGTAAGAGGGTTCCCTTTTCTCCACATCCTCTCCAGCATTTATTGTTTGTAGACTTTTGGATGGCAGCCATTCTGACTGGCATGAGAGCACCTCATTGTGGTTTTGATTTGCATTTCTCTGATAATGAGTGATGTTGAGCATCTTTTCATGTGTGTGTTAGCCATCTGTATGTCTTCTTTGAAGAAATGTCTGTTTAGTTCTTTGGTCCACTTTTTAATTGGGTCGTTTATTTTTCTGGTATTGAGCTGCATGAGCTGCTTGTATATTTTGGAGATTAATTCTTTGTCAGTTGCTTCATTTGCTATTATTTTCTCCCATTCTGAAGGCTACCTTTTCACCTCGCTTATAGTTTCCTTCATTATACAAAAGCTTTTAAGTTTAATTAGATCCCATTTGTTTATTTTTATTTTTATTTCCATTCCATTCTGTTTTTGGTAACTTTAATAACTCTTTTCTGCTAGAATTTTATCCTTATGACACTCATATGTGTATATATTCATGGGCTTATATTTTGTGTATAAGAAAAGATTTAGTAAACTTGCTTGCTTTCTGACAGTCTGTGTACCTCCATTACTTAGTACTTTAATTATACATTTTACTGGCTAGCTCTATGTCTCATAAGGAAAGAAGCAAAACATGAGTTTAAACTTCAGGTTGATGGAAATAAAGTGCTGTAAAGTAAACTGAACGATGGTTTTGAGTGACCTTTGTTAGGACAAGGATCCTTGAGGGCGCCCGTGTAGTTTTAGTTTACCTAGGATGCTTTAATCGTTCATGTCTCAGTGTATGTTTTGAGTGGTTTTTGTCTGTAAAAATTAAAGTTTGGCAAATAGTAATTTGTCTAAGAGGTATGGGTTATTTCTGCCTCCTGATTTTTACTGTGATTATGGCATCACAGAAAAACTGGCATTATCAGCAAGCTGATTTTTTTTTGACTGTGCCTAAGCTGCTGCTTTTTTCCTTTCTCTTTTCCTCCCTCCCTTTGTTCCTTCCTTTTTTCCCTTTTACTATGTAAGTGGAAATGCTCTTTTTTAAAAACATTATAGAAAGCCCTATTCCTTTTTGACCACCCTTAGTCACAACCTCATCCATCTTCACGAAGCAACCATAGTGACGTTGGCATGTATCCTTCTGAACTGATTTATGTGTATTTACATTTATTTATATAAGCCAGATAGCATAGCGTTTTATGTGGGTAGGGGGAGGAAATGTGGCTCCCCCCTTCCAAAAATGGTACCGTATTCTTTTTCACTTAGCAGTACCTCTTGGAGAGCTGTTTATCTTAGAAAGGACAGCTTGCCCTGTGTCTCCAGCTGCCGGTAGCATTTCATGCACCACAATTTATTTAACCCTTCTCTCATCGGTGGGCGGCTATATTTCCGATTTTTACTGTTGTTATAGACAGTGCTACAATGAAAATCTTTGTACCTAAAACTCAATTATTTCTCAAGGGTAGATAGAAAGCATTATGATGGTAGGGACTCAAACTTCTAATAACTGCTTATCTATTTTCCCTCTAAAGTTTATTATATTCCTCTCCAACTGTGAGGGCAAAGATCCTACCAAATGAGTTTCAGAATATCAAAGGCAAGACACAGGCATTTTTCTCAATCTTTGAGAAGGAATGGTGTTTGTTATTTTAACTTTTGCATTTTCTAAAAATAGGTTGAACTTTGTTGACTTGACCATTTGTATTTTTTTCCTATAAATTGCATATGTTGAATTGGATTCAGTTCAGTTCAGTTGCTCAGTCATGTCTGACTCTTTGTGACCCCATGGACTGTGGCACGCCAGGCCTCCCTGTCCATCACCAATTCCCAGAGTTTACTCAAACTCATTATCCAGTTTAAATGATAACTTTGGGGGTAAGTATTATTGAAATATACATATAGGAAAGTGTATAAACCACAAGTATACAGCTCAGTGAATTTTCTTTTTTTTTCCATTTATTTTTATTAGTTGGAGGCTTATTACTTTACAGTATTGTAGTGGGTTTTGCCATACATTGACATGAATCAGCCATGGATTTACATGTGTTCCACATCCTGATCCCCCCTCCCGCCTCCCTCCCATCCCATCCCTCTGGGTCTTCCCAGTGCACCAGCCCTGAGTACTTGTCTCATGCATCCAACCTGGGCTGGTGATCTGTTTCACCCTTGATAGTATACTTGTTTCAGTGCTATTCTCTCAGAACATCCCACCCTCACCTTCTCCCACAGAGTCCCAAAGTCTGTTCTGTAAGTAAATACACCATGTGTAACCAGCACCCAAATAAGAAACAGCATTGGCAAAGCCCTTGAAGCCTCCCGGTGCCCCTTTCAGTCACTAACCCTGCTCTGCACTTCCAGGATAGCTGCTATCCTTACTTTTAATATTATAAGTTAGTTTCTATGCTTTTCATTGTTAGGTGAATAGAATCATACAATACATACTCTTTGCTTCTTTCTTAGTATTAGCTTTTGAGTATGTTTTAAGTAAAAAATTGTTATCACTGTAGAGATCTTTATATTTATACAGATAATTTCTTCTCTCACTAAACTTCAAGAGATAAGTTGTGTCATTTTGTATAACCCCCAATGCCCTTATACAGGTCTAAGGACTCAAGAGTGGACTCCCCCAACCAGGGCCTTAACAGACGTGTTTACTCAGCTCCGGTTGATGGCTGAAAGTTCTTGCTTCCGTTTGGCTCAGAGTTATGGTGTGATCCTATTCTGCTCATCAGCTGTCTTTTTGTGTTTGGTCAGAGTTTGCAAACCGGTTTTATTTCTTCTTAGTGCTCTTTACCGAGACTGCTGCTTAACCTTTTATCTTCTTTTTGTGTCTGGGAGAGTATTATTCTCTTGTGCTGCTTCGGGAAGAATGAAACTGTATATGTATAGTTTGTCCCTTTCCTGTTGTCATTGTTTTCCCAAACAGGTAAAGGGACCTGCTCCAACTTTAAACATCATCCTTTCCAGCTTTCCCTGGTTGCCTTATAAGCATTTAATTGATAAGCAACGGTTTTAACTTCTGTCTTTTAACTAGTAAAATATGTGAAACTGAGTAAGGTTCTTTATAGGTGACATTGTTTAAAATTATTTTTAATTGATAGTCTGCTTCCTAAAAGAATTTAAAGTGATTTATAGTAAAAGACATATGAAGTAATGCCAATAAGAATAAAAATATAAGATTGTAAGAGGAGAAAAAAATCATTACCATAATTTTTGTTTCCAGAATTGGGTGTTAAATTTACCTTTGAGCTTCTGTCTTTTGAGACTTGGAAACAAATATAATTGTCACTTGGGAATAAGGAAGCTCATTATTTCATCAGGCAAGGCAGATGTGTCTGTTACTAAATTCCAAAAAATAAATAAATGTTCCTCAGAATCAGGTCATCCAAATTAGCATGTACCTAGGGATTTTAAAATGTATTGATAGGTTTAAAAGAAATCAGTCATCTCATAAACATTTCACTTAGTTTGTGAAAAAACTAAATCAGTGTGATGGTACTTGGTTGTGAAGTATTCATCTAGCTTACAGGAGTAGAGCGTAAAGAGCATGTGCTTAAATTATTTAAATAATGAACAGTGTTAACTTCTTTCAGGTTGTGGAATAATTTCAATCATCAGGCTATGATTGTTTTAGCTGTCTGTTAAAACTATTTTCATTGCAAAGTATCTTAACTCTTATTATATATTGTATATATGCAGTGATATTAGTGTTTATACTCTCACTTTATGTATTTGATTTTGTCACGTGAATCAGGATCGGCATGTTGCTTATTTATTTTGGAGTAGTCTTAGAAAAATTATAAACTTGTCCCATATATTTGTTTCAACTGATTCCCAAGGATTGCTTTTTCTGGCAGAGTATTTGATTAGGGATTACAACATCATTCTAACTTGAAATAATGTGTTCTTAAACAGTTTTATAATTAAAATATCTTTAACTGTAAATTAATATGTTTATTCTTTATAAAATTAGAGTAATATAGAAATACATAAATAAACAAGTGAAAGCTGTGTTCTTTCCCTGTTTCCATCAGAGATGGTAGTCACTAAAAGTTTTTGTTACTCTTGCTAATGTACTATATAATTAGAATACTGTATGGTATATGGAGTGTGTGCAGACTGGCAAAAATTGCCCTTGATAGTATATTCTAAAAGTCATTGCTGGTGAACATATAAATAGCCACCATACTTAAGAAAGCTATTATCCTTTTCTGTTAGTTGTTCTTTTACTTTAAAAGTTTACCTATGTATGTATCCCTGGACTATATATATGTATATATTTTTTTTCTTTTTTTTTTGGAGAACTTGAGAGATCAATATAATCTGTTAAACACTGCCATCAAACACTGCCACAGTTAGATGAAGGCTCCTAGAGGCACAGAGTCAGCGGGTGACAGTCAGACCTCAGCTTCCCAGAAGGCTCACCAGATAGATCCTTTTTAAGGGGAAGACAGTAGGCAAGTTCCTGCATAAATAAGTCCTGGAAAACTACAGTGGGAGGGCTCAGCACAGTCAGGACTGCGAGTGTTAACTGTCCAGCAGGAATACATTTTGTGCTTCTGAATTCACCACGCCCGCCCTCCATCTCTCAGGAGTAGGTCAGAGCAGGGTACTTACGATAGATAAAGTGAGTATCATCAGCTGATCTGGCAGCTGGGTGTGGAAGAGAGAACATGAATTTTACCAGCACCTGTTCAAGAAGCCAAGTACAGATTAGAACCTGTGTTGGGTTTACCTGGGCATTCTCTTCTGTTTAGCAGCAAGGATTTTCTTGAGTCACTCCCACCACCCCTGGTTTGTTTAGATTGGATATCTTCTCTGTCTTATGCATGACTGTTACCCTGGGATCTCCCTTCATGATTACCTTAGAGGTTTTCACATAAGTTGGATCTCGTTTCCTGTGTTTCAAGTCTCCCTCAGCCTTGTTTACTCTTTTGTTTTAGCAGAGTCCATTTTTCCAATAGCTTCTTGAAAAAGAGATTTTATGGGCGGTAACTTTGAGACCTTGTTTTTACTGTCCTTATATTTGATTGATAGAGTGACTTGAATGGAATCATTTTCTTGAGAATTTTGTAGGGGTTGTTCTGTTTTCATCTTGCTTTTGGTATTGCTGCTGAGTCCAAAGCCAATCTAATTTTTGATCCTTTTTGACTCATTTTCATCTCCTCCAGAGATTTTGTAGAATGTCTGTTGTCTCCTCTAATCTGAAAGTTACAGCCATGTGCCAAAGCGAGTGTTTGCTCTTTTCCATAATCCTAGCTTTCAGTAGGCTCTGTTAATGTGGAATGTCATGTTCTCCTGTTCTGGGGAGGTTTTTGTTATTTTGTTGCTTATTTCCTCCAGTTTCTCACTTCTTTCTTTTTAGAGTTTATATAATTTGCCTATGGCCCTTGTCTTGGTCCTCTAATATTCTTCCTGCTTGACTTTTGGGAGGATTTCTTCAGGTTTATTTTCTAACTCTTCTGTTGAGTTTTCATTTTTGCTGATGTTTTTACTAAACATTTGCCATGTTTTAAACTTCCAATTGCTCTCTTATTTTCTGAATGTTTCTGTTTTTCATTTTACTTAAATATTTTCCCCCACAAGAACATATTATTGTTGTCTACCAGAGACAGTATTTCTTCTCTTTTTGAAAATGTTAAAGATAGTTTTTTGCCTTCCTAAATAGTTTGTTTCTTTCAAGTATACTATCTTCTTGTTTTTGTATGTAATGTCATGTTAAAGTCTTTCCCCAGATGTCTCATAATTGACTCAGAATAAAAACCAAGGGACTTAAAAAGCCAACTAGAAGCTTGCACATTGGTGTGGGTTATATGAACTTTGGGCATCACAGTAGTTAATAGGTCGACTTTTTATTAGCGGGGTGTTTCTATAGTTTCATCTTGCCTCATGGTCTTCATCTTACCAGAAGTTTGTTCCTGTAAGTCTGCATAGAGCTGTACAGTAGCCACATGTGCCTGTTTAAATTTAAATACCATTGAATTAATAATTCAGTTTCCCTATTGAGCTAACCACATTTCAAGTGCTCAGTAGCCACATTTAGCTAATGGCTGCCATGTTGGACAGCACAGCTACTGAACATTACCATCACTGCAGAAAGTTTTATTGGCGTGCACTGGACTAGAACTAAAGTCTTGTTGCAGTCATCTGAGAACTCAGTGAGGGAAGACTCTGTGGGGTCTCAATATTCACAATTCAGTAGGTATATGGTTACCTAATCCCACTGTTCTTAGAGCAGTGACTGCCCTCAGCTGTGTATCCCCCAGCCCAGAAACTATTGTTTTATCTTCTCCAGAGAAGACAAAGGCTTAAACAATATTTGTAACTCTTCATTTTACTTTAAATACTCAGTATTTACTTTTTGGCCTTTCAATCCTACTGGTCCCTGTTCTGAATTCTTCACTACATTTTGTAGGCATGCCCCTCTCAGTATAAACAGTGTTAGGGACTTTTCATTAAGAGAACAAAGTCCTGTATTTCCTCACCTGTAAATAACTACTGATATAATTAATATCTTGTTTTGAAGTATTTGAATTGGATGAGACTGTTTTGTAAACTGCCTATTTCAGGACACATTGGCATTATCAAGTTTTATAGCAAAGTCTTTGTAAGTGAAAGTCGCTCGGTTGTGTCCGACTCTTTGCGACCCCATGGACTGCAGCACGCCAGGCCTCCCTGTCCATTGTCAACTCCCGGAGTTGTTACTCAAACTCATGTCCATTGAGTTGGTGATGCCATCCAACCATCTCATCCTCTGTCATCCCCTTCTCCTCCCGCCTTCAATCTTTCCCAGCATCAGGGTGTTTTCCAATGAGTCAGTTCTGGCATCAGGTGGCCAGAGTATTGGAGCTTCAGCTTCAGCATCTGTCCTTCCAATGAATGTTCAGGACTGATTTCTTTTAGGATGGACTGGTTGGATCTCCTTACCATCCAAGGGACTCTCAAGAGTCTTTTCCAACACCACAGTTCAAAAGCACCAATTCTTCCGCGCTCAGCTTTCTTTATAGTCCAACTCTCACATCCATACATAACTACTGGAAAAACCATAGCTTTGACTAGACGGACCTTTGTTGGCAAAGTAATATCTCTGCTTTTTAATATGCTGTCTAGGTTGGTCAACTTTTCTTCCAGGGAGCAAGCGTCTTTTAATTTCATGGCTGCAGTCACCATCTGCAGTGATTTTGGAGTCCAAGAAAATAAAGTCTGTCACTGTTTCCACTGTTTACCCATCTATTTGCCATGAAGTGATGGGACCAGATGCCATGATCTTAGTTTTCTGAATGTTGAGCTATAAGCCAACTTTCCACTCTGCTCTTCCACTTTCATCAGGAGGCTCTTTAGTTTTTCTTCGCTTTCTGCCATAAGGGTGGTGTTATCTGCATATCTGAGGTTATTGATATTTCTCCCCGCAATCTTGATTCCAGCTTGTGCTTTACCCAGCCTGGCATTTCACATGATGTACTCTGCATATAAGTTAAATAAGCAGGGTGACAATATACAGCCTTGACGTACTCCTTTCCCTCTTTGCAACCAGTCCATTGTTCCATGTCCAGTTGTGACTGTTGCTTCCTGACCTGCATACAGATTTCTCAAGAGACAGGTCAGGTGGTCTGGTATTCCCTTCTCTTTAAGAATTTTCCAGAGTTTGTTGTGGTCCACACAGTCAACGGCTTTGGCATAGCCAATAAATTAAAAGTAGATATTTTTCTGGAACTCTCTTGCTTTTTTGATGATCCAGTGAATGTTGGCAATTTGATCTCTGGTTCCTCTGCCTTTTCTAAATCCAGCTTGAACATCTGGAAGTTCATGGTTCACGAATTGTTAAAGCCTGGCCTGGAGAATTTTGAGCATTACTTTACTAGCGTGTGAAATGAGTGCAATTGTGCAGTAGTTTGAGCATTCTTTGGCATTGCCTTTTTTTGGGGTTGGGATGAAACCTGAGCTTTTCCAATCCTTCCTGGTTAAGTAGGTGGTCATGATTATCAGGCTGTTGAGAGGTGGAACTGGATCAGGTGCTCCTGGCTCACATACCTCTCTGTTACCACCATCTGTCAATGCTACATTTTTGCTGTCAGTCCCATGCACTGTTTTAGAGAGCAGAGAAGCTCTTTGCTCTTAATGACTTTTAATCAGAGTGCAAATTGATTTTATTTATTGAGTCCAGGCTTACCTGCTCCATGTCACTTTTAATATTTATCCTAAAACACACCTTAGGTTTTTTCCCCACCCACAGTGACGTGCTCAGGGTGGTATTCTTGGCCATCCGGGCCTGGTTGTGTGCCCTTTGTCTCTAGGAACTATGTTTTCTTGATTTCTTGCAACTTTCCAATGTATACGCTATACCTCATTGATATCTATGAGTTACAGTTCCTTATTTAAGGCATGCTGTTTCAAATTTCTGTGACTCTACATGTTTTCTTTTACTGTGTGAAATAATCTCTCCCCTCCCCAGTCTCTTATCCTCTAAGAATCTGATGCCTTCTTTAACCCCTTTTACCAGAGTTCATCTTGCCTATTTTGATCTAGCCTTAACACCCATTGCCTGTCTCACACCAAATTATAATCATTTCTTAACACACGTAGCTTCCCTCCTAGACTGTGAAAGCAGTGCTTGTTAATACTTGAATTGTTAATGGGAATTTAAAAACTAAACAAATTTAGTGAAGTAAAGCATCTTTCTTTCCTGAGTAAGGAAGTATAAGTATCCCTAATAGAGTCCACTAATCCCACATCGTCATACTCCAGGAATAATCTATGCGACCGAATAAGAAGTCCAGGTGGTATATGTTTTGGTTCCTGCCTTTGCTTGGCATTGTAGTCATTGGAACCACAAACGGTTAGACAAGGACAAGGATTAGAATTAGTTTATGAGCTAGGAAGTTAGTGGGGTAAGAGATCTTATTAACTCATTGAAAGGACAGTCGTCTTAAGGGGAAATGCTTCTGGATTACACTGACGTGGGCATAGGTTTTCTAGAAGATCTTGAAAGAAGTTTAGCTCTGTATATCTGTATTCGGCAATAAAATGGATATGCCATTTTAAAACTATGGTTATTTCTTTTCCAAATGGCTTTTATTTTTTGAGAATGCTATCAGTATTATACAAAGAATGCACAGAAAATAGTAAATTGTGGTGTTTGTGGTGGCTTTTCAGTGATGTGGGCTTTATTTTGAAGGATTTTAAAAGATTAAGTGATTCATTTATCAGTTAAAAACCAGATTTTCTTCCAGCAGAAGCTGGCAACCCCCATATTCAGCTCTCCCCAAGTTCTTGTATGCTATATGTTAAGTACTAGGGAATATTAAAGTAAGAAAGGCATTAAATTTCGTTGACTAAGTCACTGTAAACTTCTCTAACTTTCAGAATAATTTTGCATGATACATTAAAAATTTGGTTTAGATTTGTAACATCTTGATTTTATATACTGAATCAAGTCTGTGTGTGTTTAATTACAAAAGCAGTATCTGCTTGAAAAGAGCAAAGTGTTTATTAGGCTGAGCATGGACTCTGACCCCAACTTACCCAGATTCAAATCCCATCTCCACCATTTACTAGTTGTATAATCTTGAGCATGTTATTTAACCACTCTATGCCTCAGTATACTTATATATAAAGTGTGGGGTAATGAAAATATCTATACCATGGGATCACTATATTAAATAGGTTCACACAGTTAAAATACATGAAACAATGCCTGGCATATTCCAAAAGCGTGGCATAGTTCAGATATGATTATAATTGAAATAATCCAAACATACAGAATTCTCCAGATCATAAAAGCTTAATGAGTATTCTATCAGATTTTATCTTACTAGCACATTCCTTTTAACTTAGTTCTTATTCTTTTTAACTTAGTTCTTATCCTACATACAATAAAGATCAGTAAAAATATGTTCTGTGAGCTTCAACAAATGTGTAGTCTAGTAATCATCACTGCAATCAGGAAACAGAACAGTTTCCTCAACCCCTAAAAATTCCCCTGTGCTGCACCTTCACAGACTCACTCCCTATCCCTGACCTTTGATCACCACTGGTCTGTTTCCTTGCTTATAGTTTTGCCTTTTCCAGAGTGTCCTATAAACTAAATCATATAGTTAAAAAGAAATCATTCCTTTTGAGCCTGGCTTCCTTCACTCAACATAGTGCATTTGAGGTTAACCCCAGATGTTGCATGTATCAGTCACATGTCTTATCATTGCTGAGGAGTATTCTTTTCTATAGATGTATTAAGTGTGTGCATCCACATACTCCCAGGCTGACATGAAGGTTGTGTCTGGTCTTCTGCAATTATGAAGAATGCTGCTATAAACAACTGTGTACAGGTTTGTGTATCAACATAAGTTTTCGGTCTGTCCTGTATACTCAGTAGTGGGATTGTTGGGCTATATGGTAAATGTAAATATTTTAAGAAACTGAGAAGCTGTTTTCCAGAGTGGCCATGCCATTTGCATTCCCACCTACAATGTGAGTTCTGATTGCTCTGCATCCTTACCAGCACTTGGTTTTGCCACTTAAAAAAAATTTTTATTTTAGTTGCTTTAAATAGATGTGTAGCTAGCATAATTCTTAACCAAGTTTTCTAGCAAAGCCTTGAGACTTGGAAGAAGAGATAAAATGGGGCTTGATTAAATGCAGGTATCATAAGGAGGAGTTAGAAAGACCGTTCGATTTGTGAGAGCTTGGTTTATCTGTGGTGTTCACTGTTGTATCCCCAAATGACTGGCACAGTGCCTGACACACTGTGGGAATCTCTTTGCATGTTTATCAAATCACTGAACAAATGCTTGAGAGGTTAGGGAAGAAGTAGAGGTTAGGACTAGAATGGAAAAGTAAATTTAGGTTAGACTTGGTCTGAGTAATATTCATATTGACAGCATCTCTTAACTCTTCTGGTTCTCAGCTTCATCACTGTAAATTGAGAAGATTCTCTTAGATGATATCTAAGCTCTTTTAATGATTTTTTTTTCCTTTTTATGACATCAAATGAAAAATAATTCAGTAAGTGAGGAAGAAGCATCTCAGATCCTTAGACGTGGACATGTGGATGTAATGTGAAGTATAGCCCTTCAGGGGAGTTTAGGGGTGAGTGTCTAAACAGAAGCTAGCTAGCTAATGGCAGAAACAGATTAAAAAGTAGTTATAAGAGGCTTTTCAAATCAAGTAGCAACATTGCAGGGATATATTTGGGACAGGGGCTATGAAAGGAAGTAGGGGTTGAAAGTATTGAATTTAGAAGCTCATTTTTATTGATATTATTAGTTTTAAATGCTTTAAGTTAGACTAGAGAGAAGTTCCCCCTGGTTAATGCAAAGAGGAGGAGTTGAGCCTCAGTGAAAGCAAATCCAAGGGCGTACTGTAGGACTTTACAGAGCATCCTGGGCTCTGTATGAGCAAATGTTTGGCTGCTGTTTTCCCAGTGTTCTTTTTCTCTGCCCTCATTCCCTCAGTGTTGTTCTTAGAAGTTCCGATCTGGAATTTAGCAGAAATCCAGTTCTTAGCAGATATTTGTTCTGTTTGTACTTTGAAGGATTTTGTGTATAACACTGTCAGGTATTGGTAGAGATTTTTAAAATATACCAAATACACAGATAAACTTGATTCAGCATTAAGGGATTTGACTTGTATTGTCTGCCATTTTTTTAAAGCACCATGACATTTGAAATTTTTTTTTCCCTGTTGCAGTTCTTTTCAAATATTCAAAGGTCTTGATTGCTGAAATACTTTTTTAAATATATACATTTTAAGGCCATTATTGTTTTCATGGTTTTAATGTTTCCAACAGTTTTATTATCCTGAAGCAAACCATATTTTTGCTCTAACAGAATTTAGGTTGTAAAATCAAACATTTGATTATTCATTTTAGACTGTGCTTGCAACACTTCATTTTAAAACATCAATATTATATTCATCTGGATATGAGGACCCTAAAAAGTAATCCTCTGGCAAATAATTGAGGCAAGTGATTGAGGAATCTGACTTCTACTTAACCTTTCAGCTCATAAAGACCAATCGCCCAAAGATACTACTTTTAGGTTCTAATATAAAGAATTAATATTTCTAGACTAAAAAAAAAAATTTAGTGCATTCTATAAAATTGACATCACTTTTAAGCATAGTCACCCTTAGGAAGCTGTTCTGCAGTTCTTAGTCCATTTAGTCTACTTTTTATAGTAAGAGATTAACAAAAAAAAAAAACCTATGGAATATTTTAAGATTTTGTGTTGGATAACATCTTGGAAAAGAAAATACATAGTTTTATTTTAAGACTAATAGCCAGGGGAAAAAAAAAAAAACCCAAGACTTTTAAAACAGCTTTTTTTTGGAAGGAGCGGTCAGACATTTACTCTTTGAGTGTATCTATTTCCTTTTTTCATCGAAGTATAGTTGATACACTATGTTGTGTTAGTTTCCGCTGAACAGCAAAGTGATTCAGTTATACATATACATACGTGTATACATACACACAGAGACATTTTTCCATAGTCTTTTCCATTATGGCTTATACAGAATATAAATAGGATACAGAATATCCTGTGCTGTATCCAGTTGGTCTTCCCTAATAGCTCAGTTGGTCCAGGATCTGCTGGATGTTTACCTTGTTGTACTGCAATCTCAAACTCCTGCCATTTCCCTCCTTCACCTCCTTTCCCCATTGGTAACCATGTTAGTTTCCTATGACTTAAGTCTGTTTCTGTTTCACAAGTTCATTTGTGTCATGTTTTAGATCCCATGTACAAGTGATAGCTTACCAGTGTCTGTCTTTCTCTTTCTGATTTACTTAGTATTATAATCTCTAGTTGCATTCATGTTGCTGCAAGTGGCCTTTTCATTTTTTTAGAGCTGAGTCGTAGTCCATTGTGTATATATACCACATCTTTTATCTATCAGTGGACATTTAAGTTGCTTCCATGTCTTGGCTATTGCAAATAGCCACTAATAGTGTCCTTTTGGATTATGGATATATGCCCAGGAGTGGGATTGCTGGATCATATGGTAGTGCTTTTGTTTTTTAAGGAACCGCCAGGGACTTCCTTGGTGGTCCAGTGGTTAAGACTCTGTGCTCGCAACGCAGGGGACACAGGTTCGATCTTTGGTTGGGCACTAAGATCCCATATACTGAGCAGTGTGACCTGACAAAAAAGGGCGCAGGGAGGCTTCATATTGTTTTCTATAATACCTGCACCAGTTTACATTCCCACCAGCACTGTAGGAAGGTTCCCTTTCCTCTATACCCTCTCCAGCATTTGTTACTTGTTGACTTTTTGATGATGGCCATTCTGACTGGTGTGAGGTGGTACCTCACTGTAGTTTTGATTTGTGTTTCTCTAATAATTAGCAGTGTTGAGCATCTTTTCATGTGCCTTTTGAGCATCTGTATGTCTTCTTTGGAGAAATGTTTATTTAAGTCTTCAACCCATTTTTTAAATTGGGTTGTTTTTGTTACTGAGTTGTATGAGCTGTTTGTACACTTTGGTAATGAAGGCCTTGTCGGTCACATTGTTGGCAAATATTTTCTCCCATTTCGTAGGTTTTTTCATTTTGTTTATGCTTTCCTTTGTGGTGCAAAAACTTGTGAATTTGATTGGTTCCTATTTAATTTTGCTTTTGCCATGGGAGAGTGATTGACCTAAGAAAACATTGCTAAGTCATAGAATGTATTGCCTGTGTTCTCTTCTTAGAGTTTTATGGTGTCGTGTCTTAATATGTAAGTCATTTTGAGTTTATTTTTGTGTATGGTGTTGAGGATATGTTCTAAATTCATCAGTTAACATGTGGCTGTCTAGTTTTCACAATACCACTTGGTGAAGAGACTAGCTTTTCTCCATTATACATATCCTTGCCTCCTTTGTCAAAGGCCTTTTTTTGTTTCCCCCTTTGGCCTTGCCACACAGCATGCGGAATCTTAGTCCTCCAACCAGAGATCCAACCCATGCCCCCTGCAATAGAGGTACAGGTTTCTAACCACTGGAGCACTAGGGAATTCCTGTCAAAGATTAATTGGCTGTAGCTGTGTGGGTTTATTTCTGCTCTTTATTCATTGATCCATAGGTCTGTTTTTCTGGAGAGCATCCATTTCTAATGTACTGACAGCTTGTTACACCTGTAGGACATGTAAGAGGGCATTCAAGCTCATATTCTTTATCAGAGCCTATTATGTAGTCCTATAATTAAAGATCATTAAATGTATCATTCTGAAATTGAATTTGGGCAGTTGTAGTAATAAAATATATTGATTTTTTTTGTGTGTCTTTCAGAATCATGGTGTCATGGAGAGGGATATACTTTATACTCACTCTGTTTTGGGGAAGCTTTTTTGGAAGCATTTTCATGCTGGGTCCCTTTTTACCTTTAATGTTTATAAGCCCATCTTGGTATCGCTGGATCAACAACCGGATTGTGGCAACCTGGCTCACGCTACCTGTGGTAAGTTACACATATAACAGAGAAAAAAGAGATCGTACCAAAGTAGCCTATCCTATTGATTTGTATTTAGTGAGTCAGATTTAGTCAAATGTTACGAGAAACATATTTCTATTACATAAGAGGCACATTAGTTTTTGTTTTTTCATCTTTAAATGCTAGGAAATGAAATAATGTGTTTGAAATAGAATATCTGTTTAAGGACTATATTCTAAAACAGTTTCTTCCATATTCCTCACGAATTTATTTTCCTTTAGTGAGGTGTGCTTTAGTAAAATGCATAAATCTGAAGATGCAGACTAAAGAATTTTTACATTAGTTTTATATTGCATTTTATTTTTTATTTCTCATGTTTGTCTTATCTATTTAATATATATACATGTATCCTTTTTCAGATTTTTTTCCCATTTATTACAGAATATTGAACAGAGTACCCTGTGTTATACAGTGGGTCCTTGTTGGTTATCTGTTTTAAATATAGTAGTGTGTAACTGTCAATCCCAAACTCCCAGTTTGTCCCTCCCCCCAACTTCCCCCTTTAGTAACGATGTTTGTTTTCTAGTTTGTGAGTGTGTTTCTGGAAAAGTTCATTTGTATCTTTTTTTTTTCAAGATTCTGCATATAAGCAATATCATACGATATTTGTCTGACTTACTTCACTTAGTATGATAATTTCCAGGTCCATCTATGTTGTTGCAGATGGCATTGTTTCATTACTTGTGATTGGTCAGTTCGTATTTTCTATTTCTTACTGTTTCAGTTTTGGGAGATTGTTCCTTTCTAAGAATTTGTCCATTTCTTCCAGGTTGTCCATTTTATTGGCATATAGTTGCTTATAGCAGTGTCCTATGATGCTTTGATTTCTGTGGTGTCCATTGTAACTTCTTTTTCATTTCTGATTTTAGTAGTTTGTATCCTCTCCCCCGTTCTTCTTCATGAGACTGGCTAAAGGTTTATCAGTTTTGTTTATCTTTTCAAAGAACCAGTTTTTAGTTTCATTGATCTATTGTTTTCTTCATCTCTATTTTTGCTCTGATCTTTGTGATTTCTTTCCTTCTACTGATTTGGGTTTTCGTTGATCTTCTTTCTCTAGTTGCTTTAGGTTTAACATCAGGTTGTTTGGGATTTTTTTCTTTCCTAAGGTGAGATTGTACTGCTGTAAACTTCCCTCTTAAAAACTGCTTTTGCTGCATCTCATAGGTTTTAGATCATCATGCTTTTTTCATTTGTCTGTCAGTATTTTTGATTTGCTCTTTGATTTCTTCCATAATCCATTTGTTGTTGTTAGCATATTGTTAGGTCTCTACATGTTTGTGTTTTTTACAGTTTTGTTTTGTTTTCTTGTAGTTGATTTCTATTCTTACAGTATTGTGGTTGGAAAAGATGCCTAATATGATTTCCGTTCTCTTAAATTTACTGAAGCTCACTTTGTGGCCCAGCATGTGATCAGTCCTGGAGAATATTCCATGTGTTCTTAAGAAAAATGTATATTCTGCTATTTTTGGATGGAATGTTCAAGAAGTATCAGTTGAGTCCATCTCATTTAGTGTGTCATTTAAGGCCTGTGATTCCTTATTGAGTCTAAAGCAAATATTTAGAGGTAAATAATTTTTTTAAAATGTCATATGTTGCCACTATACTTCATTTTCTTTAATGTCATAAATTTTCCATAGTGTATGATCTTTTGATTGTAAGTCACATGGTTTTGGCTGAATCTCTCTACCAAAACCTTAAGAGTTCAAAGATTTTCTTAAGTTACTACATCGGTAACTCATTATAACTGTTATGCTTCCCAGTATCTAATCAATCTAATTTCTTTGGAAAGCCGGTGTAAGCAGAGTGCTTATTCAGATATTAGAGGCAGACATTTGGTTTCACTATTGGCCTTCCAACTTTCTAGTAATTTGAACTTGGCTACTTGGCATCTCTAAATTTCTCTTCCTTCATCAGTTAAGGGGAAAAAAGTTAATACCACCTACCACAGAGTGTTATTGTGATGACTAGATGAGATAATGAATATAGACTTTGCAAAGTAAGCAGTAAATGTTTTCTGCTTTACAAGCTTTAGGGGGTAGGCTAAACTGCATTATCAAAAAGAATTCAGAATAGCTTGAATAAGGCAAAACCTTCACCTTCAAGTCCTGGTTGCCAGGTTAGCTCTGCTCCCTGATATTATGCAAGGACTCAGATTCCTTCCACACAGCCTGCCATAGCATGTTCTTCTGTATGGCTAAGACTGTTCACTACCCCCTTCTTTGCCTTGCTCAGCAGGGCGTGAGGAGGGAAGGAAGTCCAGAGCAATAGCTTTGCATTTATACCAGTTATAATAAGTTGTATATAATCTCTCTTGCTCACCACATAGGTTAAGAATAGCTAAAAGCTCTTACAGAATCTGGGAAGTGTCAGAAATATAGTCTTTTGTTTTCTGGATGGCCATGTACACAATTAAAATCTATTACTTTGGAAGAAATGCTGGATTTTATTGGACAAATTAATGGACAGATTTTGCCATAGCTGGTACCACTGCTATTACAACCAACAGCAACTATATTGTTACAGCAGAATTATGTCATATCTATTTACCTTTTACAACCTCAGTTCTATGCCCTAGAATGGATGAGGGGAAAGATAAGAATGAATGTTTGAAATCTGAGTGGTCTGGGGCTAAATATGATTCTTGTGTTTAAAACTGCATGCAAACCAATAATTTCATCTGATGGTGGGTTGGAGAAATCTGGTCCAACATTTAGAAGAACCGGCTAAGCTGTACTTACTGATGTGTGCTAGTCTCTTGTAGGTACTTTTGTTTGAGATTTTCAAGGGTAGTTTCAGCTATTCCTGACTGTTGCCTTATTACCTATCTTGAGAACTTATAGAGACAAGATTCAACCCCCATGGTAGTGTCAAATTGGTATATATTTGTAAAAACTTCTGTTACCCAACTGTTTCACTCACTGACTTGCTCGCTGGTGATGGCATATCGAGTAGAGTCTTCAGTTAGAAATCTATAGTAGTTGAATCCCTTGTAGCTAGGTTACAGAAAATCATGTTCTGATTTTTGAGAAAGTGAATGTCTCTGTTAAATGAAGGAAAACTGTCATGGTGTCTTTATGATTTTTTATTTCATATTTTTGCAAAGTGCTAATGGAATTTCTACTTTGAAGCAAATAGTACAATAGATCACTTTTTATTCAGAAGGAATTTTAGTTTTGTCTCCCCTATAGGTGTACTTTATTTGAAATACTCTCAAACAGTTAAAAATCATTTTTCACTAAAAATAAATTAGGATAAATGCATTTTTTTTTCTTTTTTAAATTAGGATAAATGCATTTAGACTAATTATTGTTTCATAGAAATAATCACAGATTATTCTTTTGTATAATCTTTTGTAAGTTTTGCTTGTTCATTAAAATGACTTCATTGGCAAGATTTTTCTTATCTTACTATTTTTTAACTGGCACATTTTCTGTTAAATGAGGTTTCACAATAAAATCATCTAGAATTTTAGAATTAGATGAGACTTAGAGGTCACCTAGTTTAACTTACCTGTGTGTCCAAGAATCCTTTCCCAAAGTCTGCAAAGTACTTGAAGTTTGCAAAGTAACCATTCATTCTCCTTTAAAATATTTTTGTAATGAGAAGTACATGTCTTCGTTCATTTCATTTTTGGATGGTGCTGTTCAACATAATCAGTACTGTCAGGTCAAACTTTGTGCGAGCAATTTTTCCTTCTCAAAATTCTGAGTCTTTCCAACTGTCTGAATGTTAGCTAATTACCAAGATTATGAGAACTACTTGGAGTTCTGTCCTTTCACCGTAAATCATGTCTTAGGAATTTAGTGGTCATTTTCTAACTCGCCATCTAGGACACATGTCTCTTCCCACAGCTTGCTGATTCCATTCCTGTTCTAGAACACAACAGGTGTTCAGCAAACATAGATGACTGAATATAATTTCTGTCTAGACTGCTGCTCTTAAAAAAGAGGGTCTTGGTCTTTGAGTGACTTGGGATTGTGCATCCTTAAATACCTAATGATTTGAGGACCTGGGTCAAAGCCAAGGCAGACTTGGAGATGAGGAATGTCACAGGTCTTTCTTACATCAGACTAAGTAAAGATCCACTGGACTTGATAGATAGGAGCATGGGGCATCATGGCAAAACTGATTCTCTCTGTGACCATGAGGAGAACCCCTCATCTTTGTTTTCACACACAGTGGGACACTTGGAGGTAGTAAACGGTGGTATATAAAAGATTCTCAGAAATTCCTCATATATTTCTAGTTCTAGGTGAGATCTTTGACCAATTAAAGTCCTAAGAATTATTACCACTCTTAGTTCAGACATAAAGCATTATAAAATTTTATAAGATTAGGTTCTTACTGCTGAAACTTATCTCCTATACTAGAAAGAGAACAAATATAAGAATAGTGTCTTTTTTAACAGTTTTTGATCTGTATTATTTGAGTTCTGGAATTCTTTATAAGCATTAGAACTTTGTCTCTGTGTAGTGTATTTGTTATTCTGCTTTTGCAGGAGCTGTAAATAATGTTGACTAGATATGTCTTTTCTGGTATTAAAAATGATTAATATGAACTAGAGCTCTAGGTTGTCCAGAAGGTTATATATTATAACTCTCAAGCACATTCTGATAGAGTGCTGGATGGCAGGAAAGAGAATACTTTATGATATGCTCCTCAACAAACAGTCTGGGATTTTTTACTTTTGACATTTACTATAATGAAAAGCTAAAGATTGTTTTGGGATTCATAGGAAACACATATTAGAAATTTTACATGTAAGGCTAGAGTTGATATTTGGGATTTATAGGCTTAAGATTTTCAACCCTTTTCTATAGTACAACATGGGCTGTCCCAGGTGGCGCAGTTGTAAAGAATCCAGTGGAGAATCCAGTGGAGAATCCAATGATTCTCCATGGGGGTCCCGAAGAATTGGACATGACTGAGTGACTGAGCATACACACACATAGTATGATACACATTTAGTAGTCAGCTTCCTCTTTTGACTCTTAAAGGAAGTGTTCCTGTATTTTAGTTATTTGCATACTCTGAAAATTATATATCGTATTTGGAATGCAGAGTGGAGCCAGTCCAAATTAACCTTGGATGGTGACTTCATACACATCACCTGGGCCAAGACATATAATTCAGTGATTTCATTTTGGTAGTTGACAGCCCTTTACGCCTGTAAGTGGAAAATGGATATTTCTTGCTGTGGGTCCAAGTCTAGAGGACTCCTTCCTGATCCTCTCCATCCTGAAGTCTCTTCTACATTGGAATTTAACTTTCCAAACTTGGGGGGGGAAGGGGTTATAATTATTTGAGTGGTTATGGACGCTTTAGAAAATTTAACAAAAAATACAGGCATTTTTTTAGCTACTTTAGCCTAAATGATCATGTTTTACATCTTAACACTCTGACTCTGTAATACTTTGGCCATAATAATAAATGTATCTAATCTTTTATTTTTTAGCTTATATTCCTCTTAACCTGTTTTTTTCTTGGTCCTATTTGAAGTCCTATTGTTCTTTTGTATGTATTTTTTAAAAAAGCTCTTTTTGGAAATATACTGAAAAATTAACAAAACATGAAAGCACTTTAATAATTTTATTAAAGTATAAATATCAGCCAGGTCAGGAAATAGAAAATTGCCAGCAAACCACCTACCTTCTCAGTCACAAAACCCTTTTCAACAGAAGCAATATCCTGACTTACAGTTATTTTGTTGCTTTTCTTTTTAATTTTGCCACCTGTGTATTTACCGCTGGGCTTCCCTGATAGCTGAGTGGTAAAAGAATCTGCCCACCATTGCAGGAGACACAGGTTCAATCCCTGGGTCAGGAAGATCCCCTAGAGAAGGAAATGGCAGCCCACTCCAGTATCTTGCCTGGAACAGCCCAGGGACAGAGGAGCCCGGTGGGCTGCAGTCCATGGGGTCGCAAAGAGTTGGACACAACTGAGCATGAACTGAGCACACAAGCATGTTTACCCCAAGAATATCAGTTACTGTTTGTTTTAGAAAGTTTTATGTATGGACATTATGTCTTTATTTTGTTTCTCTCAACATTATGCTTGTATGTTGTCCATGTTGCTATTGATACCCATAGTTCATTTATTTTCATTGTTGTATTATATTCTGTTGTATGACTATACCACAGTGTGTTTATTTGCTACATTTTGATCAAAGTTTTCTTAATATTGCCAAAGAGAACTTATTTTCTTTTATCTGCCATGGACCAGTTTTCTGTCCCTAAGTTTGTTACTTGCAAATTATTCAGAAATTTAAATGTGCATTGCAGTCAGTAATCAGGGCTTCTTAACATCTATTATTGTTCTTTCAAGAACCTCAGTCTATAATTTATTCAAAATATTTCATATATAATTTATGTCTCTCCATCAGTAAAGTTAATTAAGTAACTTCAGCAAATATTTGAGCATCTCCTATGTGTCAAGCACTGTTTTAAGTACTGTGGCTGCAGTACTTTAGTTAATATACGTTACTTATATATTTAAAAAATAAACAAATACATGTATTTGTTTAAAAGAAACCATAGTACAAAGGGGTATAAAATGAAAATTTTGACTGTTCCCTCAGTCATATATCCAGCATTAAATTTCTTGACTATTCTTTTAAAATGTAATAATCTTATATATCTGTAGACTTAAAAAAATTACACGGTGGAGATCTTGTTGTATGCCTTTTTCACTTTTTATCTTAATAATCTATCTTGACGATTTCATTGAAAGTTAGCATTTTTAAATTAGGGAACTGCTGGAAGCTTAAATTAATAGAACTGAAAATACAAACAGTACTTTGTTCCAGGTTAATTTATTATAGAAGCAAGAATAATGGGGGAAAATATGCTTTTGACTTATTAGAAATCAGATTTATTTATAGGACATGATAAACTTTTACCTATGGAAAATCATAACTTTAATTTGTTAAATATCTATGTGGTTTTTTCTGTAGGCATTGCTGGAGACCATGCTTGGTGTAAAAGTGATTATAACAGGTGATGCATTTGTTCCTGGAGAAAGAAGTGTCATTATTATGAATCATCGGACAAGGATGGACTGGATGTTCCTATGGAATTGTCTGATGAGATATAGCTACCTCAGATTAGAGAAAATTTGTCTCAAAGCCAGTCTCAAAAGTGTTCCTGGATTTGGTAGGTTTACATAAATTCTTTTAAGTTGTTCATTTATTTTATATGTCATGTACTCAAAAACTACAGAGTAACTTACTAAATTCCACTTAAGTACTAAAGCCGTTTCCATTTTTTTTCCTCTCCCTAGCCAAAAACAATTACCAGTTTTTCTTTTTCCTTAGGGAATAATAGATTATTTTAATCTTTTTTGGAAATGTCTTATGTTGAAAGAGAATAAACTATTCTTAAGGAAGTAGATAGGGTCCCAGAAGGACAAAAATTTGAAGGATATGAATTAATAGTTCAGTAACTTCTTATTTCATGCCATACTTGTGGTAATTTAGACCAGAAACTGGTCTGTGCTGATAAGATACTTGAAAGGACCTGATTCCCTCACGTTCATCTAATAAATAGTAATGAATACCCTTTGGCTCCAAGCATTATACTAGGTGCGATTGTTTTCTGAACTTACCTAATCTATCATTTTAAAATTCCTAGAAATGTTTACTTTCCATAGTTAGAAATGCAACGTGTTCCTTGAGTGGTGGATGACTATGGATTTTTCAGCACTGCTTAATTGCCCTTCACTCCTTAATGTGAAGAAGGGGTAAGGAACAGAGACGAAAATGTATTCAAACCTGTTGTTCACATATGAGTGGATGAAGCACCCACTAAACTCCCTGACAGCCTCATCCATTACATCTGTACTTCTTTGGTTTCCTATGTAATATTTTTTATTTGAATTCTTTGCTCTCTAAACCATGTCCCTATCAATAGTGTACTGAAACTGTAGGATTCTGACAGCAAAGGGCAGGCATTGTCCTCAAGACAGACTGGTAAGAAATATTGCCTGTTTGTGTTTTACTTGCCTTCATGCTTATAGTTTTGTCTTTGTCACATAACAGTATTATAGTGTCAGGATAGCCAGACTATTTAACTCATTATTGAACCTGGAGATTTTCACAGAAACTAAATGCCTGTGGCTGGCAATTTGTTATGTAAATAAATATCAAAACACCTCTAATCAATAACATTCAGGTAACAAAAGACATATTAATACATCTCTGTTCAATAATACATTAAATGTCAACTGTCTTTCCCTCGAGCAAACATCTCCATAGAACTAGCAGAAAGCTGCAAGACATTTTACGACATAGTGCCAAAATTCATAGAGCAGCCTATCCACAGTACCTTATTGGTAGAAGCTGTCACTGTCCTCAAAGAGTCTAGGGGAGGGAGCATACACATCACCTCTTGATGGCAGAAATGTCAAAGATTTTTCAGGGTTTTAAAAACTGCCACATTCATCAAGAATGATAATGTCTTGTTTATCATTCCTTATTCTACATAAATATATTAACAGAATATTAATAGTATGTGAATGAGCTTGAAAATGTATGTGAAGTCAACAAGTTACACTGAGAAAAATACAAATGAAAAAGAAAAAATTAAAACAGCTTTGTGTTTAATAGATTGAATCCATAATAAAAAGCCTTCCCAGAATGGTTTTTGGAGGACAGTGGCAGCTGCCTGATTTTCCTTATCCTTAAAAAAAATAAAAAAATAAAAAAAAATCATCCAGTCAACAAGCAGAGGGCATACAACCACATATCACTCATCTCTTCAGCATGATCAGGAGACAGAGAAGGTATTTAGAAGGTATGGTATTAAGTAGAGAAATAAAAAGTCTAAAAGAGTTCTCCCATGCATCATTGCAAACCTTTGGGTTCTAAGAGTGAGGAAAGGCTTAAGAGTGCATTGACAACTTAGAAGAAGCACAGACAAAAGCATCCCCAGAAAGATTCCAGTCCAATGCTAAATGCCAAAATACCAACTGAACATGGGTCAGGACATAGTAGCTCATAGCACAAGATATAGGAAAGTGATTAGAAAGAGAGTGAGACCTGAAGATGCCTCAGAGAAGCATTGCTTCTGAGGGAGAATCAGATATATAGAGATGGGGTAAACTTCCCTTAGAAGTGTGGCAGTGAAGGAAAAGGAAATTGAAGATCTGGCAGGAATAAAAAGAGAAGCATGAAATAAAAATCTTTGCTCACTCTACGCAAATTATGCACCCAAACTCCATAACCATAAGCAGTTTTTATATCCATTAAAAAAAAAACTTAAGTAGAGGGGAGAACTGAAAAACCAAAAAGTCAAAAAATGTACACCATAACACAGCACTCTAAATTGAATGAATTATTAAATAAGCATTTGATGATTTAAAAAAAATACTTTTGAGAAATACAGTGAATAGTAATGGACAAGAAAATTAGAAGAAATATGTCAACTGAATTCAAGCAAAAAAAACAAAAAGAATTAAAAAGCAAAATCAGAAATAGTGAATTATGAAATAGCCAAGAGGAAATAGAGTAAAAAGACTCAGTGGTGAAAAGCTGGAAGGATGTCCTCAAGATCAGGAAGAAAACAAGGATGTCCACTCTCACCACTTTCTTTTGGCCATGCCCTGTGGCTTGTGGGATCTTGGTTCCCTGTCCAGGGATTTGAACCTGGCACTGAAAATGCTGCATCCTAACCACTGGACCTCCATGGAATTCCCATACTCTTGCCACTTCTATTCAACATAGTTTTGGAAGTCCTAGCCATGACAGTCAAATAAATAAAAGGAATCAGAACTGGAAAAGAAGTAGTAAAACTGTCAGTCTTTGCAGATGATATGATACTACATAAAGAAAAAAATCCTAAAGGTGCTATCAGAAAGCCACTAGAGCTCATCAGTGAATTTGGTAAGGTTGCAGGTTACAAAGTTAATACAAAGAAATCTCTTGAATTTCTACATACAACAGCAAAAGACCAGGAAGAAAAATTAACGAAACAATTCCATTTATCATCATGTGAGAAAGAATAAAGTACCTAGAAATAAGCCTATTTAATGAAGCAAAGGATTTGTACTCTGAAAAGTGCAAGATGTTGATGAAAGGAATCAAAGATGACACAAACAGATGGAAAGATATACCATGTTCTTGAACTGGAAGAATCAATATTGTCAAAATGACTGTTGTATCCAAGGTAATCTACAGATTCAGTGCAGTCCCTATGAAATTACCAATGGCATTTATCACAGAACTAGAACAAAAAAGTTGTAGATTTGTATGGAAATACACAGGACCTTGAATAGCCAAAGCAATCTGAAGAAGAAGAACAGATGGAGGAATCAGGCTCCCTTACCTCAGAATATACTGCAAAGCTACAAAAACAGAAATGTAGATCAGTGGAACAGGATAGAAAGCCTAGAAATAATCCCACACACCTATGGTCAATTAATCAGTGACAAAGGACATAAGACTACACAATGAGGAAAAGACGGCCTCTTCGATAATCAGTGCTGAGAAAACAGAAGAGCTACATGTAAAAGAGTGAAGTTAGAACATTCTCTTAACACCATACACAAAAACAAGCTCAAGATGGATCGAAGACCTAAATGTAAGGCCAGACACTATAAAATTCTTATTCGAAAATATAGAAAGAACACTCTTTGACATAGCTTGCAGCAGTATCTTTTTCATCCATCTCCTATTAATGAAAATTTTAAAAAAGAAATGAAACCTCATTAAACTTTTTTTGCATAGCAAAGGGACCCATAAACAAAACAAAAAGACAACCCATAGAATGGGAGAAAATATTTGCAAAGGAAGTCACCAACAAGGGATTAACCTCAAAAATATACAGTTTATGTAGCTCCATGTCAAAATAAAACAACCCAATCAAAAAAAATGGGCAGAAATCTAAACAGACATTTCTCCAAAGAAGACATGTAGATGGTGAAGAGGCACGTGAAAAGATGTTCAGCATCACTAATTATTAGAGAAATGCAAATCAAAACTGCAGTGAGGTATTACTTGACACCTGTCAGAATGGCCATCATCAAAAACTCTACAAACAATAAATTTGAAGAGACTAGAGAAAAGAGAACCCTTCTATACTGTTGATGGAAATGTAAATTGGTACAACCACTATGGAGAACAGTATAGAGGTCCTTAAAGAACTAAAAATAGAACTACCATATGATACAGCAGTTTCACTCCTGGGCATGTATCTAGAGAAAACCATAATCCAAAAAGATACATGCACCCCACTGTTCAATGCAGCACTATATATAATAGCTAAGACATGGAAGCAACCTAAATGTCCATCAAGAGAAGAATGAATGAAGAAGTGGTATATAAAATGGACTATTACTCAGATGTAAAAAAGAATGAAATAATGCCATTTGCAGCAACATGGATGAGCCCAGAAATTATCGTACTCTGAATTACTTCAGAGAAATACAAATGTCATATCAGTTATATGTGGAACCTAATATTTTTTTTAAAGATAAGATGAACTTATTTACATAACAGAAACAGACTTACAGATATCAAAAACAAACTTGTGGTTACCGAAGGGGAAATGTGGGAGGCAGGCCAGAATAAATCAGGAGCTTCGGGTTAACATAAACGAACTATATAAGACAACCAACAAGGACCTCCTTTAGCACAGAGAACTCTGTTTAATAACCTACATGTTTGTGATAACCTACATGAGAAAAGAATCTGAAAAAGAATGAACATGTGTATAACTGAATCACTTTGCTGCACACCTGAAACTAATAAGAACATTGTAAATAAACTATACTCCAACAAAATTTTTTTTTAAAAAAAGAATGAAAAGGAGGAACAAGAAAAAAAATGTCAGAGGAAGTAGTTGAAATGAAAGACAGTCATAGTTATTCTAACATCTGTATAACTGGAGCCTCTAAAGAGTTAGTCAAAACTATGTAACTTAAATATTACAAGGGTTATATTTAAAAGTATTACCCAAGAGAAATCTTGGGCATAAAAGATGACTGGAGAGGTACTTCCAGCATGACAGCATGAGGAGCTCTCTATACCCACTTCCCAGTGAAACTGAAAAATCTAAAGTAGCAGTCATTTAAAGTCTCTGGAAATAATCCTAAAGGCATACAGAAAATGAAGATACATTTATTCAAGAAAATTTATACCATGATTTGTCAAGAACAATGAGAACCTGTGTTTTTTGAAACAAGACACACTCATTTTCTCCCACCTCCCAGTTCAGCCCGACAGAAGCTCTGTCCCATACTGGTACAGCCAAGAACACAGAGTGACCCACAATCAGGAGAAATCTGACAACTCTGAGCTTCTCCCTCAGGAGAACCCCACATTTAGCTTCCCCAGTTTTAACACTGGCACCTGAGATAGGAGTCTTCAAAACACCTAACTTTGAAAATCAATAGTTTTACATCTGTGAGACTCATATAGGATATATAGGAAGCTAATCCTATATAAAATAGGATAGCAAAATAATTTTTAAAGGGCTCTTGCATACTTGTGTTGCTATACTCCCAGATCCAGTGCAAAGGCAGCTGAATGGAAAACAGTCAGTCTTTCTGTGAAAGAGGGCTTATCTGTGAAAGATTTGCTTGTCTTCCTTGCTGTAGCCAGAGGGGCAGGGTTCAAATAACACACACATCTAAGGGCACACTGTAATCCTCTCCAGAAAACTTGGAGGGTGGGTATATCATTCACATACCACCTCTGGTCACCAGTGTCTCTGAGAAGGGAGCTTATATACTTGTCTGGCACTCTGACTTTATGGCTGTTACCCAGAGAATACATCCCTTGGGACTCTGGCTCTTGTAACCAGGGGTTTGTGTTCACGGGGTGGGAGTAGGAACAATGGGATGGTAGCAACCGAAGAAGAAACAGTTCTTAGCTAACCATTGCTCTAGGGCTCAGTGTGGAGGGAGCAGGCAGAAAAGTGCATCTCCAAGTCTTCTCCTAAAAGAAGAGAAGTATGTTTGCATAATTTAAAAGCTGCTGTCTGAGGGTGTGACTTCCAATTGGCCTGAATCAAGGTGTTGAGATCCTCTCTATTGGCACATCTGTCCTCAACTAGTGGGAGCCACTAAGAATAAAGTAGGTAGGCTGCTTGGACAATCACAGGAGGTGAGACAACCAAGAGCTAGAGTATGGTTGAATGGTAAGGTCCATCTCCTATACGAGGGCACTCCTTCCTTCAAGACTGGGAGAGGTAGGTGTTTTATCTAATGCATAAAAGTGAACACAGTCAAGGAAAATGAAGAGACAGAGGAATATATTCCAAATGACAGAACAAAATAAAACCTTAGAAAAAGACGTAAATTAACTGGAGAGGAGTGATTTACCTGGTGGTAAAGCGTTCAAAACAGTAGTCCTAGAGATGCTCATTGAGCTCAGGAGAACAATACATGAGAAGTTCAACAGACATAGAAGATATAAGAAGGAACTCAATAACCGAACTGAACAGTTTAGATAAAGCAGTAGAAAAGGTCAGTGAACTTGAAGATGGAGCCATACAACTTTTCCAATCAAGGCAGCAAACAGAAAAAATGAAAGATTGAAGATAACTTAAGGGAATTATCCCTGGAGATGCCCATGGACAGCCCAAGCAGGCTACAGTTTATGTGGTTGCAAAGAGTCAGACACAACTGAGCAACTAACACTACTACTACTACTACTAAGGGAAATATGGGAAATACCAAGAGGCCTTACGCTTGCATTATCGGGGTCCCAGAAGGAGAAGAGAAAAGGCAAAGGGCAGAAAACTTATTTGAAGAAACAGTGGCTAAAAACTGCCCCGGCCTGGGGAAGGAAACAGTTCCAAAGAAGATGAACTTAAAGAGACTCATGTCAAGACACATAATTAAAGTGTTGAAATCTAAAGCCATGGAGAGAATTTTAAAAGCATCAAGTGCAAAACATGTTATGTACAAGGGAATTCCCATAAGATCATCAGCTTATTTTTCAGAAGAACCTTTGCAGACCAGAAGGGAGTGACATGCTATATTCAAAGTGCTGAAATTTAAAAACTGCCAGTCAAGAAGACTGTATCTGACAAAGTCATCCTTCAGAATTGAAGGAGAGATAAAGTGTTCCAGATAAGCAAAAGCTCAAGGAGTCCATCACCTCTAGACTGGCCTTACAAAGGAATGTTAAAGGGACTTCTTTAAGCTGAAAAGAAAAAGTGCTAATTAGTACTGGGAAACAATAAATATCCTTGGTAAATATAAATATATAGTAAAATTTAGAATAATGTTGTAAGGGTTGAGTTAACCACTTCTAAAGCTAAAATAAATTTTAAGACAGAAGTATTAACAATAATTGTAATTATAACAATTCAGGGATACAGAAGATAAAATGATGTAAATTGTGACCTCAGAAACAAAATATGGAGTAGTAAAAATGTATAGCCTTAGAATGTGTTCCAAATTAAGTTGTTGTTAACTTAAAACAATATTATTTTATGTCTCATGGTAACCATAAAGCAAAAATCTATAGTGGATGCACAAATGATCGAGAATAAGAAATCTAAGCCCACCACTACTGAAAATCACAAAGGAATAGAGCAAGAGAGTAAGAAAGGAACAAAAGAATTCTAAAACAGCCACAAAGCAACCAAATGGCAGTAAGTACATAGCTATCAGTAGTTAAAAGATATTCCGTGCAAATAGGAATAAAAAGAAAGCTGAGTTAGCTGTGTTTCATATCAGACAAAATAGACTTTAAGACAGTCTTTGATAAAAGACAGGCTCATTATATAATGATGAAGAGGTCAGTCCAACAACAGGATATAACATATGTAAATATTTATGGATCCAACATAGGAACACCTAAATGTATAAAAAGATATTAAGAGACCTAAGTGAGAAATAGCAGTACATTAATAGTAGAGGACTTTCATCAATTGGTGGTCATCCAGACAAAATTAATAAGGAAACACTGGTCGTTAAGTCCAATTGGTCTAATATAATTTAATAGACATATATAAAACATTCCAAATTTCATGGACTGTGCGGTCCATGGGTCACAAAGAGTTGGACATGACTGAGCGACTTTCACGTACACACACCATGCAAAAGCAATGAAATACACACTTCTCTCATTTTCCCATGGAATATTCTCCACAATAGATCACATGTTAGGCTGCAAAACAAGTTTTATTACATTTAAGATTAAAATCACATCAAGGAAACTTCTTCAATCATAGTGTTATGAAACTAGAAATAAATTATTTGAATTTTCCAGTTACTTTCTTATATGTGGAAATTAAATAACATATTGCTGAACAACCAATGGGTCAAAAAAGAAATCAAAAGAGAAATTAAAAAATACCTTGAAACAAGTGGAAATACAACACACTGAAACTTATGGTATGCATTAAAAGTAACTCTAAGAGGGGAGTTCAATAAATCTATCCTTACACCTCAGGGAATTAGAAAAAAAAAAGACCAAATGAAGCCCACAGTTAGAAGGAAGGAAATGAGACAAGTCAGAAGGCAGGAAAGAAAGAAATGGAAGAGACTAAAAAGACAACAAAAAAGATCAGTGAAATTAAGTTGGTCTTTTGAAAAGAAAAAATTGACAAAGCTTTAGCTAGACTCACCAAGAAAAAGAAGACACAAATAAATCAGAAATTACAGTGAATAGGTACAACTGATACCACAGAAATACAAGGAATCATGAAAGACTGCTATGCATAATTATTATATGTCAATAAGTTGGACAAGCTAAAAGAAATGGATGAACTCCTAGAAACATATGACTTAGTAAGACTGAATCATAAAGAAACAGAAAGACTGAACAGGGACACTACTAGTAAGGAGATTGAATCAGTAATCATAAAGCCCCAACAAACAGAAGTCTAGATGACTTCAGTAGTGAATTCCTACCCAATATTTTAAAAAAGTAATGCTAATCCTTCTCAGTCTCTTCCAAAAAATTAGAAGAGAAGGGAACATGTCTAAAGTCATTTTATGAGGCCAGCATTACCTCAATACCAAAACCAAAGATGCCACAAAAGAAAATTATAGGCCAGTATCCCCAATGAACATAGATGTAAAATTCCTGGACAAAATATTAGCAAACCAAATTCAACAATACACTAAAAGGATAATGCATTATGATCAAGTGAGATTTATCCTAGGGATGCAAAAATGATTTGACATCTGCAAATCAATCAGTGAGATATACCACACTGGCAAAAGAAAGGATAAAAATTATCTGATCATCTCCATACATGCAATAGATGCAATAACAAGAAAAACATTTGTCAAAATTAAACATACATCAGTGATTAAAACTCCCAATTCGATGGGTATAGAGGAAATGTATTTCAGTGCATTAAAGGCTATAGATGACAAGCCCATAGCTAACATCAGACTTAATAGTAATGAAAACTTCTAAGTTCAGGAGTAAGACAAGGATGCCCATACTGTCCATTCTTATTCAACATTATATTGGAAGTTCTAGCCAGAGCAATTAGGCAAAAATTAGATAGATAGCATCCAGATTGGAAAAAAGTAAAACCGTCACTATTTGCAAATACCATATTACATATAGAAAACTCTTAAGACTCCAGCAAAAACTTAGGATATGTGAATTCAGTGGGGTTGCAACAATACAAAATTAATATACAAAAATCTGTTGCATTGCTATGTACTAATAACAAACTAATCAGAAAGAGAAATTAAGAATATAACCCCATTTACAATTCCATCAAAGAGTAAAGTAGGAATAAATTTAACCAAGAAGGTGAAATACTGAAAATTATACAATATTGATGAAAGAAGTTGAAGAAGACAGATAAATGTAAGGATATTTTATGCTTGTGGATTGAAAGTATAGTTTTCAATTTGAAAAATTTTCGATTTGAAATTGTTTTAAAAACAATTTCATTATTTTCATAGTTGGCATTTTTTGACAGAAATATAACAAACAGTCCTAAAGTTTGTATGAAACTGCAAAGGCTCAGAATAGCCAAAGCAATCTTGAGAAAGAAGAACAAAGCCACAGGTATAACATTCCCTGATTTTAGGCTATACTATAGAACTATGGTAATCAGAACAGCATGGCATTGGTGTATAAACAGACAAATAGATCAGTACAACAGAGTACAGAACCCAGAAATAAACCGACACGTATATGGTCAATTAATTTATGGCAGAAGAACCAAAAGAGTGTACAATAAAGAAGGGATAGTCTTTTCAATAAAAAATGTTGTGAAAACTGGACTACTGTCTACACTATATACAAAATCTAACTCAAAATGGAATAAGGACTTGAACATAAGGCCTGAAACCTTAACGGTCCTAGAATAAAAAATAGGTGGCATGCTCCTTGACATTAGTCTTGGTGATGATTTTTTGGATTTGGTACCAAAAGCAAAGAAAACAAAAGCAAAAATAAGTGGTACTGAAGATCTTAAGCACAAGAAAGGAAACCATCAACAAAATAAATAGGCAACCTCTGGAATGGGAGAGAAATATTTCCAAATCATATTATCTGACAAAGGGTCAATATTCAAAATATATGAAGAACTCATAGAACTCAATAGCAAAATAACAGTTCAATTAAGAAATGGGCACAGGACATAAATGAACATTTTCCCAAAGATGATGTACAGATGGCCAACAGGTATATAAAAAGGTGTTCAACAGCACTAATCATCTGGGAGATGCAAATCAAAAGCCACAAGATACCACATCACACCTGTTAGAATGGGTACAGTCGAAAAACTGAGAAATAATAAGTGTTGGGAGGATGTAGAGAAAAAGGAACCCTGGTGCACTGTGGATGGGAATGTACATTGATACATACATGGTGGAAAACCATACAGAGGTTCTTAAGATTAAAAATGGCACTACCATATGATCCAGCAATTCTACTTCTGGATATTTATTGGAAGAAATCACACACACTAACTTGAAAAGATATCTGCATTATTGCAGTGTTATTTACAATAACCAAGAGGTGGAAACAACTTGTGTTCATTGGTAGGTGAATGGATAAAGAAAATGGTAAATATAGACAGTGGCATATATTATTCAGATATAAAAAAAGGATATTCTGTAATTTGTATCACCTGGATAGACTTTGAGGGCATCATGCTAAGTTAAAAATATGATAGAAGAGAATTCCATGGGATCTCACTTACATGTGCAGTCCCCCAAAATGAAATAACACAAACCCAGGAAAACCTGAACTGAATATAGAGAATGGATGGTGGTTGTTAGAGGCCAGGATTTGGGGATGGGCAAAATGGGTGAAGTTGGTAAGAAGGCACAAACTTCCAGTCATAACATAAATAAGTTATGGGGATGTAATGTATAGCATGGTGACTGTAGTTAATAATATTCTACTATATATTTGAAAGTTTCTGAGAATAGATGTTAAAACTTCTGGTCTTAAGAAAAAAATTTGTAACTATATGTGGTTATAGATGTTAACTTAGACCTACTGTGTCATCATTCCGTGAATATACATATATGGAATCATTGTGTTGTGCATCTAAAACTAATGTTATGCCTGATGTTATTTGTCACTTATATCTCAGTTTAACAAAAAAGTAATACAGCTTTATTGGGTGATTGTGAAGATTAAATTAAATGCCAGTACACTATTGCTGCTGCCTTTTATTTCTGTAGTTCCTTTTGGGACATCTACACTCTCATCTTTTGCCTTACAGAGATCTGTATCAGACCTCTGATTTTTCCAGTGTCTCACAGACCCACATTCTCTTTCCCTGACCACCTAATTTTTACTTCCTCTTGTTCTGCAGTGGTATATTCATTTTTAACGTTGTTAAACTGTCTGTTCTCATTTTGAGCTCATATGTATTTCATTCTTAGCTATCCCATTTTCTTATCCCGAAAGTTACAAGCTTCTTACAGAGTGTCTTTCATATTGTGGGCCCTTAAAGTATACGTGGACTTGATAGGATTTCCTGAAAAGGCAAACCATTAATGAGAACAGATTTTGGATTGAAGAAGACCCAATTTTAGAACTTTTAAAGTGAATAAGTTAAGCAAGGCAAAAGTGTAGGCAGGAAAAATAAAACAAGAGTGTGTCAGCAAATGGAGTATTAAGGTTGGACTTTGCAGGAGAAAATGAAAAAAAAGAAAAAGAATGGATGTGTCTTACTGGTGAGCTCCATCCTGCTTCAGACTATGCCAGACTTAGCTTGTTGACAATTGCCATGACCTTAGAGTGTATTTAACGTTGCTATTTATAATCACTTCTAAATGTTTGCTTTCCAGAGTTTGGAATATAATCATCTGGTTCTTTTAGTTCATTTACAAATGACTAAAGGGAAATAATAATATCTGTAGTATCCATTTGGAGAAGGGATGAGAATTTAGAATTTGGAAATTTTTTTTTAAAGTATGTAAGTAACAGACGTTATGTAAGAAACCATTAAGACTGTTTAGATTCCAGTTCAAGTAGTGAAGAGTTTTGGTAAGCTAACTAAAGAGTTTAGAGTCTCCTAAGTTACGTGAAATTAGATTTTAAAGAGAAATGTCAGATAGTTAGGTTTCAACTGTCTGTAATGGTGGTTTAGACCTAGATTTTCATTTTTAGCTAACTTCATAACTACTTAGTAACAATGAAGGAAATACTAAACCTAAAGGTGTCATAAACAGTCCATTTGCCTGGTGTATTTGTACCAAGAAATTCGTGTGCCATTTGGCCCACCTAGCTCACGGCTCCTTGGGTTTTTCTGGATTGCTAACTAATCACACTTGACTGGCAAAGAGAGTTTTGGGCTTTTAGAAAGCACTAGAAGAGGAGTAAACATTAAAGAGATAGTGATTTTAAAAGTGGCTAGGTCACGGATTCAACTAAAAATCTACCTCACATAGCTCATGATTTCAACGTAGATTGTCATATAATCCTGCTGCTCTCAAACTGCAGCACAAGAATTGTGGCAAAAACTGGGAGCCACCACAGATTGTGAAATTTATCTAGATTGTTCAGGATGAGATCAAGAAGTGAGAAGTAACCACGTGGCTTCTGATGAATGCTTTCATCCATTCTCAGTGTGTTCAACGCATGCAAAGTCTGAATGAAGCCTCAGAGGCTCCTGTGGTGGTCCTGCTTTAGCAAGACATTTGAAACTGGGTCAGACACCACTTCTCCTAAGTCTGACCTCCCTGAAAATAACCTGTCTGACAAAATATTAAACATTCTTTGGTCAAATCTGATTTACAAGAATAACTGGAACTTAAAAAAACTGCCCTTGGTGTTGTATATGCATTCTCCTTTTTTCAAAGATCATGAATAGAAACTACTCGGTTAAAATCTATTGTCCACCTTTCCCAATACACTGGAGAAACAGTGATTATAGTGCACACTGCTATTACACATGAACATGCAACCAGACAGGGATCATACATTAGTTGGGAAGGTAATCCATTTTATGGTGTCAAATTTTCAGTTTTCACTGTATTTCATTAACATATTTATGTTAGGTATAAATTCACTTAAAGATGTTTCTCACACAGTTTTAAGAGTCACTAAATTTACTGAAGTCACCTAAATTTTATTATCTGTTGTATATTAAGTAGGGTTTCCCAGGTGACAGTAGTGGTGAAGAACCTGCTTGCCAGTGCAGGAGATTGGAAAGAGATGAGGGTTCGATCCCTGGTACAGTCCCCTGAAGGAGGAAATGGCAGCTCACTCCAGTATTCTTGCCTGGAGAATCCCATGGACAGAGGATCCTGGTGGACTACAGTCCATAGGGTCACAAAGAATTAGATACAACTGAAGCGGTTTAGCACACATGTATATTTAGTACAAAGAATGGATAATTTTCTATTTGAAATACTGTGTTTATAATACCAAACTTAACTCCAGGGAGAAGGAAAACTCTCTGCTTCCTACCCAGCTTCCTCCTGATTAAAATGGACATTCACTAAGACTAGAATCATCTTTAAGCCATAAATGTCTTTGATATCATCCAATTTGGTGGACCCCCCTCCTTTTTTTTTTTTAAGGTGGGGATATTATATTATTCCCCTGGAGGAGGAAATGGCAACCTACTCCAGTGTTCTTGTCTGAAAAATCCCATGGACAGAGGGGCCTGGCAGGCTACAGTCCATGGGGTCACAAAGAATCGGTCACAACCGTGTGACTGAGCACACATATCATTTTTACTATAGTTCTTTTTTTTTTTTTCAGCACACTTTTAAAGTTATAAACATGTTATATGTCATGCATCTCATATTTATATAAATTCAGTACTTTTACGTGAATTGACAGAGTTCTCTATCTGTCATTCATTTTTTTGGCTGAAGTGTCTCAGCCTTTTTTGTCATCCACAGTATTAATAAGGTCCCACCCCTCAGTACCAGGTTATATCTGAAGTTTTCAATAACCCTCCGTTTTCTTTTTGCGGCTATCAATAGAAAGTGTCACTTTTTATAAACTTCTAGATTAATTCAACTCATCTTAAAAACTCATTGATCGCCTCTGACCCCTACACTTCCTCACTTTGTTATGTTTACAAGGATCAGAGAGAATACACAGCTTGCTGGGCACATTAACATAAGTTTCAAAGGCAACTATTACAGCAAATAAAACATTTTTATGCAATTCTTTCTCTAAATTTCCTCCCAATTATGAAAAACGACATAACTGAACCCTCTTCAAATTATAGCAAGGCATAAACACAGAATTACCCACCAGGACCGCTGATTTTGGTATAGTGTGAACCCTTTCTAAATTTAACAACATTTCATGCCTTTCTTTTGTTTTTACAACTCAAGAGAAAAGATGAATACATTCTAGTTTGAAGTAAGACTCTCCACAAGAGTCAGTAGCAGCCCACTCCTGCCAGTTTCTTTAGTACATCTGAGACATCAGTTTTATTACCTTCATTAAGTAAGTGAGCCTAGTCCCCCTGAGTAACAGCTGCTGTGGATTTCTACAGCAAATATATTTGAAGCTCTCTCTGTGACCCTTTCTTCAAAGGGCGCTTCTAGTCAAGGATTCCTAACCATTTAATGACTAAAAGGTAGATTGATTGTTTTATTGCTTCCTACTGTATCAAAATCCTGGAAGGTTTCATAGCAGCTTTCTTTCCTGTGTTGTTGCATCAGTTACAAAATATCTAAGGCCAGAGAAGAAGTTTCACTATTTTTAACAATGTATTTCTATGATAAGCACATCCCATGAAAGCATATGAAAATACCCCATATTGCCTTTCTTAGCCTTCTATCAGCCAGTTCCACCAAAGGCATGTAATAGGGAGACTTCTTGTTAGGAGGCCCTGGGAAAGATTTTCTTCCTTAATAAAATAGGTTCATGAAGGGACAATGCCATTCCTTTCCTACTTTGGGACATTATTGTGAGAACACATCATATTTGGAGCTGCTGCAACCATCTTTCATCCAAGAGGATGGCCAAATAGAAATGTGAGAGACTGGTTTCTGAACCAGCCTTGGGGCCAGACTTCATTTTATGTGAGACATGTACACCTAGGGTGTAAGACCTCTGGATTGGTATTCTGTTATCTAACACAGCCCAGAGCATCCTGATGCAACTTCTTTCCCACATTTCACCAGTGCATAAAGAAAAGTATCCAACAATTGATTTACTCATTCAGTAAATTTTATTAAATGGTTATAATGAATTAAAATTTACATGAAAACTGTCTGAAGAAATAGGTATATTAAAATATTTTACTTCTATGACTGATATCGCATACAACTGTATTTTCAGATATGTAACACGGAGCGTTTTCTTCTTAGCTGTCCTACTACTAGCTGAAAAATAAGTCTTTGTAATTTCAGTTGCCAGACTTCCTTGGCTGAGACTGAGTTTTGATGTGGTGTTTTTTTTTTTGGTCAAAGAGGCAGGGAAACCCATTGGGAACAAAGGTTTAATACATTTAGTTAACTCATCTGCCAGGCAGTATACCAGGATTATACTTTTTTCTAGAATTACATTGAGAACTAAGTAATTTTTTTAGGGTTGCATTGAGATGTGTGCGTGCGTGCGTGTGTGTGTGTGTGTGTGTGTGTGTGTGGCCCCATGGGCTGCAGCCCACCAGGCTCCTCTGTCAATGAAATTATCCGGGCAAGAATACTGGAGTTGGGTGCCATATCTTTCTCCAGGGGATCTTCATAGCCCAGGAATCGAACACCATGCAGCTTTCTTGAGTCTCCTGCATTGGCAGGCAGATTCTTTACCACTCACACCACCTGGGATGTTAAATGAAGCTCTTGTTTTGACTGTGTTCACTGACTTCTTAACGAAGCTCAAGCTCTGAGCTGTGTGGAAGTTGACAGATTCTTTGGTTGGGAGAAATGGTTTTGGGCTTTAAGATTATTCAGTCAGTCACTTACTGGTGTTACTATGGTAAAAGTGAAAGAAAAAGTAAAAGTTGCTCAGTTGTGTCCGACTCTTTGCAACCTCATAGACTATACAGCCCATGAAATTATCCAGGCCAGAATACTGGAGTGGGTAGCCTTTCCCTTCTCGAGGGGATCTTCCCAAACCAGGGATCAAACCCAGGTCTCCCATATTGCAGGCAGATTCTTTACCAGCTGAGCCACAAGGGAAGCACTTAACTACAGTTGGTCATCTAAATTGGCTTGCCCATTGATGGGTACCTTCTCTTAACACCTCGGTTACCTCCATTGCTTCAGAATGCAAGGCTTCCCACAGGCAAGGTATGAAGCATATTTTGACTCTAGGCCTTTCCACACCCTTAATTCTACTGAAAATTGAGGATTTTTTTTTTTTTTTTTTTGCCTAAATTAATAAGCAGTTCTAAAAACTATCTAAAATGCATAGCTTTTTAACAGGGCAATTTTAGGAGAAAGCAATAAGAGTTTGGGGGAGGCTTTGCAGTTTTTTGTCTGCTTTGCACTTAGTAGAGAAGCACAAATAAAGTTAATCTGACAATGACCAATTTGAACCAACTTTGAAAAGGGTGTTTTACAATAATAGTAAAAAGATAGGAGAGATGCACTCAGTGTACTTTATAGTTTGTTTGTCAACCTTAATTTCAATTGATAACAGGATTCCAGTGCCTTGACTTGTCCTTTCAGTTGTGACTAAGTAAGTACCTATAAATTGTAATGGTAGTTTTAAAGAGAAAGGTAATACTGGGGATCCAGTGAATTAGCTGTTGTTCATATATGTCTTATTTGTAGGGGGGTTTACAAAAGCCGATGTGACTTTTTATTTCCTTGTTTATTCTTTTTCTAAATCTTATGGCAAATACTCAAGTCTGATGTTTCTGAGAGTTATACCATTGTGTAATGACTACCAGGCAGGGACCTATCACGTGACCAAGATTTAACATGTCCTTCCACAATAAAAGGCCCAGACTGTATCTTAGTATTGTTGCTACTGATAATCTTCAACTGTTAAAATCAGATAAATGAATCCCAACTAAGAACACTTAGGTCTTTAATTTTACAATGCAATAACAAGTAGCTGTTATTCATGTATTTAATTAAACAGAAGTTTGCATTAATGTTAGATATTCTTAAATACCTTTTTATGAGGAATAATTTTAGATTTATTGAACATTTGCAAAGAAAATAGAGAAAAATTTCCTATTTTCACCCATCTTCCCCTGATGTTAACCTCCTACACACACAACTGTGTGACATTTGTCAAAACAAAGAGATTAACATGGGTATGCTACTACTGATATTAACTAAAGTACAGACTTTATTCAGATTTCACCAGTGTTTTTCTAGTGTCCTTTTTTTGTTCTGGGATCCAGTAGAGGATCCTGGTTTTTTGTTTTTAAATTTATTTATTTTTTTAATTGAAGGATAACTGCTTTACAGAATTTTGTTGTTTTCTGTCAAACCTCAAGGTGAATAAGCCATAGGATCCTGTAATTTTTTTTTTTTTTAATCACCATGTTCCCTTAGTCTTCTTCCATTCTGCGGCAGTCCTTTATTTTAGTGCTTTTGAAGAGAACCGGTTGGATATTTTGTAGAATGTCTCTCGTTTTGAATTTGTTTTGCATTTACTTTTTCATGACATTTTCTCAGGATTAGTTGGGGGTTATGGGTTTTGGGGAAAAGCCCCACAAATGTGAACTGACTCATTTCATGGGGAAGGTTCATAATATCAACCTAGCTTATCACAGGTGATATTAATTGTAATCATTTGGTTAAGGTGGTGTCTGCCAGGATTCTGCACCACATAATTAATGTTTCCTCCTCTCTCTGTTTTATTCAGTAAGAGCAGTCCACATACAAGTGCTGACTGTGGATAGTGGAATTAAACTTCACCTCCTAGAGTGGGGAATATCTACGTATTTTATTTGTAATTCTGTGAAGGAGATTTGTCCCTTCTCCTCAGTTGTTTAATTATCCAATATGAACTTATCAGTATTTTATTCTTTGGGTTATAATCCAGTAGTACTGTTATTTATTTTGTAAATTCTGAGAAATAGAACTTACTTGTTCTGGATTTGTTTGTATAACTATTGTTATGCACAACCACAGTCAGTAAATATACTATTTGCTCATGATTGTTGTGATATGAGCTGGTATAAAATTTGCATCTGTTCATATTATCACTCATTCTCATTTAAGAGAGGCCTGTGGGTAACATTTCCTTGGTGCATCTATACCCTCTATTCAGGATTAAAAATATGTGGAAGAGAACAGTTTGTCTTCTCTCTTGCACATTGCTTTTTGTTTCTGGCATTGCATTCATAGTATCATAGTAGATACTATAATGAATTAATAAAAACTTGGACAATAGTGATAATCTATCTTTGAAGTTCAGTTTTTAGCACATTAGGTGAGTAGTATAGATATTTCTGTGGTTCTCGTAACTACAATTTATCCTTGAACACCACTGGTTTGAACTGCATGTGGATTTAATCCACTTAAGGTATTTTTTTTCCTAATAAACATGTACTATAGTACTATACTATACCATGGTTGAATCCATGGATGTGTAACTATGGATATGGAGGGAATAACAGTAAAGTTATAAGTGGATTTTCGACTGTGCTTAGGGGCAGGAACCTCTAACCCCCAGGCTGATGAAGGGTTAACTGTATATTCATCTACAAAAATGAGAAAAAGAAAAATAAAATGCTGTGGAGGGCTTACTTTTTATGGAAAAAGAATGCATAATGTTAAAAATACACTCAAATAGTTTTTTTTTCCCCTAGCCAACTCTAAAACTTGATAAAAGAAAATTTAAGCCAAGGAAAACCAGGTTCTAAACTTATGGAATATCTTTAGACAATAGAGTATGCTGTTTTGAGAAGGCAGTGCTGATAATGTAAATGGGGTTTTTGAAAAGAAGATGGTGGTAGCAGAGCCACGCCAGCACCCACAGAATCTCTCTTTATAACCTGCTAGACTCTCCATCCTTGTCTGAGAAATTAAGGTGATAAGACAAAATGTCCTCCAATGGAAAAAGTATGAAACAGACAGGTTATATAGACTAATTCCAAATTACATGATCAGTTGCACTGTCATTTATCAGTCCATAAAATTATGAAATAAATATATGATGACCTCAAGACTATTAAGAAAACTGCTAAGAAACATCTGGATATTGCTTTTTAAGAAAAATAGGGCTATTGCTTTAAACATGAATAACATGTAGCGCTGGCAATGAAATGGGGAGAAAAAGACTCACAAGGTCTTCCTGTGATTTTTATGAAAGAGAGAAGAACATTTAAATTGAAGAGAATAAAAAAGATTGAAAAGCATTACTGATGTATAAATGGAACATGAGAAAGCAAAGCACAAAGAATCATCATATCTTCAAAGGAGAGTTCTAAGAAGCTGACTGATTCAGTCATTTTACTTGCCTTTCTGGGATTTCTGAAACATACATAAAATATTAGAAAAGTTTTATGACAGAGTCCCATGGGTCTTCCTATTGCTCCCTTCCCCCAAGGGAGCAACAGCTGTCTCACTTGGAATGGAGAAATACACTCAACTTGTCAGTATGTTCAGTCTAGAACAACTATGAAGACAATGCAGAATTCACATTTGAGGGAAATACACAGCTTTAAAGAAAGTCTAGGAATAGACTCTCTGAAGAACAGGTATTTCTCTGAGGAGAACATCAACTGTGTTTAACTAATACCCTTAGAGAGATTCAAGTACATATTGCAAAGAGGCTGTTTAGTACAGTGGCTAAAAACATCAGCTTTGGAGCCAGACTGCCTGCATTTGAAACCTGGTTTTACCACATACTAATTCTTTGAGTCTCAGTGTACCTTAGTTTCCTCATCCATAAAATCAGCATAATTTTACCTAATTTATATAGTTGTCTTCATAATTAAATAAATTAATTAATGAAAAATGCCTCAAAGAGTACTAGGCACATAGTAACCATTCAATCAACATTTTTATTAAAACTACTCCTGTCTGTATGTGTCATAGCTTATTATAGTTTTTGCTCTTTGTCCTTAAAAAATTGGCTTCTGTGATAAAGAACCAGTTGTAAATTTTGAAAAGTAAAGAGTTGCTTGCTGAAATGATCAATTAGTAGACCAGACACCACTGAAGAACAAATTAATGAGTCAGGTGACCAAGCTAAAAGATTTTTCTTAAATGATAGGAGATGAAAATTATGAGAGGAAAAATCCAGAAGTTCTAACATCTATCTAAGAGATGTTCCAAGTAGAAAGTCTGAAGGAATGAAGAAGAGAAAAAAATAGTATTTTCTTAAATAATGGAAGGATTATTCCCAGCTTTAAAGAAATTCGTATTAGAAGAGTATACTAACTGCTAAGCAGAATTAGTGAAAAAGTTGCATACCTATATTCATACTGGTAAAGTTTCACAAAACCAGGGATACAGAGAAAATCAGTAAAGCTTCCAGAGGGGGGAAAATTAGGTTATGTACAGAAATCAGATTGATATCAGACTTATTAGCTGTATCAAGTTACAGAAGACTGGGGGCAAAATAGCTTTGAAATTTTGAGGGGAAGATTACTGGGAAGTCTCAAGTTCTGTTCTAAGCAAAATTAGCCTCCAAAATTGAGAACAACAATGAAAATTACATTTCAGAAATATGAAGACTCAAACATTTTTTGGCAGAAATTCCTTAAGGAGGACTAACAGAAGGATGTGAGATATAAGAAACAAATTATAAGAGAATCCAACAGACTTACTGAGTCAAATCTAAATATTTAGAAATATTCCTTGACACAAAAGGAATAGTAGTAGTAATAATAATGGCAATTTGGGGGAACTATTGGGTGATTTCTTCAAATTTTGGAAGAGGGACAAGAGGAAAGCATACTTTTTTGTTTAGGGGAAGATTGATTATTAACTCAATGCTGACAGTTATTTAAATTTTGTTAGAAATAGAAGAGTGAAGTTATTTAAATTTAAATGTTCGAAATAGAAAAATAAAGTAAAGCATGACCTTTAAAATAGTAGAGTTTATAATTTCCAAATTACTAGAAGAGGGGTGAGCAGTTGTGAAAGGGAAAATTTTTTGTTACATTTTTATGTTCCTTGATGCAGTATCCTTGGTATTATTGTAACTTAATCATGATAATAGTGATTACTTATTGAATACTTTGTGCTAAATAATCTTGTTTATTTCTTACAATTCCTATTAGGTAAAATACTATTGTGGCATTATGCTTATTATTACATTTGGGATCAATGAGGACAATGGCTTAAGGCTGATCAGCTGGTTTGTGGTGGCTCCCTGATTCTAACCCACACAGTCTCACTCCAGAGTCACACAAAGCCTACAGACTGCACTGTGGGTGTAGGTGTCTTCAGGTGAAAGAGGAGAGACATGTAGGTGTCTATCAGGTGGCTATCACTGACAATAAATATAGTGGGTAAGCAGCAGTTGAACACGTGTCAGTAAGACCTATGCTAAACTTATTTATCTTTGTAGAATATAGTATTCTAATTTGAACTTGTTTTTGCTTAGTCACTCAGTCATGTCCAACTCTTTGAGACCCCCCACCAGGGTCCTCTCCATGGGGATTCTCCAGGCAAGAAAACTAGAGTTGGTTGCCATGCCCTCCTCCAGGGGATCTTCCCAACCCAGGGATCCCACATTGCAGGTGGATTCTTTACCATCTGAGACACCAGAGGAAGCCTACAAATACTGGAGTTGGTAGCCTATCCCTTCTCTGAGGGAACTTCCTGACCCAGGAATCGAACTGGGGTCTCCTGCATTGCAGGCAGTTCTTTACCAGCTGAGCTATCAGGGAAGCCCCAGTTTGTACTTACTCAAACCAAATAACATGGTCAAAATCTTTCAAGCTAGGCTTCAGCAGTATGTGAACCAAGAACTTCCAGATATACAAGTTGGATTTAGAAAAGATAGAGGAACCAGAGATCAAATGGCCAACATTCGTTAGATCATAAGAAAAGCAGAATTCCAGATAAACATCTACTTCTGCTTCATTGACTACACTAACACCTTTGACTGTGTGGATCACAACAAACTGTAGAGAATTCTTGAAGACACCACCATACCTGCCTCCTGAGAAACCTGTATGCAGGTCAAGAAGCAACAGTGGAACCAGATGTGGAACAGTAGACTGGCTCAAAATTGGGAAAGGCATATGACAAGGCGTATGTATGCTGTCACCCTGCATATTTAACTCCTATGCAGAGTACATCATGTGAAATGTGGGGCTGAATGACTCACAAGCTGAAATCAAGATTGCTGGGAGAAATATCTTCAACTTCAGATATGCAGATGGTACCACTCTAATGGCAGAAAGTAAAGAGGAACTTAAGAGACTCTTGATGAGATTGAAAGAGGAGAGTGAAAAAGCTGGCTTAAAACTTAACATTCAAAAAACTAAGATAATGACATCTGGCCCCATGACTTCATGGCAAATAGATGGGGAAACAATGGAAACAGTGACAGTATTTATTTTCTTGGGCTCCAAAATCACTGCGGACAGTGACTTCAGCCATGAAATAACCAAAAAAAAAGTCCAAATAACGTCCTACAACTTTACTAAATAACCAAGTAAAGTCCAGAAACTCAAATAAAACCCTACAGTCTTTTAAATCATTGATTAAATGATGTAATGATAGTTCTATATGTTTTCAGGGTCCTCCAGTATCTACCTAATGACAGTAACTATTGTCTTAGTTGTGTTTGATTGCAAGAAACCACCACTCATCCCCTCTAGCTGAAATAAGAAAAGCATGTTGTAAAGATACATATATTGTAAAGATACGCAGTAAGGGAGATGGGAGTCTTGTGGATATTCAAGAGGAGAAACCAAAGACTGACCAGCCCTTGTTGAAAACTGCCTTTTGTTCTGGATCACAGTCAGCTTTAGGGGCCTCAATAGCAGAAGTTGTTTAGGTCTTCACTACAGTGCGCCCCCTTTATTTTGCCTCAGGCACTACTGTCTCTATTATCTGCTTTTTTGTCCTCTGTTTGTCTTATATACCAACTTGTTTTCTCCATGGTCCCAGGTAAAATTTCTGAGAGAAAACACTGACTGGCCAGATAGTTACTGTGCATGGCCCGGGGTTTTCATGCTTCATGGACTGTCAGATAAGACTATTGATTATCTGCCTTAAGTCAGGTATATTTACCACAGTTCAGTACAGTTCAGTTGCTCAGTCATGTCTGATTCTTTGCGACCCCATGGACTGCAGCACACCAGGCTTCCCTGTCCATCACCAACTCCTGGAGTTTACCCAAACTCATGTTCATTGAGTCAGTGATGCCATCCAACCATCTCATCCTCTGTCATCCCATTCTCCTCCTGCCTTCAGTCTTTCCTAGCATCAGGGTCTTTTGACATGAGTCAGTTCTTCACATCAGGTGGCCAAAGTATTGGAGTTTCAGCTTCAACATCAGGCCTTCCAATGAATATTCAGGTCTGATTTCCTTTAGAATGGGCTGGTTGGATCTCCCCCCAGTCCAAGGGACTCTCAAGAGTCTTCTCGAACACCACACACAGTTCAAAAGCATCAATTCTTTGGTGCTCACCTTTCTTTATAGTCCAACTCTCACATCCGTACATGACTACTGGAAAAACCACAGCCTTGACTAGACGGACCTTTGTTGGCATAGTAATATCTCTGCTTTTTAATATGCTGTCTAGGTTGGTCATAACTTTCCTTCCAAGGAGTAAGTGTCTGTTAATTTCATGGCTGCAGTCACCATCTGCAGTGATTTTGGAGCCCCCAAAAATAAAGTCTGTCACTCTTTCCACTGTTTCCCCATCTATTTGCCATGAGGTTATGGGACCAGATGCCATGATCTTAGTTTTCTGAATGTTGAGTTTTAAGCCAACCTTTTCACTCTCCTCTTTCACTTTCATCAAGAGGCTCTTTAATTCCTCACTTTCTGCCATAAGGGTAGTGTCATCTGCATATCTGAGGTTATTGATATTTGTCCCAGCAATCTTGATTCCAGCTTGTGCTTCATCCAGCTCAGCATTTCTCATGATGTACTTTGCATATAAGTTAAATAAGCAGGGTGACAATATACAGCCTTGACGTACTCCTTTCCCAATCTGGAACCAGTCTGTTGTTCCATGTCCAGTAACTGTTTCTTCCTGACCTGCATACAGATTTCTCAAGAGACAGGTCAGGTGGTCTGGTATTCCCATTTCTTTCATAATTTTCCACAGTTTGTTGTAATCCATACAGTCAAAGGCTTTGGCATTTACCAGAGAAATTCTAGTCATTTCTGACCAGGGAGGGATTCCAGCTGGGAGAAACCTGGCTTGTCTAGGACTGCCTCTTCAGTAGCAAGGTTGAATTTGCCATAGAGAAAGGGAATATGAGCAATGTGTTTAGTGGCCATTGCATTTTAAAAAAAAGAAGTCACACTGAAAATAGCAATGGGATTTAGAGATTGAGTAGTACAGAAAGGGAAGTACTAAAGACTTTGTACACATGGCTTGAGAACAGATCCTTTGCTTATGCTCTTGTCAGCCTGATAACACATAGTAACTGGGTTAAAATGTCTGTTTAATTTGGGATTTAATTTTGGATGAGTTACTAGTAAATATTAAGTTCTTCTTTGTATTTTAATAGCTAGGTTTGGCTTGAAAAGAGGTTTTGGAGAATTTTGAAAATCTTAGAATTTAGCTAACTCCTTTAAGAATATCCTCTGGTGTATCTGTTATTTAATCCAAGGTCAGTGCTGAATTTAAGGTATGTCATGAGATGCTCATTATGAAAGTAATTTATAGTAAAACCCCAAAACTCTAAAATATATTTTTGAAATGTGGTTATTGGTTAAAATTATATGTAAATACTTGTTAAATTGATTCTAGGTTGGGCTATGCAGGCTGCTGCCTATATCTTCATTCATAGGAAATGGAAGGATGACAAGAGCCATTTTGAAGACATGATTGATTATTTTTGTGATATCCGTGAACCACTTCAACTCCTTCTGTTCCCTGAGGGGACTGATCTCACAGGTAAAGTGGCCTGGGCTTGGATCACAGAACTTCACAACATGAAGGCACTCTGAAATCAGCTATCTAGTCTAAACTTCTTGGTCCTCAGGCAACTGAACACCAGCGAGATTAATGACCCATCCCTGGAGTCATTCAGTTAATCAGTGGCACATCAGAACCCAGAACTCCTGGTGTTTAACCCATAGAATTTATAATTGGCAACTCCAAGAAATAGTGTTTTTATATATTAGTGTTATATATTAAATTATATACTTAGTATGTTTATATAACTAATATATATTATATATGTTTATATTATATAACTAATTATATATTAGTATGTTTGATTTTTATAGTTAAAATTCTAGTAGTAGTTAGATCACAGAGGGTAATACTGAACATGATATTGGCTGCATATTGTTTAACTTTGAAATTATATTGTAAGTTGTAAGTTTATTGATTCCCAGAGCTGAATTATCATTGGGAAATTTTAATGGATAGACTGCCATATTTACATTTTTTAATATTTAGAATGTGTAATAGTTAAATTTGGGTACTGAAATCAGCTGTATTAGAGTATAGAAAGTCATTTACAGAAATGATAGATTTATATTTGTGAATGCCAAAATGTACACCAAAGAGTGGCAACTTTGGAATTTATTTAGTTATTAAAAGTAATTGGATAAAAGCTCATGGGTTGCTGTTACTTTGGTATATCAGTATAAAAATGTTCATCCATTAGATGTTCAGAAGTTATAAAGTAAAGCAACCTAGATGCCCATCAGCAGATGAATGGATAAGGAAGCTATGGTACATATACACCATGGAATATTACTCAGCCGTTAAAAAGAATTCGTTTGAACCAGTCCTAATGAGATGGATGAAGCTGGAGCCCCTTATACAGGAGTGAAGTAAGCCAGAAAGATAAAGAACATTACAGCATACTATCACATATATATGGAATTTAGAAAGATGGTAACGATAACCCTATATGCAAAACAGAAAAAGAGACACAGAAATACAGAACAGACTTTTGAACTTTGTGGGAGAATGTGAGGGTGGGATATTTCAAAAGAACAGCATGTATACTATCTATGGTGAAACAGATCACCAGCCCAGGTGGGATGCATGAGACAAGTGCTCCAGCCTGGTGCACTGGGAGGACTCGGGGGAATCGGGTGGAGAGGGAGGTGGGAGCGGGGATCGGGATGGGGAATACGTGTAAATCCATGGCTGATTCATATCAATGTATGACAAAACCCACTGAAATGTTGTGAAGTGATTGGCCTCCAACTAATAAAAAAAAAAAGATTTAAAAAAAAAAAAAAAAAGCTAGACTAATAAAGAGCGGTATTCCTCAAGGGAAAAAAAAAAAAAAGAAGTTATAAAGTAGATATTTTAAACTTTTTTCACTCTATTTTTTCTCAAGTATTGTTTTTAAGTATTGAACTTAACATATATTTGAGTATTTTCAGGGTCCAGAATACTCATTATTCCATGATATAGTTGCATGTTTTTAAAGTCAAAACAGTATTTGCCAGATAGAGGAAACAGACTGATCTTAAAGCTTAAAAAAAATTTTTTTAACAATATTTTACAAATAGTTTTGAGTTGGGATATGATTTTCTTTTTTTTTTTTCCCCAGGTAGGCTAGCAAATTACCTTTGGTGTGAAAAAGTATTTGTTAAAGGTGTTTTTTACACCTTTATGATTTTACACCTTTCATGATTAACTTTAAACTTGGGTTTTTAAGCCCAAAGAGAATGTTTTATGATCCTCTTTAGGTTCTGAATCCAAATTGTTTGTACATTTTAAAATTAGTGCATTTAAATGTAACTTTAAATATATTCTATTTTCATGTGTTATCATTGTTTATAAACTTTTTTTTTTTTTGCTTATGCAAGTAATATACACAGTACTACACAAGTTAATTTTGGGAGATTTATACTTTTTGTACTTAATGTTATATTGTAATATCACACATTGTTAGTCATGGTTGTTCAGAAAAATAGAACCACCTCTGTGTGTGTGTGTATGTGTGTGTATGTGTGTAGAAAGAGAGGGAAAGAGAGAATGGGTGGGTCAAATTAGGAATTGGCTCACACGATTGTGGAAGGTGGTAAATTAAAAATATATAGGGTATGTCCACAGGTGGAGACTAGGGGAGAGGTGCAGTTTGAGTCCAAAGGCAGTCTGCTGGCAGAACTCTTTTTTTTTGGTTTGAGGAGTGAAAGTCGCTGAGTCATGTCTGACTCTTTGTGACCCCATAGACTATATAATCCATGGATTTCTCCAGGCCAGAATAAGTGGGTAGCTGTTCTCTTCTCGAGGGAATCGTCCCAACCCAGGGATCGAACCCAGGTCTCTCATATTGCAGACAGATTCTTTACCAGCTGAGCCATCAGGGAAGCCCAAGAATACTGGAGTTGTTAACCTTTCCCTCCTCCAGTGGATCTTCCCAATCCAGGAATTGAACCAGGGTCTCCTGCATTGCAGGCAGATTCGTTACCCACCTGAGCTACCAGGGAAGCCCTTGTTTAAGGAGATTAGTCCTTTTCTCTTCAGGCCTTCAAGCCCTTAAGTGAGTGGATGAAGCCCACTCACATAATACAAAGTCTACTGGTTTAAATATTAATCTCATCAGAAACACCTTCACAGATACAGCTGAAATAATGTTTGACCAATATCTGGGTCCTTTGACCTAGCCGATTTTGGTATACTATCACAATTGGTATTAACCATCACAATTAACCATCACAATTGGTATACTATGATTTTGTGTTTTGTTTTCCTGGTTTGGAAAGGAAAGCTTTTCTTGGTATTTAACAACTATAATGTTACATGCAGTTCAACACCCTTGTATATTTAGTAAACTTCTTCATTTAATAAATATATGAGTGCCCAGAGCCTCATATACCAAAAAATCTCTACTTTCATGACGCTTACATTCTAAGAGGAAAGACAGATAAAAAAATAATAAAAATATGCCAGGTATTCATGCATGCCTTACAGGAAAAGCAAGATGAGGAGAGAGTTATAAAAGATGGGGGCGTAGGGTGCTGTTTAAGTAAGGTGGTTTGAGAAGGCCCCTTGAGTGATAGTTGCTCAGTAATGCCTGACTCTTTGCAACCCCATGGACTATAGCCTGCTATAACCTTTGTCCACGAAATTCTCCAGGCAAGATTACTGAAGTGGGTCGCCATTTCCTTCTCCAGAAAAGACCCCTTAACTTTTCATTTAAGTAGAGACTAAATGAACAAAGAAGAAGATCATGCAGATGTTCGAGTAGAAGGCATTCTGGCTAGAAGGAAGAACCTGAGGTGGAACAAGACTGGCTGGTTTGAGGACATCTGAGCAGCCAGTATCACTGGAGTGGCAGGGCATGCTGGTGTTAGAGGAGCCAGCTAACGAGACAAGAGGCTGTGGCGAGAAAGTGAGATGCTAGTCCATTAGTCCTAATAGTCACGGAGTTTGGGGGTGGGCAGATGAAGTGGGGAAGCAGGAGAAAATCTGCATCTCTGATCTGTGTCTGATTATTTCTGTCTTTCCACATCGTGCCCGTGCCTTTTAGAACTACTTGCACCTGTATTCACATTCTACATCAGAGTTCAGTTTTGGTCTTCAGATCCCCCAAGTCTATGATCAGCTGGAAGGGAGAACTGAAGAATAGCTACCTATTCATCTTTGTGGTAACTCTGGGATTCCCCATCCCATGTAAGGTCCTTCCAGCTGTCTATAAAATACTGTTCTGTAGTCCCATCCCATGCCCAGAATACCCCCAGAATGAGAGAGGAGCTTATTCCTTTTCTTGTTTTTGGGCTTTTACTTTTGACCTGCTAGAGATCTGTTTAATTTTTTGACTCAGTTTACAGGAGTGTTCTTTGAGTGTTTTAGTGTTGTGGAATCCATCTATGCTTTTTTGAGATTTTGAGAACTCCATGGTCTTAAATTTACTCCTCAGAAAGTAGTATTTATTTATATAGTTGTTTTTTTTTTTCACCCCCTGGTGACTTGGAATGGTCTGAATTTCAGGATGCAGCTGAGAATTGCAGGTTCTAACATCTCTGTCATCAGAAAGTATTTCATGATCTCCACCAGCAGCTGAGGCCAAATTTCTGAACACTATTTTTTCCAAATATAATTGTTGAATAACGGGCTTGGTTCTTCTTGGAACTTATAAAGTTACCTCATGGAATGGAAAAAGTTTTTGCCAACAGTTGGAACATATACTTGACTCGGTGACTATATTCAGCCAAACCATGTTCAGATGTTTGTGCATGATGTGCTAATCACGTGCCCATTCTGTCGTGGAGTGGTTTTAGTTAGTAGTATAAGTGTGCTGTGTGCCTGAGCAAGGAGATACTTCACTTTGCACTGAAGCCCTAAGTTATTGGGTTAAAACAGTGTTGATCTATTTGGCAAATTGGTGGTTATTTCTTCTGGATGTACAGATCCTTATGTTTTATTACTATTTTAGTTTTATTTCATCTTTATATTCTAGTATTTCAATTTTTATTATGTAATGACTATTTTATGCAAATTTTAGTTATTATTTTATTTATATTTCAGTTTTCATTGTGTATTGACTATTTTATAAAATCTCTGAAAGAATTTTAAGGATTTGAATGTTATAAAACATCTTTAATACCTTATTATAAGAATTTTCAAAATCTTAGTAAGTAGGTAACTCTAGGATTATTGTTAGGGATTTAATAAAGTATTTCTATCATTTGATTCAGCATGTTATATTGAATAATTACAGAAAAATTAATTGCCATTTTTATAAAAAATTCTGTACTATTTCCTTTCTTTACTTATGTCTTCTACTATTGTTTTGTTTAGAAAATAGCACGACTCGAAGTAATGAATTTGCTGAAAAGAACGGACTTCAGAAATACAAATACGTCTTACATCCAAGAACTACAGGCTTTACTTTTGTAGTTGACCGTCTAAGAGAAGGTAAGCACCTGTCTCAAAATGTACTTTTTTTATGTAAGTGGCAAAAATTGGTGAACTTCACATATAGCTCTTTTGAATTTACAAAGCACTTCTTTATACTTTATTTCAAGAAATAAGAATAATAGTGTATTTTTATACTGACTTGACTCCATGCACTAAAATGTTTTAAAAGAATCAAAAGAAAACATTTTTTCTCTTTTTTGGGGATAGAAAATAATAAAATAATACATATAGTTAGTCTATCATTCCATTTTAAAATGTTTCTTAAAAGTCGTAAAACTGTCTTGAGAGTATCATCTATAGTTATTTATAGCTTAAAAAATATTTTTATGTTCATTATTCCACTCAGTGCAACAAATGATTCTGGTTGGTAGAAAGGAAGTACTGCTACCTCCAGTTTATTGTTAAACAGAATTGGCATCCAAGGTGGTTAGTAAATTTCCATAGGTCATGGATAGAACCTCATTCTTCTGCTTCCTACTCTGTGGCTCGTAGTACCCTCTGCCCCTCATGTCCTCTAGAACCATGTTTATCAAAGGGCATCTAGAGATAATGTTGATTCCATTGACCATGTCACACTCATTTAAATGTTTACATTTTGATATTTTTATGGGGAAAAAAGCAATTGTACATTTTGTTCTAGCTGCATACTTAAGTAGTTATATCTTCATACACACATGTACATACAAGTAAATAATAGACATATGGATATATATGAAAAAGGAACTATCCAGAAACACCCTAATTGGCATCACTGTTGTTCCTTTAGGGTTTAACGTACTTTAAGATGTAATGTATAACCTCATTTAGTGAACCCTGCCAAAAGAAGTATCTCTACAACTAAGTACTCATGAGTTAGAAGAAATGTATAAAAAGTCCAAAATCACAATGGTATAGTAAACTAAAGATGTTATCCCTATTAGTTTGACTTGCTTTTGGAATTCTGTGGTTATAACTAAAATGAAATGGAAACATGGGCTTGATGGTCATATTGTTTATGACCATCTACCCATAGAAACTCATGGAGATCACAGTTCTTTCGCCTATGGAATAGGACAGGGAGCCCCAAGACACTAAAGCAGTGATCCTGCTATTTGTTTTTCTTCCTCAAAACATGGTACCACTTACTGTGGCATTCAATTTAGGCTCAACCTTCTCATTCCATAATATGTTTTTTATTTTCTAATTGATATTTTATAGTATTTAATGATTACTTTTAAAGTATTTTTTTAAAGTACTTTTTTAAAGTACTTTTTTAAAGTACTTTTTAAAGTATTTCTGACATCATGGAACATGCTGTTGGAACACATCTTTTGCTAATAAAGATCTTTTTAATTGTAGGCAGGATAATGGAGAAATTATTTTACAGTGGATAAGGATATATCTGGAGAACTATCTGTTCTGAAATCTGGAACATATTTTATTAGCAAACTGATTTATAACTTTGGGGAACATGTATTACTTAGTCATCACTCAGAGTACTAGTTAACAACCACAGTATATAATTTTTCCTGCCCAAACTGGCAACTGATCTTCCCCCTTCAATGTACCAGTCAAAAAAAAAAAAAAAGGTAATACAGATGACTCCATTTGCTTTAGCTAAAAAAAGTTGATGAGTCTCTCTACTTCAGTTAGAAAAGTAGAATGGGTCCTATATACTATGATAATAATAGAAACAAGAAATGTGATGGCTATAATTATAATAGTAATCTAATTAGAACAGTAGCTAACATTTATTGAACATTTACTAAGTACCAGGCATTATGCTAAGTGCTTTGTATGCGTAAAGTCAGTTAACCCTCACAACAACCAATATTTAACTTGTAGAGCAAAACTAGAGCAGAAATTGAGGCAAAGAATCAGTTCAGAGTTATTGGAATATAGTTCATCTGACTGAGTAGGCTGTGGTCCTTCTACTGTAATATGGTGCCTCTTATATTTATAGTGTGATTTCAGTTAAAGCACCTTTGTAATAATAGTGAGCTGGCTGACTTCTTCAAGGAAAGTATTTGAAAGAAAAAAGAGGCTCAATGGCCAGATAATGGAGGGATGGTAGTCACAAGTTGAAGTGGTTGTGATGCTACCTGAGATGACAAGGTGAGCAGGCACAGTCTGGTGGGGGTGAGGAGGTGTCAAGTGAACAGAGAGAGAATAGGTTTCATCAAGAATCAGAGGTAAAGTGGTTCTAAGACCACCATCTAGTCAGAGTGTCCTTTTAGAAAAGCAGTCTAATACTCAAAAAGGGCCCAACACAACTTTCTTATCTTTTTGAGATCTGCTTTTAGTAGTCAATTAAGTGAAAAAGCAGCTTGTGTTAAACAAATGACCATCATAAATAAATATTCCAGTGGAAGCCCAGAGACCACATATTAAAACCAATTACTGAAGAAATCTTTGAAGACAAGATGGCAGAGTAGAAGGACTCAAACCTACCTCTTCTCACTAAAACACCAAAATCACAACTGCTGAATAACCATCAACAAAAAAGACTCAAACCTACCAAAAAAGATACTCTACCCACAAAGACAAAACAGAAGCCACAAGAAGATGGTAGGAGGAGCACTTTCATGATATGATGAAATCCCATCCCTCTGATGGGCCACCCACAAACTAGAAAATAATTTTATCACAGAGGTTCCCGCACAGGAGTGAGAACCGAGATGAGAGCCCTGTGTCAGACTCCCCAGCCTGCGGGTCTGGTATCAGGAGGAGGAGCCCGCAGAGCAGTTTAGCTCTGAGGCCAGTGGGTCTTGAGTAGAGGGGCTCCACAGGACTGGGGGAAACAGATGCCACTCTTGGAGGGCACAGACACGGTTTCGTGTGCACAGGGACCAAGGGCAAAGCAATGACTCCATAAGAACGTGGGCCAGACCTCCCTGTGGGTCTTGGAGGGCTTCCTGAGGGAGACAGAGGTAGGCTGTGGCTCACTCTGGGGACAAGGACACTGATGGTTGACACCTAGGGGATTCTCATCAGTGTGAGCTTTCCTGGAGGTTGCCATTTTGGCACCAAGATCTTGCCTTACCCAACAGCCTGCAGGTTCCAGTGATGGAACGCTTCAGGCCAAACAACCAACAGGGTGAGAACACAGCCCCACCAATCAGGGGACAGGTGCCTAAAGTTGCCCTGAGCCAACAGCCGTCTATAAACACACCCTTTGACACAGCCCTGCCCTCCAGAGGGATGGAACCCAGCTCTAACCACCAGGAAGCATGCACAAGCCTCCTTGGACCAGGCTTACTTACTGGGGGACAGAAACCAGAACCAAGAAGAATTATAATCCTACAGCCCAAGAAACAGAGACCATGAACATAGAAAGTTAGACAAAATGAGATGGCAGAAAAATATGTTCCAGAGAAAGGAGTAAGAAGAATAAGTAAGCAAACTAGAGATAGGTAATGTATTTGACAAAGAATTCAGAGTTTTGATAGTAAAGATGATCTAAGATCTCAGAAAAAGAATGGAGGCACAGACCGAAAGGATATGAAAATGTTTAATAAAGAGCTAGAAGCTTTAAAGAACAAACAGATGAACTAATACATTAACTGAAAAAATACACTGGATGGAATCAATATCAGAATAAATGAGGCAGAAGAATAAGTGAGCTGGAAAACAGATTGGTGGAAACCTCTGCTGCAGTACAGAATAAAGAATAAAAGAATGAAAAGAAATGAGGACAGTATCAGTTACCTCTGGGACAACATTAAACACACCTTGCATTCCAGGGGTCCCAGAAGAAGAGAGAAAGGGCCTGAGAAAATATTTGAAGAGATAATAACTGAAAACTTCCCTAGCCTGGGAAAGGAAACAGTCACCTGAGTCCAGAAGTACAGAGAGTCCCATACAGGAGAAACCTAAGGATGAACACACAAGACAAATAATAATCAAATTGGCCAAAATTAAAGACAAAGAGGAAATATTAAAAAGCAACAAGGCAAAAGCAACAAGTAGCATAAAGGGATCTCCCATAAGGTTATCAGCTGATTGTTCACCAGAAACTCTGAAGGCCAGAAAGGAGTGGCATGATACATTAAAGTGATGAAAGGGCAAAAGCTACAACCAAGAATACTATGACCAGGAAGACTCTTGTTCAGGTTCCATGGAAAGATCAAAAGCTTTACAGACAGGCAAAATCTGAGAGAATTCAGCACCACCAAAACAGCTTTGCAGCAAATGCTAAAGGAACTTCTCTAGATGGAAAAGAAAAGGCCACAACTACAAACAAAATTACGAATGAGAAAACTCACCAGTAAAGGCAAACATACAGTAAAGCTAGGAAATCATCCACTCACAAATGTAGTATCAAAATGAGAAACTCTGACAAGAGGAAATTACAAATGAAAGATGTTGGAAATGCATTTGAAATTAAGAGTCTAGCAACTTAATTTGTGTATGTGTGTATATCCATGGATATGTGTATGGATACACACACACACACACACACACATATAGACTGCTATATCAAATCCTCAAGGAAACAGCAAACCAAAATTCTACAGTAGACACACACAATAAGTAACACAAACAAAACACTAAAGATAGCCGTCAAATCACATGAGAGGAAAACAAAACAGGAAGGGAAGAAAAACAACCAAAAAAAAAAAAAAAAAGCAAAAAACACACCCCAGACAATTAACAGGATGGCAATAAGAACATAAATATTGATAATTACTTTAAATGTAAATGGATTAAGTGCTTCAACCAAGAGACAGACTGGGTGAATTGACACAAAAATCAGACCTGTATATATGCTGTCCACAAGAGACCCACTTCAATCTAGGACACAGACAGACTGAAAATAAAGGAATGGAAAAGGTATTCCATGGAAATGGCATTCAAAAGAAAGCTGGAGGAGTAGTACTCATGTTAGAAAAAGCAGACCGTAAGAAAAGACTACTACAAGAGACAAAGTAGGATACTACATAATGATCAAGTGATCGAGAAGATAAAACAACTGTTAATATACATGCACCCAACATAAGAGCACCTCAATCTATAAGGCAAATACTAACAGCCATAAAAGGAGAAACTGACACAGTAATAGTGGGGACTTCAACACCACACTTAGATCAATGGACAGAATCATCTAGAAACAAAATCAATCAGGAAACATTGGCCTTAAGTGACAAATTAGATCAGATAGACTTAATTGATACAAATTGACTTATTTACAAAATAGAAATAAAACTCAGACTCTGAAACCAAACTTACGATTACCAAAGGGCAAATGTGGGAGGAGGGATAAATTATGAGTTTGGCAGTAACATCTACATAGTACTGTATATAAAATAGGTAATCAGCAAGGACCTAATGTATAGGATCGGGGACCCTACTGAGTAATCTGTGACAACCTATATGGGAGAAGAACGGATATATGTATAACTAAATTATTTTGCTGCACACCTAAAGTTAACACAACATTGTAAATCAACTATACTCTAATATGAAATAAAAATTAAATTAAAAAAACAATTATCATGAGGTAACATCTTTACTGCTAACTCACACACATGTGCTCGCTTTGGCAGCACATATACTAACTCACGCATGTAACTGAATTCACCATTTCTGACACCTAGTAGCTAGCACAAGGCAGGTGAGAAGTTTAAGACATCAAGAAGTTATGGTTAAGAAGTCTTAGCAGGAAATACTGAAAAAGAGAAAATGCATAACAAAGAAAGTAGTTTCTGAGCCTCTGTTTACAATATACTTCACCAAGACTAAGAACATTTAGAAACACACACTTAACTTGAAATACAGCACCCATTATATAACATGATGCAGATGTGTTGTTCTTGTAATAATAATGGTGAAAAGTTTTTCCTGAGTACCTTGATCTCCATCATTTTTGTACTTGATTTTATATTTTTACTAGATTATAACCGTCTTAAGGATATGTATTGTCTTTCACGTAATAAAGACTAAATCAGTATTAGGTGGGTTGAATGTTTTCTTTTGTCTGAATAGATAAGCACAGTGTACTGCCATCTTCCCAGCGCTATGTGTGTTACACTGATCGGTCTCTATCATGGGAAGTTTATTTTATATGTACCTCTAATCACAGGACAATTCAGTAAGTGATTATGTAACTCTTTTTGGTACTAGATTAACCCAGATCCAAAAGAAGTTGCTCACTTAGAAAAGAGCTTTTCCATGAGAAAGTTTTTGGTTTTGATTTTTAGTTACACAGTGTTAATAAATTTATCACACAACTTAAAAATTTTAACTTAATGCACCAAAATTTAGTTATACTCATACCATCACTGCTGCTATATTATTTTTAACAATAGTAGCTTTATTCTTCTTTGATTTTAATCAAGTAAGGATTTCCTCCAACCATTGGTTTTGTTACATGTTTGGAAGCCATCACTGAGTTGTAACCATGCAGTATTGCCTTCATCATTAGATGGCACAAGTGTGCACATTTGAGGCAACTTAAAATCAAGTTAAAGTAGTTGGGAGTGAGAAGTCAAACACTCCGTTGAACAAAACCCTGCCTTCAAGAAGTTTATAGTCTTCCTGGATAGATAAGAATAGTGTTTATGGAAATATAAAAAAAAAATAATATGACTGCTTAATTATGTGCTGGGTTGTGTGGTATATAGTATAAATTATTATGCTGAATTACACAATCACTTCATGGCAAATAGATGGGGAAATAATGGAAACAGTGACAGACTTTATTTTCTTGGGCTCCAAAATCATTTCAGATGGTGACTGCAGCCATGAAATTAAAAGACACTTGTTCCTTGGAAGAAAAGCTGTGACCAACCTAGACAGCGTTTTTAAATGCAGAGACATTACTTGGCCAACAAAGATCCATCTAGTCAAAGCTATGGTTTTCCTGTAATCATGTATGGATGTGAGAGTTGGACTATAAAGAAAGCTGAGCACCAAAGAATTGATGCTTTTGAGCTGTGACATTGCAGAAGACTCTTGAGGGTCCTTTGTACTGCAAGGAGATCAAACCAGTCAATCCTAAAAGAAATCAGTCCTGAATATTCATTGGAAGGACTGATGCTGAAGCTGAAGCTCCAATTCTTTGGCCACCAAATGTGAAGAACTGACTCATTGGAAAAGTCCCTGATGCTGGGAAAGATTGAAGGCAGAAGGATAAGGGGACAACAGAGGATGAGATGTTTGGATGGCATCACTCGATGGACATGAGTTTGAGTAAGCTCCAGGAGTTAGTGATGGACAGGGAAGCCTAGCGTGCTGCAGTCCATGGGGTCACAAAGAGTCAGACACGACTGAGTGACTGAACTGACTGACTGACACAGTTACAGATATATTCAGTGAAAAGAGCTCATGTTGAAATACTCAGGTAAGGCTTCTTCAAGAAGCTTCATTTCCCTTGGAGCTTAGAGACCTTATGTAATTAAGATAGGCAGAAAAAAATTAAGGATGGCTGAGGAGAGGAACAGGAGAGTATAAGAACGGGCACTGAGTTTGGGCCAGGTGGAGCTGAGTGGTCAGCTAGGGAAAAACCAATCTGATTGAACTGAAGACGTGTGCTGTAAACTAACAGATGGTACTTAAGAAGGTTGTTTGGAGCCATTATTGTTGAAAAACTAAATTCCTGCTCCCGAAGAGTCATGTTTTTATTTTTTTCCATTTCTAGATCAAGTCATTCAGCAAACAGCTCACGTGTTAAGATGCTACAACATATGGATATATTTAAGTTTCAGATTTGAAATAAAATGTTTTTTTAAGTCAAAGTAAAACAATCCATATTTTAGCTTGTATTTAGTTCATATGCCTAAATTCTGAATATGAAGAATACTGTCTTGCCACTAATCTAGAGGATATACACTTAACAGGTAAAGATTAAGTAAATTCCCACTAGGCATTTTGGATCAGGACACCTGACCAAAATTCCTCAGTTTATATTCAGGGAGAGAGAAGTATTAACTGAACACCCAGATTACACTTATAGGATCTGATAGTCCTGTGTTAGGCTCCCTCATTTTGGTCTGTGGTAGTTATTTGTTCTGAGAAAGCTGGTGGTTTTCTAGGAAGTAATAACAGTATATTGATCATAGAGAGCTCAGTCTTAAGTGGCATTTTTAGACCATTTTTATGTCTCGGGCTTTTTGCTACCTACTGATAACCCAGTCTGTTCTTGCCCATAGTGGCTGTGTAAATGGGGGACGAACAATGGCCAGCAGGAGTCATAACACTGCATATAACTTAATTGGTGAGCCTCCCCCAGGATTGCATTTCAATGACCGTTCCTACCAAACAGCGTGTTCAAGGAGGCCAGGAAGAAACGCAGACAAACTATTGGAATATTCTGTGCATTAAGTTTCATTGCACTCTGACCTGTTTATGTGACTTTTTTATTGCTGGATACTGTTTATAAAATACAATAAGACCCTTCCCTTATGTTAAAAAAAATGTAATTGTGGAAGTAGATCTCTGAGATTTATTAGAATATTTCCTGAGACCTAAATTTTCATCTTTCCCCAAATTTGCAGATATCTTTGTAGACTCTCTTTTGAGGCCATTTTTAAAAGAACAAAGCTTTTATCTATGGTGATGAATAAAATACAACAAAACCTAAAGGAAATTTGGATACTGATCAGTGGGAAATCACACAAATCAACTAAGTAACTTGGTCTTAACACATCATGAAGCAGAAATGATCCACACTTGCCTGAGCAAAATTATATATGACCATATGTTAAAGAACTTTGGAGTCGCTTATTTCAAATCTTTGAATGCCATGGTACTGCTTTAGATCATAAATGGCATTTATATTGTTCGTTTTCATTTTCTCTCTCTTTGTCATAGTAAAACATCTGAGATGCTCACTTCGGACAGATCTTGCCATTGTGTTCAGTGAAGAAAGTCATGACAGCCTTAATTAAAAATGGTAGAAACCCTATTCTGTCCATAAAAACAACCAGGTCACATTTATCAAGTACTTGCCAGGTTCCATGCACTGAACTGTTCACATGTTGCTGTCATGCAGTAGAATTGCCCAGGGAGCTTTCTAAAACATACATACTCGGGTTTAGGCTCAGATCTGCTGAATCAGAGTCTGGTGGTACACTCCTGGGCTCAGCTACCTCACTAGCTACTTTCTTACGGATCGCTTAGTTTTCAAAGCTGTGCTTCCTGGTGGTTTGCCTTGTGGTACACCAAAGGAGACTGACTCAGTTAGCAGCTTGCCCAGGTCTCAGTGGCTGCTGAGTGGAGTACAGTGAACTCAGGTCTCTTTGATGCCAAAGCCTATGTTTCTTCCTACTGTGTAATAAGTTAACAGTTTTTCTATTCTAGATGCTACAAAAATATCATCATCATTGTGTAGAGGTTTTTTCTCTGTTACCCAGGTTGCTCTCTGATATCCTTGGCTATACTATGAGTTTTGTTTAAATGGAAAAATACATTAAGGATTTCCTTTTTGTAAGCACCTCTTTTTTTTTTCTGATTCCTTTATTTACCAGCTCTTCCTTTATTTTTCTGATCCTTAAAGCTTAAACTATCTTTCCTTTCAAATTGTAGTTTTATCTTTTTCTTTCTTTTTGCCACCAACTCTCAAATAGCTTGATGACTTGATATTCTCAATATTAGCTCTTTTCATATATATGTGTGTACACACACACACACACACACACACATATATATAGGATGTGTATGTGTGTGCTGAATTGCTTTAGTCATGTCCAACTCTTTGTGACCTTACAGACCATAGTCCACAGGCTTCTCTGTCCATGGGATTCTCCCAGACAAGAATACTGGAGTGGGTTGCCATTTCCTTCTCCAGGGGATTTTCCCAAACCGCCAGGGATCCAGCCTCCATCTCTTATGTCTCCTGCATTGGCAGGAAGGGTTCTTTACCACTAGTGCCACCTGGGAAGCTGCATATATAATGATATATATCTTTTTATTTATCGAAAAAAAAAGTAGTTGGAAAATTAATTACGAAAAAGAAAATGGCACCCATAGTCTTGGCAGGCATTTCTCAGAAACATCCAGTGCCTTATGACTTACAGTCTTCTTCTGTCTCTTCACATTTTATTTTTAAAATCTGGGTAAATTCTATTTTGTTTGTAAAGTTTTTTCTTTTTTTACTTGCTATAATGTGCACATTTTTACCATTCTTACATTATTTTTTATAAGTATGCTGTGTTAATGTATGCATGGGGCTTCATCAGATAGAGGTACCACTTTATTTAATGAGGCCTCTATTATTCAGTTAAAATGGTTTCCAGTTTTCCACTTTTTTTTTTCTTTTTCCTTTTCCTTTTTTTTTTTTTTTTTTTATTAGTTGGAGGCTAATTACTTCACACAGTTTTCCACTCTTATAAGATAATGCCAAAGTGTGTGTACATCTCTAATTATTTCATTAGGATATATTTCCAAATCTAATTACTGAGTCCAGGGTATATATTTTTTTAAGTTTAAAAAAAAAAAATTTGTTTTATGCTCCTCTCCATTTCATTCAGTCACCAAATTCTATGATATTGCCTTGGAAGCATCTCTTAGAGAAACTTCCTACATTTCCAACAGTGGCCCCATTCAGTGGGGTCTTTTCAGTCTTCCAGGCTTTCTCACTGGTCTGCCTCTGGTGTCGTCTTTGCTAATCCATATTGCACACATTTAACAGTTGGTCTTCATAATGTATGACTCTAATGTAATTATGTGTGTTTTCGTTTGTTCAGAAAATGTTTCTTGGGCACATATGTTACATGAATTGCTGAGTAAAATGCATTATCATTCAAGAGATATGAATAAAAAGTAACTTAAGCACATACTGAAAAGTTAGTCCTTCTTGACATGGAAGAGGTGGCGTGTGAGCCGAGAAAGAATAATGAGGAATTTTCCAGAGAGAAAAAAACATTTAAATAGTTGCATTACTTCCATATTCCTTAGTCAGGACTTTTTATAATGTGGTTCTAATCTATTTTTTAGACTTTATGCAGTGTGAGCCAACCTATTTGAATTAATGGACTATTCCTGACTGTGCCTTATGCTTTGTGACTTTTGCCTCTGGTTATATCTGTCCAGGCTAAAACCTGCCCGGTTTTGCTCTTATCTTTAACCTCCAAATGCTATTCTTCCCTTAATGATCTTCATCTAAGGGTCCATTCTCATTTCCCCTGCCTGGCAGACATCTGGACTGAATATCCTTTTCCTCTCTAATAGGACTTAGCACTTCCCTTAATAGCCACTTTAATACATTTTACCTCTTACCTTCCTAAAAGGACAGCAACAGCCATGTCACCTAAACCATTAAGGGCAAAGATTTTATTTCTAAATCTAATGAGTACGTTCATGCTTTTATCTTACTTTCCTCTTAGCAACATTTGGCACTGTTAATTCTTCTTGATATATGCTCTCCCTTTGGCTTTTCATTTTTTCTCCTACTTCTCTGGCCTCTTCTCAAGACTTTTTTTGCAGATTCTTCATTCCTTTCTGTGTTCCTCATAAAGGTCTCCCAGACTCCTTTGTTCTATGCCACGCATTCTCCCTGGGACATGTCATTCAGGGTGGTGGCTCAGATAATCATCCATGTGCTCATGACTCCTAATTCTAAATCTTTAGTTCAGAACCACCCAGTTCAGAGCCATATATGTGACCTTTGCCACATGGAATTTGTGCAGGCATTTCAATATGCTTATAATTGAGTTTATCATTCGCCCTAAACTTCATTTCCTTCTCTAGTCCTCACACCGTGGAATCATCATCATCATTGTCAATCAGGCCACTTCTAGGTGAATGTGACAGCACACTGCATTAGGCACTTGGGGCCTAGAGTCAAAAGACCTGGTTTCGAATCCTGGTTTCCTTGGGACTAGGAAGTATGTGGCTGGTCAGATCCATTTCTCTCATTAAGCTTCATTTTCATCTTCTGTAAAATAGGTGTAATAACAGTGCTTACTTCCTGTGATTTTATAGGATTCTTGAGGATTCAGTAAAGTCAGGCATGTAAAGCACTTAGCCCGTGCACGTGTTTGTGTGTGTGTACTTAGTTGCTCAGTTGTGTTTGACTCTGCAATCCCATGGACTGTAGCCCACCAGGCTCCTCTGTCCATGGGATTCTCCAGGCAGTAATACTGGGCCTGGGTTGCTGCCTCCTCCTCTAAGGGATCCTCCCAACCCAAAGATCCAACCCACGTCTCTTGCATTGGTAAGTGGATTCCTTACAACAGCGCCACCTGAAGTAGCCAAGAGCACTTAGCACAGTGCCTGAAAAATAGCAAGCACTCAATAAATGTTACAGTGCAAATTGGATTCTGTCAGCTCCTGGCGAATGGTTTCAGGTTTCATGTTCCAAGGTTAAATCTTCTCCTTTGACTGATTTGCCAGGCCCCATGTGACCTGGTCCTTGCTTACCTTTTTGGCCAACTGCCATCTCTGATGGTCCCACTGTCCTAGCCATGCTGATCTCCTCTCCTCACCCAGGGCACACAACACTCTCATCCTTCCCCTAGAGCAGAGCCTCTCCTCCTCAGCCTGAAGGTTGCAGCCTAGATGACATCATGTTCATTTGGGAAGCCTTTCCAGCTATTGTAAGACTTCTTTGTTCTCTATGTGAATGCTTTTCCTACTATATTTGCCCTATATAAACATTTTTTTTCCTGTGATATTGTCACTTACTTAATTATCCATTTTGTCCATTAACTCTCAGTTTCCTGACCATAAGGATCAGGTCAGGTCCATTGACAGCTTTTATCCTAGACTTCAGGACAGGCCTGGCATATTAAAGATGCTCTTCAGATTTTTTGAACCGATTGCTATTTGGTTGAGGTAGTTTATACCCTGCCATGGTTCAATACTGATTTAAAGTGGCAAACATAAATATGTGTATTATGATAACAGCAGCAGCACAACATAAGAAAAAAATTTAAGGTAAAGGGACAATAAAGGTATGAATTTAATAGACAAAGTATTTCTTAGAAGGTTATTATATATGTAAGATATATTATAAGCTCTATATTCCTATAAAATATGGGTCTATCAGTTGGCCTTGTGCTTTCTGGCACCATCTATAAATAAAGGAACCAAATGGTATCATTGACAAGGGGCCATAAGATTACAGTAAATCATATGCCTCCGAAGCAGAAAGACATGTAGAGAGAGGACGGTAGGGTAGCAAAGGCCAAGAAACAGCAGAGGTCATGAGTTGATAGAAGACATAATTAAAAGCTGTAGAGGAACCAGAAGGTATTAGAAGGCAGAAGCCATTTAAAAAGGAAAAGGAACTTCTCTGGTGGGAAATTGGATTCTTTCTGCCTGTTCATGGGACATGAGTTTGGTCCCTGGTCCAGGATAATCCCACATCTTGTGAAGCAGCTAAGCCCATGTGCCACAACTACTAGGCCTGTGCTTGGAACCCACAAGCCACAACTACTGAAGCCTGTGTCCCCCAGAGCCCATGCTCTGCAAAAAAGAGAAAGCCACCACAATGACAAACCTGTGCATCGCAGTAAAGAGTAGCTCCTGCTCATTGTCACATCTGGAGAAAGCCTGCACCCAGCAACAAAGACCTAGTGTAGCCAATAAACAAACAAATAAATCATCATTTTTTTAAAAAAGAAGAAAAAGGAGGACGCAGTGGTAGTGAGGAGGAGGAAGAAGAGAAGATGACGAGAACAGGAACTAAAAGGACCCTTGAGTAAAAGAAGCTAAAGGATATTAACATTGGAGAGGAAGATGATTGTTTGGAGGATAAATATCAAAGAGCTGAGCCCCTCCAATTGCAGAGGACCTCAGTTGGGACTGTCAACTCCAGCTGTTTGGGGGATGTCCGGGTGACCCAGCCACTGGAACTAACTACACTGGACCCCAATGATCTCCTTGTTCACCAACCCTGTTCCCTCCTCTCCCTCTGAGGCCTGAGTGAGCAACTGTTCCTGAGTTCCCATGAGGCTTGGCCATGGGGCTAATGGTCCAGTCTACTTATGCCCAAGGGTATCCTCAGGATTTATCTTTTTTTTTTTTTTTTTTTAAAAATAAAGCAGACCACATGCTCGGAAAAAGCATGCCCATTTATGAAACTAAAGCTCTTTGGTTCCTCACCGAGGACATTGTGCACTGTGGTGACCAGCAGCCTCACAGCATCTTTATGTTCAGTGTTCCACATAGCCTCAGAGTGCTTGCCCACATTGGCTAATGGCAGAATGAGAAAGAGCAGTTCAGTAAAAGTAGCCTCATAAGAGGTCAAGACATTGTTTTAACTAAAGGTATAGGGAGGCTGCATGTCCTTTAAACCGTTCTCCACAATTGGTATTTAACTCATGAGCTTTGGATGAGAATTGATTTGTACAGATTCTGGTGACTCTTCATAAGGCATATTTTGTATCATAAGTTCTAGTCCAAGGGCTTTAGTTGTAGGTGGAGCTGGAAGTAGGCTTCTCTACTGAGATTTTACGCAGGAGCTGAAGGTGACTGTACCTCTGAACTGAGGGTGGCCAGTGTGGCCTGCAGAAAACAATTGCAATTTATGTGATATTGCTGGCAGTGTTTAACAGAATGGTGCCTTGCACAGAGAGCAGACCATTGCCCAAAGCTCAGTTCCTGTCTGTGTGGCCTTTCTGGTCATGTTTCTTGCTGTAACTCCATGCCCTGTCTTTATTTCAGACAGGTGGGACATGCTTTTCTCATGCTAGTCCTTTTCCTGCACTGTTGCCAGTCACCTGGGTAGCTCTTCTTGGTCCTTCAAAGCAGTTCAAATGTCTTTTCCATTTCAGACAATCTCCTGATCAGGTTCTCTCCTCTTAACCCTCATCATACTCTGTGCATTTGTCTTAATCATTTTTTCCATATTTTTTTATCAGTGATTTTTTTTTTTTTTAAATCTCTCTCTTGGACCGTCTATGTGGTCACACAGAGTCGGACACGACTGAAGCGACTTAGCAGCAGCAGCAGCAGCTTGGACCCTGAGCTCATTTAGGGTAGATACTGTCTTGTTGTTTTTATATCTGAGGTCCTAGTGTCATGAATATTACCAGTACTCAGTATAGATTTGTACAAACTTTTGTAGATACTATTTGCAGTATCTCACAGATAGACAAATGCACCTCACATGCTTGTTAATGCACTTGTGATTAGTAATGCCTTCTACCACGTTCAGTCTAGAGATCAGACACTCCACGTAGACCCCTTCATTTTAGCAGAGGTGAGATTTATGGCAGTGCTACAGGGCCACATGTAAGGCCAGTGCACAGTTGATTTTTTTTTAAAAAAGGCCATCTTAAGATAGTTGCATGTTTTGTTTTGCTTTAAACTACTACAGGATACATGTAAGGCTGATTTTTTCCAGATTATTTATACTATTAGAAGGGACATACAGAAGAATATTATTTGTAACTTAGATGGCCAGCTCTTGGCATTTGATCATGTGAAAATCAGTACAGAATTGTAGTTCTTAAATGTTTGCCTGGTTTATTAGTATTTCTACTCAACCAGTTTCAAGCTTCTGAGATAGCCCTCACAAGACAGTCACTGCAGACTTTTGCCTCTCTGTACCACTTGAATTCAGTAGGAGAGAAATCTGGTTCTTGGGTTATGTACTATTTCTCTTAACACTGGCCAACTATGATAAATGTCAAGGTAGTTATTTATCACAATGTGAAAGGTAGGCCTGGGTGATGAGTTCATGTCTTATGACACCATTATTAAAAATTCTCAAAATACATATTTTCCTATTGGTTAGAAGATTATCATTTGCATAAATGAGTGAAAATTATATACAAGTATTGGTACTCTGTGTAATGTTTATATTATTATCTTAAAAGTAGTACACTGAAAAATGCTGAGAACTGACACAAAATATGTTTATTTTAAAATTTAGAATTGTGGAAGAAGCTTTGTAAATAAAATTTGTGGAACTTCTTTGAGTGATAATTTTCTGTAGGCTGTATCTGATTGTAAAAAATACTGTTACATACATTAAAATCTTTCAGTTTTTCACTCTGAACGTGTTAGGGAGAGGGATGAATCAAGAGCAGAGAACGCTAGCAGCTCTGCCCTCACGGTGTTATCTCACCACCTGGCAGCTAAACACTCAATCTTCATGTCCTTATAATGAAGCAGAACAAGAGTTTCAGTACATATACACAGTGTATGTAACAATATACTTTATCTTCCTGTTTATCTGAAAATCAAAGTTATTTCTCAACGCTGAGATGTTGGCCTGAATCTAACTGCTGTGGGCCTTTTCATACAGAAATTCTTTTGAACAGGAAATTATGTCTGCCTTTTGGTTTTATATAGTGTATAATTTCATCGTGGATGTATCATTTTTCTTTTTTGGGCCTGTCCTTTTTTCTGAGCACATGTCCATTTCGGTACTTTTAAAGGTACCCTTCTCTTTTAGCTTTGTAGATTTGCCTTATAGGTTTTTTCCTTCCTTATTTAAAATAATTAAATATAATTTAAAATATTTTTTTTCCATATTTTGCAGATGCTAGGACCTCTTCTCATTTTGTTTTTTTGTTTTTAAATGAACTGATGCTTGTTTTGAGTATTGCAAAGGTATTTTTAAAAGAATACTGACCTTTGCTGGTGTGTGTATGCATATGTGCTTATGCATGTGCACATGTAAGCCAAGTTCATGTGCCTCCACTTTTTAAACATATATTCCAACCAGAAATCAGTCCCACAAGCACATGAAACTAAGTATATAAATTATTTGCTTATTAATGCTGAAAATTACCTGAATGGCTTTCTAAATGAAAGAATTGTTTTTCCATTTTATTCACATAATATTTCATATAAAATAAAATTATTACATTTATATGTGCTGTTGTATATTTTACTATATAGGCATTCCCCTGCTTATCATCTGATTGCTAAGAGCACCCAAATGCACTTTGTCATAGATGGACTGAGCAAAACAAGCCCTGGTGCAGTTATCCCAAGCTGGCCCCTCTGTAGTTCACGAAATGTAAGATGTGAAAAGTGTGTTCGTAACTTTCTAATTCACCTGCTTTCTCATAATAGAGTTATGTAGGAGGGGAAAGCACATGTGTCTCAATGGCTTGAATTATTAAGAAAACTAATATTGGAACCAACATATTAAAGATATTTTTACAAATAAGAGGGTATTATTAATAATTTCTTTAACAAAAATTAATTCATTAGCTATTTGGAAACTTCATTTAGATTACTGTTATGAACCTATTGTCATTGTTAAAATTCTGTTCTGGATGAAAACAACTAAGTCCTCTGACCCAGAAAAGCATGTTCAAAGTATAATTTCCATGTATTCACACCAATAGTGTGAAGTCCCTCTCCCGATTAGAAGCATATCAGGGCCAAATGGTAGATCTTTTCTAATAATGATGTCTAAGTGCAATCTGCAAAAACAGGAATAATTTGTTGTTCAGCTTTGAGGAGTGCAAGTTAACCAAATTCAGACAGGTCTGCTCCCCAAGAGCAGTGATAACTGTGCCCAGAAAAGACACTGACTGACACTTCCTTTTCTCCTATAAGCTAGCGCATCACCATTGTAAATCACCAAAAGCTTAATGCAGTGAGCAAAATCTAGGAAGACTATGCCTTGACTTCTGAGAAGGTCACTGTTAAGGTTTATGTTTGATTAGAGCAGTTTTTCTTAGCTTGGATAATAATATGCCTTTCCTTCAAGCCCTGTGCACACACATATTTTAATACCCGACTTTGGCACTGTGAGCCATGCTTTTATCTTCTGTTAAAGGCCATTTTAAATCTACGAGGAAATGGGGAAGATGTAAATCATAAATAAACTATGAATACAGGATTTTAAAACTTTCGTACCACAGTCTCAAAAGTTCTATCAAAGTTTCCCACGTGGAACGCCAAACTGTTTTCTTTAAAAGACATAACCCTATATGATCAAGGCATGCTGCTGACAGCATGAGAATAAAAATTTATGATGAGCATCTTCCTGTGCTCACATTCGGAAAGTTAGTGTATGATCAGTTACCATGGAGACAGTATACCAGGCAGAAGAGAAGGGTCGATAAGAACTGGCAGAACAAGGGGAGAGTTTAGGGAACCAGACTTTGACTTAGATCCTGAGCAACTATTGGCATTTGATTTGGTAAAGATATTGGGAGAGTACAGTCGGGGTTGGAGATCCAGTGATGGAGACTGACCTAACTGGAGTTCAGACCAGAGTTCATCTTTTTAAGTGATAAGAGTTAGAAAGATAGTCTTAGTTGTTGTGAAATCTCACTTTTAACAAAGTGAAAAACAAAAGGAGTCAGAAATGGTAGAAGTTGTGAAGGTAGTTTTTGTTACTTTGTAAAAATTCTGGGCTTTTTGAGTAAATTGTTCCCTTCTTAGTATTTTAAGAGTTGATTATCTTCCTAAGCAATTTACTACTTGTTCTCGGATAAAATAAGATCTATTGGCTTTCCATCATCATAGTCATCCCAAAATAGTCTTTTGAGATTTCTGCCTTAATTATATTCAGCTTAAAGGAAGACTCAGTAAAAGTGACTGCATCTCATGTTTTGTTTTTTTTTTGAAACATCTTTTTTGATCTATGAGAGAGGTATTTGCAGACTGCATGATGGCATATCGTAGGGGAAAAAGTATGATTCATCCTAATTACAAAGCTGTTCCCTAAGAAAGAATCATTGGAGAAATGTCTTATTTGTGTTCTTACAAATAGTTTTGAGACTTACAGAAAAAATTTTTAGCCTTTTCTGTATATGGCTGTAAATGGCCATGATTTTATATTGCAATTTTTTTGTGTGTGGGACCATTTACTTAGTGACTGCCACTCTGGTGACCTACAGAGTTAGCCATAAAACTTAATCCCTACCCCGTAATACCCCAGTTCATACTTTTAATAGCTATGCCTTAAAGTATGTTTTTAAAGTTGGAAACCCAGATAGGGAGTCCCTTAATAAATATCAGTAAATAATGATTTCATCTAAATCAATCTTCTTCAGCAATAGTTGGCTGATTTGCAAGGCTCAATATTCATTGAATTTGAGGGATTCTTTTTCTAAAATATTATCAACTTATCTGAAATTCTAGGTGCCAATAGAATTTTTGGATGTAAAGTCAGAGAAGAAGCCTTTGGGTGCAGCATTAGAGTGCATTTGTTGACCTTAGAGTAGTTTCACAGGAGTTGGGGCTGCCAGAAACCAGATGTGTGTGGAGTGAAGACTGGTGTTAGTGAGTCAAGACAGCAAGTTTAGGTGCTTCCTACAGGGAGTTTGCTGGAGTAATCAGCAGAAGAGGAAGCCATATCAAGTATTACTAGTGAAGTTGAGTGTTTTTAAAGGCTGAGGAAATTTATTAGTGGAAATGCTGAAAGAGAAATGGATTGATGGAGCAAGTTTTCTGAGAAATCAGGAGTGATTAGGAACAGAAACAAAATTAAAGGGATTCCTCCTTTTCTAAGGCAGGAAGCATGGCTGAGCTTGAATATACATTTTGGTTTGGGTAAGAGAGAGGTGCTTGGATGAAAGACTGTTCTGTCAGGTCAGAGGTTAGGTGGTAACGTGATGCTTATGATGGAGAGATATGGGGGCAGAGGTGAATGATGAGAGTCTGGAATAGTTGCTGTAGGAAATGAGAAAAGGAAGCTGATAAAAACAAGTAAAAGCAGTGTTGAGCTCTCTGAGCTCACACTCCAGGCCCAGTCTGGCTTCCCACAATAATTAAAGCTTCAGCCAAAGTGGAGACTCTCTTTGCCTGCCCCGGTCTCACTCCTTCCTTCCTGTCACCTTTTACAACTGTCTTGTCTCTTCAACCTTCTTCAGAACTACCGTTTTCTTATACCCAGCTCAGGTAGATCATTTCTTGAATTCTTCAGCTGACACCCTGTAGTCTTCTACAGTAGCTGAACCACTCTTAAGAATCATGTAACTTGCAAGTATATTTTATCTTCTTTCCTAGATTTTAGGTTTTTTGGGGGGTAAGAATCATGAGTTTGCCAGTTGTCGTTGTTTCCGTTTCTCTGCCTAGGGCAGTGCTCTTCTATCGGTCAGTAAAAGTGAATGAATAAATTAGTGAATGAAGCAAATCCACCAAATTGTGTGAGAATGGTAGATGGACCTCTTTATGAACCAGTTAATTTCATTTTGTACTTTAATTAGCTCCTTTTGAGGGGGGAGGTGTAAAGTGTTGGCCTACACAAATTTAAGATATAGCTAAGTTAGCTAAGAGATATAACTAGTCATTTATTGGGTATCAATTCGGAGGATATTATTGTGGCTTATTGATAAAATAAAACTCTGTATTTAGATCTTAATTTACATTACAGAATTTCATTTGGCATTATTCATTTGAGGAGCTAAAATAGAAGTTTCTCAGATGCTTCTAATTGCCTTTTTTGCCATATGGACATAGAGGTACAAATAGCAATCATAATTCAACTCCAAGATCATAGGCTTCATTATTTTCAGTGAAATGCAGTAAAATATTGACTTCTACATCACCATAGCAATAGAAGTATTCCCCATCACCATTGCCCATACCCAAAGCTCAGAGAACATATACTTGATTTTTTTCCTTATTTCAGTGATACTGGTCCATCCATTTGTATCCAGGTTTTCCCATCTCAACCCCAGCACAGTATCTGGTAAGATACTGTTAAAATGTCATACTGTCACCTTGAGAAGAAGTGGTCACAACAGATAAAACCCTCAAATTCTAGGTCTATCTGCTGACACATCCAGACTAGGCCAGTGAAATGAATAAAATGCAGAGGAAAGAGGAAAAGAAATTTTGCCAAAACTGCTATCACTTCTGTGCTAGTTTCTGCCTATAATGTTACATTTCCACTCATTGGATTTTTCAGGTTCCTATGTATTGGTGTATGTATCCTATCGGGTATTTTCTTTGGATAATCACTCAGTATTTTAGCTTTATTTTGTTTTTCCTACTGAAATTATTAAATAGAGATATTTGATATGGTCAAGAAGATGAGCTAAAGAGGATCATTATTAGTTGTGGCCACCTCATCCATGCACCTTCCAGATGCTATCATCTAGAAGTAATCTCTTCTTTCCCTAAATTTCTATAGCCATTTAACTGTATTAATATTGAGACAACTCAGTTTTAACCAGATATGGATACAATCTATTAGCAGACGAATGGATAAAGATGTAGTATATATAAATATATATACACATACACATTTATACACACAGTGGAATACTATTCAGCCGTAAAAATAATTTTTGCTATTTGTATATCTATACACAAAGATATGTGAACCACTATGTTCACAGCAGCACCATTCATAATAGCCAAGACATGAAACAACCTAAATATCCATTGACAGATGAATAGATAAAGATGTGGTATATGTATACAGTGGGATCCTACTCAGTCATTTAAAAGCAGAGACACCACTTTGCCAATAAATGTCTATATGGTCACAGCTATGGTTTTCCAGTAGTCATGTATGGATGTGAGAGTTGGACCATAAAGAAGAATGAGTGCCAAGAAATTGATGCTTTCAAATTGTGGTGCAGATGACTCTTGAGAGTCCCTTGGACAGCAGGGAGATAAACCAGTCAATCCTAAAGGAAATCAATCCTGAATAGTAATCAGAAGGACTGATGCTGACGCTCCAGTACTTTGGCCACCTGATAGAAAGAGCTGACTCACTGAAAAAGACCCTGATGTGGGAAAAATTGAGGGCAAGAGAAGGGGGCCACAAAGGATGAGATGGATGGATGGCATCACTGACTCAGTAGACAAGAGTTTGAGCAAACTCTTGGGGATAGTGAAGGATAGGGAAGCCTGGTGTGCTGTAGTTCCTGGGATCTCAGAGTCGGACGTGACTTAGCAACTGAGAAACAGCAACAACTACTCATTCATAAAAAAAGAATGAAATAATGCCATTTGCAGCAACATGAATGTAACTAGAGATTATCATACTAAGTCAGAGAAAGATGAATACCATATGATACCACTTATATGTAGAATCTAAAATATGACACAAATGATACAGAAACAGAATCTGTGAAACAGAAACAGAATCTCAGACATAGAGGATGGACTGGTAGTTGCCAAGGGGCAGAGGGTTGGAGGAGGGATGGAGGAGAGGTTGGGGTTAGCAGAGGTAAGCTTTTATATATAAAATGGATATATACAAGGTCCTACTGTATAGCACAGGGAACTATAGTTAATATCCTATGAGAAACCATAATGGAAAAGAGTATATAAAAAATGTATGTGCATGTATAACTAAATCAGTTTGCTATATAGCAATAATTTACACAACATTGTAAGTCAACTATAATTCAATTTTTAAAAAATTTTGCCATTTTCAGCAACATGAGTAGGTCTAGAGGATATTATACTTAGTACAATAAGTCAGACAAAGAAAGACAAATACTGTATGTTTTCACTTATATGTGGAACCTAAAAAATAAAATGAATGAAAATAACAAAATAGAAGCAGACTCATAGATACAGAGAACAAACTAGTGGTTACCTGTAGGGAATGGGTAGAGGAAGGGAATGATAGAGGAAGATGATTAAGAGAGATAACTTAGGTGTAAAATAAATAAGATAATATGGTGCACAACACAGGGAATATAGCCAAAATTCTATACTAATTTTAATTGAGCAAATCTATAAAAAGTATTGAATAACTATGTTATATACCTGAAACTAATGTAACATTGTAAATCAACTATACTTAAATTTTTATAAAAGACACCAAGTTTGTGATGCAGTTGCATACATAAACCTCACATTCCACACTACTAACCTGTTGACTACCCTGCTCTTGCTCCCTGTTTTTGCAGTCCTCAATACATATAGCAGAAAACAGCTTCATTGTTTCAGTTGGGTTTTTTTTGTTGTTAATTATTCTGGTGATCTGATTCATATCTAGAATGGCATTATTTTTTGGCAGGGGGGCAGTGATTCTTGGTGACTTGAATGAATACATTCAAGATATGTTTTGTAGGTACAGATGCCAGTCTTAAAGAAGGTTAAAGAAGATCATTGTTTTGTATAGTGTAGAGATTGATGGCATATGGCCACACTCTGACAGTATTCTGGAAGGTTCTTTGGACGTCTTCTTATAATTGTCATCTAAAATTGATCACAGTTGATGATGCAGCTTACAGAAAAAAAATCTTTCTGTGATGACAATTAGTGTGACTTTTTTTTCTAGTTTTAAGTTATTAGACTTCCTTAATGATTAGAATCCATAAGAACTGGCTAAGCTATTCTAGACTGATATAAATTCTTATGTCTTCAGTGATGTCCTTTGCTGCTGAAGCACACCATAAAGTATTAGTGATCTTTCTTTCCAACAATGTTCTTTGATGCCTATGGAAAAGGGAAGAACCAATCGATAAGCTACCAACATCACTGTGTTTAAAAACTCGAGGCTTCCTTGAAGGACATGAATAAAGGTAAAGTGTTAGATATTAGAGTGGCTTTGTACTAGCCAAGTCACAATCTCTGTAAGAGAAATAGGAGGTAGATAAGAAAAATTCTCTCAATCAGCAGCAGGGTAGGTACTTTCCTATTGTCCTCTCAAGGGAAGACTAGTCATTGTCACACCTTACTACCTTATGATCTTAATTCAACTCTTACTACCTTATGATCTTAATTCAACTCTAATGTAATGCACCTTGGAGTTTAAAAAAAAAAAAAAAAAAACCTGATTCTCTTCTGAGCCTTCTGTGTCCAAATATGGCAACTTTTACCCTTCTCAGATATCAAACCTCTCCATCCTCTGCCTCAACCCTCATTTCACTGGAGAGAAGAAACTTAGCACCTCTCTTAGCCTTCCACTCCACCCTGGTCCAGACATCCTCATACTTCATCTACACGGTAACACCTTTAGCTCAGTTTCTTCCTTTCATACACAAGCTTCTTAGAAGAGCTGTGGACACTGTCGCCAGAGCCTTACCCCTAGCAGCTTCACAAGGTTTGCAGTCAGTCTCCCACCCCCACATTCAACTGAACCAGGACAGTCTCCCCAGTTTCATAAAACCCCGACCTTGTCCCTTCTTGCCCTCCCCACCAACACTTGACTGTGGTAGATATTCCCTTCTAGAAATAGCCCCTGCCTTGAGAACTAGGGGAAAGGATAAAATAGAACTAGAAGACTTCTGAGATCTCTCCCAACTCTCAGTAAGGCTTGATGGTTTTCTGAAATTTCAAGAATCTTCAGCTTTTTTGTTTATAAAAATTCTCAGCAATTTTTGGCTTGGTAGTGCTTTAAACATGGTAGTTCTTTAAAAAAAATAATGTTGAGACTACAGAATGCAGCATCTTTCTCATGCGGTTACTGTAATTTCAAAGAGATTATTTTTAGTGACTGTATTTGTTATACAATTTCTCAGAAATAGAAAACACATTAGGGGAACTTTAAATAGAAACTGACTGTACTGAATTTAAAATTCTGTGATTCAGAGATACAGACTTTGATGCATCAACTTATCTTCTGAAGTTCTGAAGCCTGAAAAGTTCTCTTGTAATATAAGGTTTTTACATCTATTAGAATAGGCTTTTTATCTAATTTATTTTTTTCAGAGAGTAAGATGACAAATAATCTAAGAGAAAATGAAAACTAAATGGTATAAGAGTTAAAACTGAATAGTTTATAATTTCCTCCCTTTCCTAACAATGTATATAGTATGAAGAACTCAATTGTTTAAGGCAAATTCTTTGAACAGTTCTCCCTGTAGACAAATAATTTGTCTCTATTAGAAGAGGAGAAACTCAATTTTTAAAAAATTGTTATTTATTTATTTGGCTGTGTTGGGTCTTAGATGCTGCCTGTTGGATCTAGTTCCCTGACCAGGGATTGAACTCAGTCCTCCTGCATTGGGAGCTCAGAGTCTTAGCCACTGGACCACCAGGGAAATCCCTGATTTTTTTTTTTTTTTTTTTTCTTTAAGCAACAGAAATTTATTTTCTCCTAGAAATCTGAAATCAGGGTGTCAGCAGAGCTGTGGAGCAACTTGGTTTTAATTCAAGAACAATGTTTAAAAAGTATGTTGCCAAGTCTTCCTGGCCCAAAGGTGCAGATGAGCTCGGACTAATGTCAGAAAGTCCCATCTGGAGCCCCCTCCAACCTGGCTGCTGAACCCTGTCATTTCTCTCCAAGTGTCCACTAGAATTACCAAGTATTGCTGTCTCATGGGCTCCAACCCGCTGGGAGAAGTCTGCTCTGCAGTGCACGCAGGGAAGCACCATGACCAGGTCACCCCGCGGCTGGCACGAGACATTGGGTCACTGCCTGAGGCATGGCTCCACGTCTCTACAGGGGCCAGGCAGCCCTGTGTTCCCGCATCCTGGCAGAAGTCCCTCCGGGAAAGAGTTCTTGAGCTTTCAGTCAGAATTTTCTCTTTCCCCGGGACTCAGTCCTTGGGGAAAAGCACCTTGCCTCCTTTTCACCAGTTTCTGCGCTGTGTCTAGGCCCCAGACATCCTCTTCAGAGGGTCTCTTTCCTCTGCCAGACCATACATTCACATAAGTAGCGGTTGAGAGGGGGCAGAAGAGTGGAAGCAAAGTCCCATCAGAGAGGCCAGCACAGCCATTGGAACCAGAGCTCCATGACCCTGAGGCTTCAGACTCTCCCCTTACCTTTCAGCCTCTTCCTCTTCCCCCTCAATTTTGTCCAGCTGTAGCAAATTAATAAGATAGCCAATGAAAGCCAATCAAAACCTCAGAAGTTGTCAAAAGTCATTTAAAAATAGTTTTTTCCTTTCCAGTTTGAATTGCTACGAACTGGATAGTTAAACAAGATTTTGGTAAAGAGTATATTTTGTAAATTCTGCAAATTGGTTATTTGGCAAATCAAACCTCTAGCAAATTGGCCTGCTTTCCAGTTCATCAGATATTAAATCTCAGGTTCCCTTGGGACTTCCTACTGCCATAGCTCTTTCATGACAGTATGCTTCACAATATTTAAATATTATGTCTTCAAATTCCACATTTAGTTTTATTGAGAACAAAATGTTGTCATCTCTCTGGGGTTTTTGCATGCAGCACAATAACACGAGTTCTAGGATATCATGTTAGAGTCCTCTGCAACAGAACTGGATGGTGACCTTGCTTCTATTTATTTTTAATTGGTTGAATTTAGGAAAGAGTGGTACTGGAATGTGTGTTTATTCTGAACCTGGAGAAGCACTACGAGGGGTGCCATGTTGAGAAAAAAGCAGAGAAAGGGGGTAGTGTATTGCCATCTACTAAAGACTTAAATTAGACATGCAGCTGAGTAAGAATGTGTTTTTCTCCTGTTCCCCTAATTCTCAAATTATAAAACTACTGAAATTGGATGTACGTTCTTTAAGCACTAATATTATCAGAGTGAATCGAGTTTATGTATTACACTAGAAATCAAAGCAACAACACAAACCCCAGATTTGTATACCTGTAGATAGATAAACTCTAAATAAAAGCTATTTTATATTTGCTATATCAGAGTATCCTACTATAAAGGGATGAACTTTCACCCACTAGATTTGTATCAATAGTGCCCTTTGGGTCTTCTGTTGCTCTTACAAGCCTCTGTGGTTCTTTTGCTGTCTTTGAGGAATATTTAGCAACAGGGTAGGATTCTTTCTTGCTGTTGGTCCAGCATTTGAGAAAGATCCCTTGTAACCAGCTTCTCTTATATATGGCATTTTCAATTTTATCTTATTGAATTGTTTTGAAACAGGGGTGATATTAAATATGTTTCCTTATGATTGAGAGTTCAAGGACATCTGCCTTCAGCTCTGCCCTTCAGGTGTATTTGATTTCACTCATAGAATCATTCAATTCGTAGACGACTATCTAGACAAGATTCTTGGAACCTCCTGTGTAAGAGTTCTGGATCCTTCTGCTTAAAAAGGGCTTTCCTCCAAACTGCTCCTAATTCCAGAATATTTGTGGATAAAGATGTGGCTTAAAACACCACTTAAAATAGTTTTTGTCAGCTATTCACTTTGAACCTCTCCCACTGATCTTAAAATACTCAAGGGCTTTTTGAGAGACTGCCTTTTAGAGAAGAAAAAAGCTAGTTGCTTAGCTATCCATTAGCTGAAACAGCTTTATAGAGGGCAAGGAAATCACTTGATTTTTTAAAAGAAGTGAAGAATGCATTAGAAAGGAGATTTGATTTGTTCTACCACGATGTAATACGCCTATTTGTTAGCCACTGTTAATGTGACGGTCGGTCCTCATATATATTCTGGGAGTGATGAAGCATGGCTCCCACATAGCAGAGAGAAATTAATAGGCAAATTACAAACTTGGACTGGAAATTTGACACTAAAACAGATCATCATATGTGTTCACTGCTTGAAACTCAGGAAGAGTTTCAAGAACTAATTATCTAGCAGCAGGTAGTAACATGGAAATAATATTAAATATACATAGAACACTCAAATCCTTGCGCATGTCAAAGGGTCAGGTCAATTTATTTTTACATAAATAAGTTCAAGGTTGCCAAAATCATATTAAAACCAGAGAAAACAGTAAGGACCTGTAAACCAGCAAGGATATGCCTAGCCAAGGCTAATTAATGTGCCAGACATTACTTGTCCAGATACCACTAATGAAATACACTAATGTAACATCAAAGCATGCTGTGATGATACAGGTTTAATGTTCTAAATGTTCCCTTCTTTTCAGTCCTTTAACTTAGAGGTAAAATTGGATAGCTGATATGCAGTTTTCTTTGCATTTGTCAATTAGCAGGTAAAAGGGTGCTATCTCTGCAGATTAGTACATTGTACAAATAGTTTGTATATCTAAAATGTATGTATTGCAACTATAGAAGAAAAAAATGTTACTTTCCACCTGTTGAACTACCCTCATCAGATCTGTAAAATGAGGATACCCACCTTTTAGGATTATTGTCGGGAACATAAATGACAGTCTGTGTAAAGAATTTAGCTCATTACCTGGGCCATACTAAAGTGTTCCATAAACACATCTTAAGTATTACTAATTAACTGTTCAGGTACAGATTGTAGCACCCAAGCTTTGAGGTTAGCATTGAATTAAGAACTAGAATATTTATACTGGACCCTTTAAGGGCAAAAAATGAAAGTCCTTTTGGCACTATTTTTATTGCATTAAATAAAATAATATATTTAATTTTCAAATGTAGGTTATCAGTGTGTACAACTGTTAAAAACAAGTATATTCTTGTGTTATTTTTGAAATGATATAGTAACAGAGGAAATAATCCTGCAAAAGTTTTATTGAGCACTCCCTATAATCAGACCCTGAAACTACAAGTTAATAAAAAACATAGGCCTATCTTCCTTAATGATCTAAAGCCCACAGGCTATTAAGGGGAACAAACGTGAACAATTAATAACATACTACACCATTTTATCTCTCTCTCTCTTTTTTTTTTAAAGAAATAGAGTAAGTATTTACCTGTCTCATCCCTTCCATTATATTTCTTTCTTTGAATGTCTCTGTATCTAGTACATTCTTATACTGGCTGTATCAGTTCAGTCCAGTCACTCAATCGTGTCTGACTCTGCGACCCCATGAACTGCAGCACGCCAGGCCTCCCTATCCCTCACCAACTCCCGGAGTCCACCCAAACCCATGTCCATTGAGTCAGTGATGCCATCCAACTATCTCATCCTGTCGTCCCCTTCTCCTCCTGCCTTCAATCTTTCCCAGCATCAGGGTCTTTTCAAATGAGTCAGCTCTTCGCATCAGGTGGCCAAAGTATTGGAGTTTCAGCTTCAACATCAGTCCTACCAGTGAACACCCAGGACTGATCTCCTTTATGATGGACTGGTTGGATCTCCTTGCAGTCCAAGGGACTCTCAAGAGTCTTCTCCAACACCACAGTTCAAAAGCATCAATTCTTCAGTGCTCAGCTTCCTTTATATAGTGATTTGTTTATTTATATGCCTGTCTCTCCTACCAGACTGTTACTATCATAAGAGTTATCGTTCATCTTTGTGATTTCATCTCAGCACAGGGCTTAGCACCTACCAAGCACTCCATAAATGTGGATGGATGGATGCTGTCTACTCTTCCCTCTCCAAGCTCTTTCTCATTTTCCAACATGCACCTTGAAAAGAAGTGATGGAGCATCTCAGAAATGAATCAGAACTCATTAATAGAAGGGAATATTAAATATTTTGATAGATAAAATATTTTTCCTAGCTTAATAGTTAGTCATATATAGTGAAACTTTATGAATGTGACTTGCTCAATTCAGAATGAATTATATTGTTTATAATACATCATTTCATGTATAAGGAAAGGGGTTGCAAAGCAGAGAACTGTGTGAATAAAACTGCTGGAGGATTGTTTAATCTGTTTCATTTTAATAGCATCTATTTATATCCATTCAGTTACTGGACTGATTACAAATGTTAACAACAGAGTCACTTATTTATTAAGGTATGTCCATTAGGAACTGTTATTTGCCAAAGTGCTACTAGCTGTTTCCTTTTACAAGATATACATAAAACAATCAAAATGCCATTCTTAAAGCAATCTGAACTGGGAAATAGCTCTGCCCAGTTAATTCAAATTAAAGAGCTCCTGAATTCCCTATCCTCAATGTTTAAATAAAGGACAATAAAGGCTTAGTTGAAAAACTTTTATAATTTCAAATCAAATCCAATAGATAAGTATATTGTGGCATATGGATCATGCGAATAATCATTATTTATGACAGAGCATTCACTGGTGGTTGATTTTAATCCAGGATTTTAGTAGATGTATCTCAAAACTGTTACTCAAAAATCGTTCTCAACATTTGAAAATCCACTTTTTGTGAAATGAAATGAGCTAAATCTAAGACCCCATTAGGAAAAAGAATTATATTTATTACTTACACTGATTTTTGTTTCAGTGTTGCCCTGACTTGACCCTTTTATGATTCTATACAACAAAATTAACTATTTTAGGATAATGTTCTAATTCTTTAAGTTGTTTCTTGTCAAACCATATTTGTTATTTGAAAACTAAGACATTACTCTTACATTTATATTACAATGAAATTTGTTTTGTATGACCACGTTGGACTTAGACAAAAACTTAATAGACCTGGAATTGATTTTGTATCTCCTGGACTTCCGTGAGTGATATTTAACTGTGTATCAGTCTACCTACCTGCCCCTCACCTCTGCATTCACCTTTATATCTTTTTGATTCTCAGTTCATGTAAGTTAACACTCAAGAAATCCAATGCAGTTTTCAGTTATCTAATTGCTTAAGCCAAAATGAAGTAAGTCCTAGACTTAAAAATTATTGAGACTATTATACTTTAAAATAATACAATTCAATATTAAATGTCAGTAAAATATCAGATTGATTATATTTTGTCTTTCCAAAGAAAGTCATATTCAAGAAAATACTTTTCCTGTGCTTGGTAAATTGTTCATTTAAATTATTGTTGGGATTATTTAATTAGAATTTATCATCGCCTTTAAAAAATAGTATCACTAGCCAGTTAATCTGGCTGGTCGATTAAATCCTAATATGTCTGCAAGCTCCATATGAAAATATTAAAAGTCTGGCAAATGGCATATTTTCCTTATAGATTTTACCTGAGATTGATCCTAGCATCTATCTAGTTAGAGACTAATACAAAGTTTTTCCTGAATCACTTTTCTAGGAAATATAATCCAGTCCTCTCATGTAATATTTACTCAGGCTGGGGTTTTAATCAGTGGATTGGACAATGATACACATTTTCAGGTCTCAGAGATTATTGTTTTGTTTTCTTAGTCAGCTGAGCTTTCTCCTTTTTCTCTTGTCTCAAAGAACCACTAAGAAACTGCTGCTGTACTAGGCTCCCTGTGTTTTAGAAAACAACTTCCTATGAGTTTCATCAGAATATGGAAAATTCTAAGGTCATCATTCCATGACTCTCCATTTTATTCCCCCCACACATTCAAAGATATGGTAGGGGCGTGCCATTTTTCATCATAAGCCTTATCGTGCTTATTTGATTTTTTTACTATATGTGTATATGCTATTCTAAAATTAAGGAAAAATAATCAAAAGTTTCAGAAACTTGTTTATGCCAGAATACATGTTTTCTCTGTATTCAGAGAGCCCTGTCAATTCACCTAGTTGGTTTTTATACAATATTTCTTTATGAAAAATTTAAAATATACAGCACAATTCAAAGGAATTAACAGTGAACACCCATGTACCCACCATCTAGATTCTACCCCGAAAATTTTACTCTATTTGATCAAAAATCTGTCAGATAACTGATTGTTAGGTAATCTTAGACTAGAGTTAAGAATTCCTTTTTTTGGCTTACTGGTTTTATTAATTGGCATCAAGTTGTATTGCTATTTCATTTAGCCTCATTTACTGAGAGTCCTTTAATAACATGTGTGGGGGTCTGTATACATTTTCAAAATCACAGTTTCCAAGTATTTATACCAAAGTGGCCAGGTTTTTTCTGTTGGATTAACTATTATTTGGGAAGGTCTCTTTGTGTAACGTATAAGATTTTGATCTCCCATCTTTCTACTCTTGCCTCAGGAATTCCATTTTAATTGAAATTTAACTACATAATTAATACTTCTCTAGGAATAAACAATGAAACAAAGCCTTGGACATTTTTAAAGGTTTCTACAACATTTATGCCATACTGGAATCTTGTTATATAATCCTCTTATTTTAATGAAACATAAAATGAGCATTATATACACATATATTCCCCCCCCATAAATCATGAACTTAAAGGCTATCCCCTCGATTATTCTAGTTTTCAGAAATGATGCCTGTAAATTTTATTGGTTTGTCTTTGACCTTTTTTCCTTCTCTTTGTGTTCTGTAAAGATCATTTTTCATCCTAGCTTTTTTTGTGAATAAGTTTCTTACATATCTTTTATTCCCTGAAACTTCAAGAGAATCAGTTTTCATTGTTTTCTGGTATACACCCATTTCTTAGTATGGAATTTCTCCCATCTCATATCTGTTTTCTTTCTAGGTACTGTTCTATGATAAATTATTAACCAGTGTACAGCAAGCTCCTGACTTTCTTCCTTCTTACTTGGCTTCCCATTCCTTGTCTCTTTCTCTTCCTGATTTTTATAGGAGACCTAGAATTTTTCTTAAGTTTTCATCTTTCATTCCAGTCACTAATGAACTGAGTACAGTTATGTGCAAGCTCGAACTTGAGTTATCCTGATACATCCACCTTATCTTCATTCTGCTAAACTAGAATTCTCAGTGCTTCCTGAACACACTGTGCTCATTCTCAACTGGAATATTTGACCTTGTTCACCAGCACTGTTCTCATCCATCCATCAAGACTCAGCTACACTGAGCTTTTGCTGACCTTAATTAGGTATATTTAAAAATAATACCTTATAAGGTTTATTTATATCAAGGTGATAATGTATACCAAGGCCTTCAAATAATAGGTCTGCATAGTTTTGCAGGAGAGAGCCTAAATTTGGGGATTCTAAGTCTGAATATGGTATGCTATCACTTTTCAAATATTTTTACTACATGCCAAGAACTGTTGTCGTATTTCTGGGCGATTTTTCAACACTAAAGTTCCTCTGTGAGTGAAGATAATTATTGAAGTGGTAAAACAACCGGAGCAGAACACTTACTTTACTTCAGTATATTTATTATTTCTTTTGGTTAAAGACCAATAAGACCAAGATTGTGGGTTTAATTGCATGTGGACTGTTAACTTCCCACCCAAAAATATTTTTCATTATTCACATGCATATGACTGGTTTAGCACAAACCCATTTATCATGGTCAGTGATGCAAACTTCATATTCCAAAGTTAACAGATGCAGAAAATAATACATTTTAATGAAAGCATTTAAGTTATTTGGCAGGGTTTCTGTTTGTGTGTGTTTTTTTTTTTCCAGTGCAGTGCCAGAGACATACCAACAAAGTGACATAGATGTTGTATGTAATTTCTTTGTAAATAGTATAATTCAGTTGGTGTATCACATAAATATCTTTCCTTTTCTCCTTTGCCTTTTGCTTTCAGCTATTTGTAAGGCCTCCTCAGACAACCATTTTGCTTTTTTGCATTTCTTTTTCTTGGGGATGGTTTTGATCACAGCCTCCTGTACAATGTTACGAACCTCCATCCACAGTTCTTCAGGCACTCTATCAGATCTTATCCCTTGAATCTATTTGTAACTTCCACCGTATAATCATAAGGGATTTGATTTAGGTCATACCTGAATGGTCTAGTGGTTTTCCCTACTTTCTTCAATTTAAGTCTGAATTTTGCAATAAGGAGTTCATGATCTGAGCCATAATCAGCTCCAGGTCTTGTTTTTGCTGACCGTATAGAGCTTCTCCATATTTGGCTGCAAAGAATATAATCAATCTGACTTCAGTATTGACCATCTGGTGATGTCCATGTATAGAGTCAAGAGACATAAGAGATATGTTGTTGGAAGAGGGTGTTTACTATGACCAGTGTGTTCTCTTAGAAAAACTGTTAGCCTTTGCCCTGCTTCATTTTGTACTCCAAGGCTAAACTTGCCTATGACTTCAGGTATCTCTTGACATCCTACTTTTGCATTCCAGTCCCCTATGATGAAAAGGACATCTTTTTTTGTGTGTGTGTTAGTGCTAGAAGGTCTTGTAGATCTTCATAGAACCAACCGTTCAGCTTCTTCGGCATTACTGGTGGGGGCATAGACTTGAATTATTGTGATACTGAATGGTTTGTCTTGCAAACAGAGATCATTCTGTCATTTCTGAGATTGCACCCAAGTACTGTATTTTGGACTCTTGACGACTATGAGGGCTACTCCATTTCTTCTAAGGGATTCTTGCCCACAGTAGTAGATATAAATGGTCATCTGAATTAAATTCACCCATTCCAGTCCACTTTAGTTCATTGATTCCTAAAATGTCAGTGTTCAATCTTGTCATCTCCTGTTTGACTTCCAGTTTAGCTTTATTCATGGACCTAAAATTCCAGGTTCCTATGCAGTATTGTTCTTTACAGCATCAGACTTTACTTCCGTCACCAGTCACATCCACAGCTGGGTGTTGTTTTTGCTTTTACTCAGCCTCTTCATTCTTTTGGGAGCTATTTCTCCACTCTTCTCCAGTAGCATATTGGGCATCTACTGATCTGGGGAGTTCATCTTTCAGTTGCATATCTTTTTGCGTTTTCATACTGTTCATGGGGTTCTCAAGGCAAGAATACTGAAGTGGTTTGCCATTCCCTTCTCCAGTGGACCACATTTTGTCGGAACTCTCCACCATGACCCATCCGTCTTGGGTAGCCCTACAAGGCACAGGTCATAGTTTCATTGAGTTAGACAAGGCTGTGTGTGATCCATGTGATCAGTTTGGTTAGTTTTCTATGATTGTGGTTTTCAGTCTATCTGCCATTACTTTGCCGACAAAGGTCCATCTAGTCAAAGCTATGGTTTTTCCAGTAGTCATATATGGATGTGAAAATTGAACCATAACCAAAGCTGAGTGCCAAAGAATTGATGCTTTTGAACCGTGGTGTTGGAAGAGACTTGTGAGAGTCACTTGGACTCCAAGGAGATCAAACCAGTCAATCTTAAAGAAAATCAGTCCTAAATATTCATTGGAAGGACTGATGCTAAAGCTCCAATACTTTGGGCACCTAATACAAAGAACTGACTCATTGGAAAAGACCCTGATGCTGGAAAAGATTGAAGGTGGGAGGAGAAGGGGATGACAGAGGATGAGATGGTTGGATGTCACCACCAACTCAATGGAAATGAGTTTGAGCAAGCTCCGGGAGAGGGTGATGGACAGGAAAGCTTGGTGTGCTGCAGTCCATGGGGTCACAAAGAGTTGGACACAACTGAGTGACTGAACTGAACTGATCATATAAATAAAAAACTAAAAATACAAAAGAAAGGAATAGCATAAATTTGGGAACAAGAGAGATTTGGGGCCAACGCCAACAGTAGGCTATTAGTGCAAAAACTCTGTTAGGGGACTGGTTGGTTGCTATCTACCCAGTTTCTTTCTCAAAAGGATTTCCAGCCTTAGGCTACAGTAGGTTTATTGGGTTTTTACCAGGAAATAATATGCTGATAAGTGTGTGTGAGAGATTATCCTTGCAACTCTCCTAACAGTACAGCACTGTAGATTACTGACCTTTTAAAATCACAGACACTTTCTACTATGGTGGATCTTATTGAATCTTACTAGCAGCTTGGAAAATGCCCCCTCCAGAAGAGTGTTTATTTCATTCTTTCTGCACGATAAAACCAGGTCAAGTATTTGAACCCCAAGAGTTAGAAAGCCATGAGAAGTTCTTTCATAAAGCCAGTCTTTAGTAAAATGGTTAAAGAGATAAGGTTTGTGTCAGAGGTAACCTGTTATGCTTTCTGTACTCCTCATCCTGGACTGAGATCCTGCTCATCTTTGGCCGTCTTAGGTTTCTACCTGGACACACATGCACTGGGGATTGTTCTAAACTCTGAACTTGTCCAAAATCATTGGTTCTGTGTCTCATTTAAGAGCTTTTCACGACCAGTTAATCTAATCATTTCTCCCGAATGCCTTTCTCTTTCTTCCTTTCTATGTATCATACACATATAGTAACCGAAAGCTTTTGTTTTAATGCTCTGAAATACAGGAGTGATCCTAAGCAAGCACCTTGGCCATCTACTTGGAAGGCTTTGCCCGCCCATCGATCCTTGAATGGTGTGCTCTTTCAGTCACACTAACTGAGCCCCTGTTTCCCACCACTTGTCTTTAGATCAAGCACATATAAATCTAGAGAAAGATGACATCTCTAGAAATGGAAACTGTACAACTTTTCTTTCAGAGACAGTAAAACAATAACTTAGAACATTTCAACTAGGAAAGGGAATCTCCAGTACAATGATGAAGGGAGATCCAGGATGGTAGCTGCACAATCAGGACTTGAGACCATAGTCCTGATCAGAGCAGGAGCGTGGAGAGTTCCACAAAGAACTTCTCCAAGAGGATGAACGTAATAGGCTGTCTGGTGTGTGCGACGGTACTGCAAGAAGATTTGTACTTCTGGCTAAGTTGGGAGATGAACTAGTGGCTGGTTTCTAGAAAACTAAGCAAACAGAAAAACAAGACCATTATTAACTCCAGGGGAAATGATTAGTAGCACAAGAAAAAGATGTAATAGCTACTAGAAAACTACACTGTGAATAGCTGCCTTGTTTTTTAATGTAAACACTAAATGTTAACCTTACCAAGATTATGATACAACTGTATTTAGGGCCATGGAGGAAGGAAGGAATAAATGGGAATAAATGTTACAAAATCCTCATTTTTCATAGTAGAAAGTAGATAACAGGAAGAGTGCAAAAAAAAAAAAAGAAAATGTCAGCCTCCATACATAGTTGTATGGAGGTAAACATGAGAATAAACAGCTTAAAGTGTTGGAAATGGTTATTTTTGGGGAATGACACTAAGGTTAGGGAGGAATTGGGCAGGTGTTTGCTTTTTATATTGATTAGAAGCCATGGTGGTTACTAATGTTCATCCACATTGTTCTTCTCTCATTCCTGGGGGAACAGAAACATACGTGCCCAAATACCCTTCCGGCCAATCTGAACCTTAGGACTAGCTCTGGCCCACACAGAGGTGAAGGGATGTGTGTCATTTATGGACTACAACTGTGTGACCCTTCAACTCCTTCTTCCCAGACCTCAGCAACCTGCAAGGGACAAGGACAGACTGGAATCCATTGAGTAGTCTGGAAATCTTTCCTGCATTCTTTAGAACTGTGACTTCTTAGAGAGGACTAAGAGAAAAGTTGACAAACTTTCCTGGAGAGGTCCAGATAGTAAATATTCTCGGCTCTGCAGGCCATATGGGTTCTTTCGCAACTACTTAACTCTGCTATTGTGGTGCAAGTGAGTAAGGGTCTGTGTTCCATTAAAACTTTATTTATGGACACTGCAATTTGAATTTGATGATTTTCACATGTCATAAAATATACTCTTTTAATTTTTTTTTCCCCAGCCATTTAAAAATGGAGGGGAAAAAACATTTTTAGCTCATAGGCTGCACAAATAGAGGTGGAACTGGCCTGCAGTTGGCCTACCCCTGCTCTAAATATTCAAAAAATTGTTACGCACAAAAGCTAATAGCATCATACATTTGCTTTTAGAGAATAAAACTAAAACAAAGGAGTGAGAGTCCCAAGGGAATCAATTTCAGCCTCAAATTTCCTCCCATAATGAGAGCATTACTGTAAAATAAAAGCTGCCTGCAATGAAAAAGACTGCCCCAAGGTGTCCCTGTGCTTGAAACATTCACCCTAAGGTGGGAGGGGGCACTTGGTGTCCATGTGCCCCTTTTATCCTTATATTTCATGGCCCTGTAACATGATTAAGATGAATCATTCTGATGAAGCTGTTTACTGTTTTTCAAAGTACAGTCATTTCCCACTGGTCTTAGGACAGTGCTTAGAAAAAGTTAGGTTAGAACGTGTACTTGAGGGCTGAGGGAGAGGAGAGGCATAAATACTTTCTATTAAGCATTTATGGCACCAAGGTTTGCAGAGACCACTTGCTAGCCTAAACATGTTTGAACACAGCAGTATCTTCTAATTTAAATTCAATCATAATCTCCAAACAGCCCTAGCCTAGACTAGCTGAAGGTATAAACTTCATTTTCATCTCATTAGGCCACCTGGAAGCTGCAATCAGTGACTAGTCCTGACGTCAGTAGTCTGTCTGCTTCATTAAAATGTTAATTTCATGGCTTTAATTCTCTTTGTAAAATGTACCACTGCGGGACACTATATGCAGATTTATTCTAAGGCAGACCAATTTGCGTGTCACATTTTAGTATATTTATTTCTCCAGATTTCTGTGTGTTGCTTTTCTTAGGAATTGCTTTCATGTTTAAAGAAGTGTTTAAATATCTAACATATTTAGATATTTAAAGCAATTTTAGCCTTGCAACATTAATTTTTTTTAAATTCTGAAAGCTATTTAATAGTTTCCACATCAGTGACATAAATCCCCCTTGTTAGAGTGAAATACAGATCATTTTTTCCCCTATAGCACTGAATCTTCACCTTAAAGAAAGATTGAATAACCGTTTTCATGAACAATCAGAATGAATCTAGATAGTGCCAGGTAGAAAAATGGATAAGCAAAATCTTCTGTCATATGAAGTCCTCTGAATTATCCTTTATGTTCTGAAAGTGCCCATTTAAATTCCAAGTTCATATTTTTACTCCTAAAAATCTTGAGTTTTGACTGATTTCCCACGAGGAAACATTAATCAGGAGATAACCAAGAGGCTGCTGCTACCTTGACTAAACTAAGACTCCCTCCCATCTGCGCCCCAGGCCGGTAGTCAGAGTGACCCACTACGCACGTGCCAGTGCTGAGGGCCTGCTAGACCTCGCTGGTGTCCTGGACTCTTCCTTGTACACACGTACCAGGACCTTTACCTCTTGCCGATTTTCCCCACGATTATTTTCTTTTAGGTGTCCTTCGCTGGCTTCCTTTCCTCCTTTCTGGTCTCCAACAGAAAGACCACTCCCCAGAGTTCCGTCCTCTGCTATCCGCTCTTTTGTCAGTGTAGTCTCTCCTTTGGAATATGCCTCCATTCTGTGACTACCAATGCCATCTGTTTGCTAATAATTCTCAAATGTATGCTTCAAACCAGCCTGTCTCCTGAGGTCTGACCTACCTGGATCTCCAATAAGTAGAGACATTTTATTTATAGGTATGTCTCTATCACCCCAAATATAGTATTTCTAATACCAAAGTACTTACTTTCTTCTCAACTTCTCCATTTTGTTCATCATTGCCACCATTTTTATATACTCATCAAGCTAGAAGTATTCTGGGAGGAGGCCCACAAAGATTTAATGTAGAAAATCAAAGAATAGTTCACCTCTTCCTTTTCATGAATGCTCAAAATTTATCTTGTGCTAGACCCACTGAACAGAGTCAAGTACTTCTTAGCCCGAGCACACACATGAGAGTCCCGTTCTGTTAATGATGACCTAGTGAAATCATGGTTCTCCCTCATTCGTGTGCCTTCAGTTTCCACCATGGCCACCATACAGAGATTTATGTTATTCCTTTTTAGGAATGGAGGATGGGCGTTTAATCTGATCAACAGTTTCAAATCATTTGAAGTTTTTATTGAACGTAATTCCCAGTCAGTCCTAAAATTACTGTATTCTCAAGCTTCATGAGTAAAACGTAGCTCAAGGTACCACCCTAGGTGGTAAGCTATTGTTTGCTTATGGGCTATAAACAGACCTACCTTAGTGACATTCTAAAATAGCAAGTGGCACTCCACTCTGTGTTTCTTGGATGAGTAGCTCATGCAGCCTTTTTTCAGCTTCATGACTGAGGATCAGATACAACTGGGCTTCAGATCCAATAAGAAAAGCAAGCACCCAATTTTTTGGCCAATGTTGATACCATTATCATTAGTTATCCCAGGCGACTGGGTATATGAGTGATGAGTTTAGAGTTTAGCCACATAAGTCACTGTTTTAATCATTGATTAAAGGATTAAATAATCATTTTATCTTCAAGTGTCTGTTATTGGTACTTTAATGGAAATGATTGTTAGCAAGGCTAAGCCATTTTTATTAAGCCAGTTACGATAGTTATAACTCACAGCAGATATTTATTCAATATCCATAGTGAGACTGCATCAAACTGTAAGTGCTATATGACATACAAAGACATTGCAATACTCAGACATTAGTCTTGAGGAACCTGTACAATCTAGTATAATTTCTGACTGAGTTGGTGAGTTACAAACAAAACAATTACTATGTTACAAAAAAAAACTATGACATTAAAAGCATTCTGTTTCCATATGAGTTGATGAATTTCTAAGGTCAGTTTTGGGATGTCATAAGTATCAATGCTTATGTAGGTATTCAGAGGGCTCTAGATCTGATCCTATGACTACTTTAAACCATTCTAGACGCGAGTAGGATCAAGAATGATGTTTTTTTCAGGGACCAACCTAAGGCCCCTTCCGCATGTCTCCCACAAGCAAGGACAGCTTAGTTTGACTTTGAAACCAACTTTGACCTTGGAACTTCGGGCAGGATAACACACACACACACACATACACACACAAGTGATCTCAAAAGAAGCTGTATCGAGGAAAATAGGAGAAAATGAGAAAAACAGAAGTCAGTCAATCTTAGAATGACTGAGCTTTTTTCCTAGACTGAAAGATGCATCAAAATGTAAGTTCAGCCTTCATTTTAACTGCAAGCTGCTGTCTCTGAGTGAGTCTTATTGAATGTATCTTACTGTCAATTTGCCTTTCCTAACTTTCTCCATGTAGGCAATAGTTTTGTATATATACTTATGGTTAAGAAAGGTGGAGGCCATATCTACAGAGAGACTTACAGAGAGTCATGTCAGACTCAAAGTAATGCTGTAACTCCAGCTGAACCAGGTATAACAGAGTATTTCTGTTTCTTTAGAGAGAAAGGGAAATATTGCCCCAAGAGTCACTGATGGGTTTTCATGAGAATGATGGATAGTAGCAGCACCATAGAGATAAAACTGTAGACAGAGATGAATGAACCACAGGAGAATATTCATTTATATGGTCATCCTGCTCACTTAGTAACATTTAGTTTTCTGTCAGGCTGGATATAATAGATACTTTACTAAAATGAGGTGTATTCATATTAAGTAGCAAATTTACTCTAAAACAATGTACATTCACTGGAATAAAAAATAACCTAGTTTGCCCTAGAAGTGTGATAGACCATACCATTTCTCACTTTATTACAGGTCAATTAAAGACCATTTAAAAGTTCACGTGTGAGCTGCTAATTCTTTCGGGTAGAATTAGGTATTCATAATTGTACCTAGAAGAGTAATGGAAAACTTTTCCATTTCAGAAAAACATGCAAGAAAATATACCATAGCCCAGTCCTTTTCCATTGGACACGTTCTCAATTAAAATAGTGTGTTTCTTCTGCTGTGGGTAAATGTTGATTAATTGATGTTTTGTTTGTAATCTGTTTCAGAAATGGAAAGAATTTCAGTTATATTTGTAGTGTAATAAAATTAAGATATTAAGTTGTCTAAAAGGCTTTTGCTGCCAAATTTAACTTTTTGAGAGACTTTTTAAAAGATAACATAAAGACCAATTATATTCTTCTAGATCTTAACTTTTAAAAATTGTGCTTATTGAGAATACTAAAGTACAGTTTGGAGGCCTGCACTTCAGTCCTTTTATGCAATGGAAAGAGCTAACTAAAGCTGGGAGGCAGGAAACCTGACTTCTAAATTTAGTCCTTTTAATTCAGCTAACTCTAAGCCTCTTTGAAAAATTACTTAATCTCTCTGATCTTCAGTTTACCAAACTGAAAATGAGAAATCCTAAACTGTATCCCTATATTGAATTCTTGATCCTGTCCCCAGGGCTTTAGAATCAGATTGCCCTAGGTTAAAATCATCACCTTGTTCCTTACTGGCTTTGTAACCTTGCATAAATTACTTAACCTGGGATTCAGTACCCATTTCATAGGGTTATTTTGAGTATCGAATGAAAATAGTATGAGGAAGTACATAGCATACTGTTTGGTTTAGTGTGTTTCTTTTTTTTCTTAGTCTTCATAATACAGAGGAATCATTTCTCTAACAGGTTTTGTATAAGTAGTATGTCCAAAGCAATGTAGAGAATATGAAGAGAAAGACATGCAGCCTGCCCTTGAGTATATAATCTAGTCCAAGAAATATAAGTGACAAAAACTCCTAGTATAAACTAGAAAAATGTTAAGTGCCAAAAGAGAAGTTCACAGAAAGAGCTATAGAATTTAGAGAAGTGATAATATATAATCATCGAATCCCAGAGTTCAAATAACTGGGAAAAAACAACCTTTGAATGTTATCATCATTAACATAAGCCACAGCAATGTGTGCATTGAAAGTGAATGTTGCCCATCCACGTTGCATCAGTTTGTATTAAAAGTCAAAATGGCTGTCATCAAAAAACTCCACAAACAATAAATACTGGAGAGGGTGTAGAGAGAAGGGAACCCTCCTACACTGTCAGTGGGAATGTAAATTGGTACAGCCACTATGGAAAACAGTACGGAGGTTCCTTAAAAAACTAAAAACAGAGCTGCCATATGACCCTGTAATCCCTGAGCATGTACCCAGGGAAAAACATGATCCTAAAGACAGAGAAATACATGCACCCTAACAGTCACTGCAGCCGTGTTTACAATAGCCAAGACATAGAAGCAACCTAAATGTCAATTGACAGAGGGATGGATACAGCAGATATGGTACATATATACAATGGAATATTACTCAGCCATTAAGAGAGAGTGAAATAATTTGCAGAAACGTGGATAGACCAAGAGATTGTCACACTGAGTGAAGCAAGTCAGACAGAAGGGGAAATATTGTATGACATCTCTTATATGCATAATCTAAAAAGAAATTATACAAATGAACTTATTTACAAAAAAGAGACAGAGAGTGAACTTATGGTTGCCAGTACGGGAAGAATGGGGAGAAGGGATAGTTAGGGAGTTTGGGGTCGAAATGTACACACTGCTATATTTAAAATGGATAGCCAACAAGGTCCTGCTGCATAGGGTATGGAACTTTGCTCACTATTATGTGGCAGCCTGGATGAGAGGGGAGTCTGAGGGAGAATGGATACATGTATATGTATGGCTCCCTCCCTTTGCTGTCCACCTAAAACTGTCACACATTACTAATCAGCTATACTGCAACATAATATAAAAAGTTTTTTAAGAGAAAGATAGTGGATGGTGATATGCTTCACTGAGAAGGGTGCATCATCACTTATGAAGTTTTCATGCCAAAATGCATAACTTGGATTTAATCATAAGGAAACATCAGACAAACCATATTGAGAGAAAATAATTGTCAACATTGGTTCCTGGATTGGATCCTGAATCAGAAAAAAGGACAATAGTGGAACAAATCAGCAAAGTTTGGGTAAAATTTGATCAATAGCAAAATCTACTATTAGTTAAGTGTCAATGTTAATCTCTTGGTTTTATTTAATTGTATTACAGTTGTATAATATGTTAACCTTTGGGGAGGGTGGGTGAAGTTCACTCCGAGTCATTTTAGTACTTACTTTGCAACGTTTTTATAAACCTGAAATTATTTCTAAGTAAAATTTAAAATAAAGAGAATAGATCCTCATATACATCCTTTGCAGAGGAAGATAGTTCAAGTAAAGATGTGTCTTAGATTCACACGCGAGAATTAAAGGGGACTGAGCTGAGCAGTCACAGCAAAGCTGTTTCTAAATTTAAAAATATTTTGACAGGTTTCATTTGACTCACAACCCAAAACTAAAATGTTGCACATTAAAACCAGAGATCTAAATAATCTCATCCTCAGAATTTGTAGTACTCCAGTTTAGAATAGGTTCTACTGGCCAAGACAAACCTCCCCCATCCCACAATGTGTATTAAAATTATAGTGTTCCATGGCAGTGGAGATTGAGCTTTATATCTTGCTTCAAAAATTTTGTTAAATCTTCCCTTCTAAACATGGCATTTATTTAACATGTATCTTTTTGCTTCTATTGTTCCTATAAAACTTGTGTTGTTTTGTATTCCTGTATTTTTAAGTGTACACAAATGAGACACCTAGATATCTATTTCTTGCATTTTCACTTAGTCTTTTGCCTTTAAAATATCAATACATTTGTGTTTCTTAACCAAAATTTTAGGAGACTTGATTGAAATAAGGTGTTTATATGGGGTTTATTAGGACAGCATCCAGGAGCTACAGATTCAAGAAGCGCTTAAATTGTGTTCCACTAGACCACGAAATTAGGAAGATTTATAAAGGCAAAAACCACAAGCTTAGGGTTATGTGAGCGGTTTATCAAGAATTAGAATTGGAGCTGGCAAGAAGTAAGTTAAGAGTGCTCCTTAAATAAGGATTGGTTGGGGCCCGAATGGTTGCATAGTAACAGGGAGACTTCTTGAGACCATGATGGTGCAGCTGGCACATGTCATCCTGAATGTGCTGATGGGTCTCATACAGTTCAAACAAAGTTCAGGTTCTCGGCGGTGCAGAGATATATCTGAGAGATCCTTAGTGGCTGTCCAATTCCATTTTTTTGTGTGCCTGAACTGTGATTACTCCATTATAGTTTCAATTTGTCGTCATACTGTTTTCCATGTGTCCCTAATCTTTGGCTTCTGACTACTGTCTTCTGCATCTCAGAAGAGATGCCCTCCCTTCCCCATCTCAAGTTATTGATGCTCCCAAAGACATACATACAAGATAGCTTCTAACCCTCACCAGCACAAAAGCACTGCAGTTAATATCTTATGGTATCTTCTGTACACATGTGAGAATTTCTCTAGGATATATATCTAAGAGTTCAGTTCAGTCGCTCAGTCATGTCCGACTCTTTGTGACCCCATGGACTACAGCACACCAGGCTTCCCTGTCCATCACCAACTCCCAGAGCTTGCTCAAACTCATGTCCATAGAGTCGGTGATGCCATCCAACCATTTCACCCTCTGTCGTCCCCTTCTACTTCCGCCTTCAGTCTTTCCCAGCATCAGGATCTTTTCCAATGAGTCAGTTCCTCACATCACATGGCTGAAGTATTGGAGTTTCAGCTTCAGCATCAGTCCTTCCAATGAATATTCAGGGCTGATTTCCTTTAGGATGGACTGGTTGGAGCTCCTTGCAGTCCAAGGGACTCTCAAGAGTCTTCCCCAACACCACAATTCAAAAGCTCAAAAGTTCAAAAGTTCGGCGCTGAGCTTTCTTTCCAGTCTAACTCCCACATCTCATGGCTGCAGTCACCATCTGCAATGATTTTGGAGCCCCCAAAAATAAAGTCTCTATTTCCCCATCTATTTGCCATGAAGTGATGGGACCAGATGCCGTGATCTTAAGTTTTCTGAATGTTGAGCTTTAAGCCAACTTTTTCACTCTCCTCTTTCATCAAGAGGCTCTTTAGTTCTTCTTCGCTTTCTGCCATAAGGGTGGTGTCATTTGCATATCTGAGGTTATTGATATTTCCTCCAGCAATCTTGATTCCAGCTTGTGCTTCATCCAGCCCAGCGTTTCTCCTGATGTACTCTGCATATAAGTTAAATAAGCAGGGTGACAATACAGCCTTGATGTACTCCTTTTCCTATTTGGAACCAGTCTGTTGTTCCATGTCCAGTTCTAACTGTTGCTTCTTGACCTGCATATAGATTTCCTAGGAGGCAGGTCAGGGGATCTGTTATTCCCATCTCTTAAAGAATTTTCCACAGTTTGTTGTGATCCACACAGTCAAAGGCTTTGGCGTAGTCAATAAAGCAGAAATGGATGTTTTTCTGGAACTCTCTTGCTTTTTTTGATGATCCAATGGATGTTGGCAATTTGATCTCTGGCTCCTCTGCCTTTTCTAAATCCAGCTTGAACATCTGGAAGTTCACAGTTCACAAACTGTTGAAACCTGGCTTGGAGAATTTTGAGCATTATTTTACTAGCATGTGAGATGAGTGCAATTGTGCGGTAGTTTGAGCATTCCTTGGCATTGCCTTTCTTTGGGATTGGAATGAAAACTGACCTTTTCCATTCCTGTGGCCACTGCTGAGTTTTCCAAATTTGGTGGCATACTTAGTGCAGCACTTTCACAGCACTGTCTAAGAGAGAACTGCTGAAACACTACAGGCCTGCCTTGGAGATACTGCAGGTTTGGTTCCAGACCACAGCAATAAAGCAGATATTTAACAACAACAACAAAAAGAGTAGAATTGCCGAGTCAGGAGGATTAATTAGGTAGCCCCAATTTGACTAGCTCCCAGTTGCTCTCCAAAATGATTACTCCCCTCTTAATTACCTCTGGCAATGCATCACCCTCTCACTGCTACCAGCATTTGGCATTATCCAGCATTCTACTTTGTATAAAGAAGTCCCTTATTGGTATTTGTTTGCTGTTGTCTGATTTCAAAAGATTTTCAGCTGCCAGTTAGGTTTCTGCATTTCTTTTTCTACATTTATATCTTCTGTTTTTCTCTTGAGATTACTTTAGTGACTTATTGATTTGTGCTGGTTCTTTTTGCTTTATAGATTTTAATCCCTTGTTCATTTTAGGTATTGCAAATATTTTCTTACTCTATTACATATAGACTGAACAGAAATGGTCAATATAATCAAAACCATTCATATTTTTGTCTTATAATTTATGCTCTTAAAAATATTTAACCTTTCTTGCTACTTGATTAGAAAAATGGTCTTCTGTTAAGTGTACAACTGCATCTTACATTTAAATTTTTATCATCTCAAGTCCTCCTTTAAATGTGTTGTTGGTGAGAAGATGCAGTTTTATTTTTCTCCAAGACTGTGTATTAAGCAACTGTCATCCCCCTGTTGATCTGTGATGTTATCTTTGTTGTACATTAAATTCCCATGTATCCATGAGAATGGCTTTGAACTCTATTCTCTATTGTATTAGTCTTTTTTTTTTTTTTTTGAGACATCTGATTTTGTTTTTTATAACTACTTGATTCTTTCAGACTGTATTTTCCATATTGAAAATGCTATTTCTTCTAAATCTCAAGGAACTAGTTCATGCATATGTTAAACCGGAATATCCTTCTTGTTTTCAGAACTGTTTAGGCATTTCAGCCCCGTGATCTTGTCCTTCTATGAACTCACCCATAGTATTTATTTTCCATTGCACTCAGTTCTTTTAAAATTTTGTGTTAACTTTGATTAATTTCCCTTGTTATTACTTTTCACATGATTATATCTTGTATTTCCATGACTTTGAGTCTACCAGAGTAGCTGTAGCTAGCACAGGATCTGCAATTGTCATTGTAGCCATGATTTACTAGACTTTCTGGGGATTCCCAGGTGGTGCTAGTGGTAAAGAACCTGTCTGCCAGTGCAGGAAACGTGGGTTCAATCCCTGGATCAGGAAGGTCCTTCTGGAGCAGGGGACAGCAACCCACTCCAGTATTCTTGCCTAGAGAATCCCTTGGACAGAGGAGCCAGGTAGGGGGCTACAGTCCATAGGGCCCCGAAGAGTCGAACACGACTGAAGCAACTAGACTTGACTCACGCACTAGACTTTACATCAGTACCTCTGATGTGATGGATGTATGTCTTCTTAACTGACTTGTAAGCACATAAGGGCAACGACTAACTTAAAGCAGCAGTCTCCAGCCTTTTTGGTACCAGGGACCGGTTTCATGGAAGAATATGTTTCCATGGACCAGGATTGGGTAGGGGGGAATGGTTTCAGGATGATTCAAGTGCCTTACAGTTATTGTACACTTTATTTCTGTTATCACATTTTCAGCTCTACCTCAGATCATCAGGCATCAGATCCCTGATCCTTAAAAAATGCCGGACAGACATCCAGTTTCTAGAGGTAGTAACTGAACACAGCCCTGCCTTCGGCAGGACTTTCTCCCCCACCCCCCACATCATTAAACTTTCTGTTACATCTGAATTTCTCTACATTTAAAAAACAAAGTTTTAATTTACCTATTTTTTGTTCCCTTTTTATTTTTAGTAATTGCATTTTACTTAGTTTTCCTTAGTGAACCAAGTGAAAAGCAGTTGTGGTAAATAAATCATGTGCAGGGGAAAGCAATATATTATAATTAGGATTCATTATCATTTAATTAGGCCTTCCATTATTGAATTGGTATCTCTGGTTTCCCCTGGTCTCTGACTAATCCTGAAACAAATTCTTCTTTGTGGACAAATATTAGCCTGTAATAATTAAGAGGATTCATCTATGCCAAGGCTTTTCATTAAATCTCTTTCTGATTAAGTACAGACTGATTTAATTTAATGATTTATCCACTTGTATATCAAGGCCTGGTGGAAATTGTTTTTAACACCAGAGCATTAGGAATATTAAGATCATCTTTATAGTCGCAGATCTCTCAGGTTTTTAAGACCTTGCTGTTTGAATCGTTCTGTACACCTAGGTGTGATGTCACTGCTAAATTCAGGAGTGTCACATGTACTGAAACAGCCCATCATTGAAAACAGAAGACTCATTCTGTTTTATATTAAAATACTGACCTTAAAGTTACATATTCTTATGTTCCTTTGCTTTGGGAGTCAGTTTTCATCCCAATTAGTTGGTTCACCACATTGAAATATGCCTCTTCAGTTTTACCAGAAGTTCAGTTTTAATAGAAACAAGCTTTATAGATGAATATTCTGAAATGGGGGCCTCCATGGATTAGTGTAACTGTTTTTTTAACTCCTTGAATTTGACCATTATTGCTTCCTCACCCTTTACCTTCCTTATATTTTCCCTCTGTTTTTCATTGATGGACCTTTAATAGATATTGAATTTAATTTTGTTTGGTGTCTTTTTCTTCTTCCTTAATCTTTTCCCCAACATTCCTCCTACTTTATCCAAGTCTGGCCCCACCACTTGCTCTCATAACTTTTCCTAACCCTTTTGTCCAGTTTTTCACTTTTTGGCTCTTTTAGCTCTTCCCCTTCCCCACTATGTGTTCGAGAGAAAATTTACATTGCTGTCTGCGTGTGAATTGATTAAAGTTACATAAATTAACTATATGAAGCCAAAACATAATATTCTAATTTGCTGCAGCCAAAAAAAAAACCCTGAAAATACGTTTGTGGGTGGGGCTGGGGGTGTGATACCAGTGAAGCCTATTATGAAGCCAACTAAATGATGTCTTCTGATCACGATTTAGCTCCAGTTTCAGGAGGCCCCGGGGAGGGGAGGGGTGAGTGAGTGTATGTGTTTGTGTCCACGCGTGGCCTCAGTGGAGCCCTCTGCAGAGGGTGGGCGGGCAATGGGGCAGGACGGAAAGGCTGTCCAGCCTTCTGAGCTGCCATCTGCTGCCGGGCCCTCTGCTTCCACCTTCCTGAGAGTGGCTGACTGCCTCCTGTGCCCCCATGTCAACCACTCCTCATGTGGAAACTGGTTTGGTAGGGACCTGAGTCAGTAGGGCAAAAGCTAAATAGAAGGTACTCTGGAGTCCAAACTAGCAGCAGAGGAATCTCAGACCAGGTCAGGCTAAGATTCTTCACAGGTCTGGGGTGGTTTGAGGAGGCTCTAAGCGGCCTGTCTGGTCAGCAGGGGAGGTGGTTGATGAACCCATTAGCAGGCCACGTGAAATAACAGCATGGAATACTGTGGTCATTTGCAGAAGAGACCCCTCTGGGAAGCGGTCAGAGTAGACATGGCATGTCATATAAGGCCGCAATTACTGGTTTCAGAGTAATGGAAATGCCAGCTCTGCGAGAATTTTTTTCAAGCTAGTGAGAACCCTGTATGTCTCATGGATAGAAAGAAAAAAATAGCACAGTAGAGAAATTACAAGGCTTTGAGGAGGTTGGTGATTCTCTTTAAAGACGTATTTTTGGAATTGATTAGGAAACAAATGCCTCGGCTCTAATACTTCAGTTAATGAAGGGGCAGCTTGCCAGCAAGCTTAATGACATATCTTTTGTTGTTCGAGAGTAATGATACAGAAAGCTCTCAGTATTCTATTCCAAAATTTCAGGAAACAATTTTACTTTAAAAATAGCATTATGTATTTAACGTTGTCGAATATGCCATAAGCTAGAAAATACTCACCTGGGGATGTGAAGGGAGCGAGAGGGGGATGTCAGCCCCACTCAGCTCTCTACACCTGTAGGCGCGCCTGGGCACGGTGAAGAGACCCCCAGCTTCCTGGCCTCGTGACAGCCTGGAGATGTCCTTGGGTTCCTCAGTTGGCATCCTCGACCTACTGTTACTGCCCCACACACATGGTCTTGATTCCCAGTATATCACCTGAAATCTATTATTATCTCAAGTGGCCCAATAGCCTGTGAAGAATACCAGTGCTTTAAAATATATATATAGCAGTGTTTGCACAAACGGAAGTGGAGAATAACCAAGCACAGTGTGTCTGAGACTTAGCAAGGAGTGTCTGATGCTCACAGAGCAGAAGCATAAATCGCCGTCTGCCTTCTCTCCTCTGGTCTGGAGGATCATTCATCACAGTTACTGTCCAGCAGCAAGCCCCAGCCGCCACCTCCCCCCTCTCCCCCGCCCCCGGCCGTGCCCCTTCCTCCTGCAGGCTGGTAGCAAAGGCTCTGTTCTTGGGTGCTCTTCCTGCCAGAAGCGTTCCAGAGAGGGGAGCTTTGCCCAGTTTCCCTCTTTCTGCTCGTTCAGTGTATTCAGCAAATAGCTATTTTACCGAGCATATTGAAGAAGTACTGGGGATGTGCCAGTGAGTAAAAGTGACAAAAATACTACTCCCCTCTGATGCTTTCATTTTAGCAGCAGAAAAACAGGCAATAAACAAGTAAAAAATATATATATAGTACATTCAATAGTAAGCCTACAGAGGAAAAATAAATCCGGGAAGAGGAAAGCCTGCCATCTTAAGTAGGGTCCTTGGGGCCCCCTGAAAAGGTGAATTTGGGGGAAGAACATCTCAGGTAGATGAACAGCTTGGGTCCCGGAATGGGACTGTGACTGGTGTGTTCAAAGGAGAACACAGAACTCAGTGTGACCAGAGCAATGAGTCTGGTGGGCAGCAGAATAAAATGAGGGATAACAGGCTCTTGGGTGAGTGTAGACCTTGGGCATTTTCCCTGAATGAAATGGGGTGAGGAAACCAAGGTGGGTCCTAATGACTAACATTCTGAAAGGATGACTCTGGCTGCTGTGCTGAAAAGAATCTGTAGGAGGGAGGGTGGTCAAACAGAAACCAATTAGATATTTGCAGTAATTGGGTGGGAGAAAGTAGCTTGAGAGAAAGTTTGGGAAGGTGGCAAGAACTGACTGGACTCTGGATCTATTTTAGGTAGAGCCAATAGGACCTTATGATGGAATGCATATGGAGTATAAGAGAGAGGAAGCAAGGATGATTCAAGGTTCTTGGCCTGGAGGAAGGACAGCTACCTTCCTCCTTGAGACAGAAATGGTGGGAAGCGAAACTGTGTTAAACTTGAGATTCTAATTAGGCATCCAAAGAGAGATGTGAAGTCAGTGGTCAGATACGTGAGTCTGAAGGGAGAGTGTCAGGCTGGAGGTACAGATTTGGGAAGGCATCAGCGCATAAGCTTTAAGACCGAAAGAGATCACCTAGGGAATGAGTGCAGATAAACTAAAGTAAAATAAAAGACTTGACACTGGTCAGTGAGTCTGGAAAAGCAGCAAGAGAATAATAAGGGCAGGGAACAAGGTAAAATAGTTTTTCAAGGAGAGAGGGGATCACTGGAGTCGGTTTTGTTGAAGGTCACTGATAACTGTGGCGAGCAGTTTTGGCAAAGCTTAATGGGCACAGGTTCAAGAGAAAGAAGAGAAGACGGTGAGAAAGAAGAAAGATGGTGAGAGTAGACAACAAGACATTTAGCTGCCTGGGTGAGGAGAGACGTGAGCAGTAGCCAGAGGACACATGTTAATAGGGGATGATGGGAGGAATTACATGCGTGTTGATGTGCAAGACAGGAATGATTATCACTGGAGAAATGTCATCATCAGAATCAGCAGAGTCGACATGATGATAGGGCACAAAGGTGGAGGGACAGGCCCTAAGTAGGAGTGTGGGCAGGTCATCTGTATAAAGAAGAGAAGGCAAAGTATATGTATGGATTAACCTGCAAGTAGGTGGGTAGATGTGGTGGTAAGAGCTTGTAGAAGTTTCTCAGGAGTTGTTTTCTCAGAGAAATTGGATAAGACTGAGGGGTAGTGAAGTGTAGTGGAGGTTTGAAAGAAAAACAAAGGCATGAAATACTCAAATCCAGGTGGTTGGGACACAGAACAGACTAAAGAAACCTGTGTGGTTACCGAGCAGTGCTGAGGGTCAACTTTCAGCTAATAATCATGAATTTACCAAGGACCCTCACTAGCCTCCAATCCCAGTAAACAAACAAACAAACAAAAATCAAATACTCCTATCAAAGCATGTACCCATCCAACAGGCTCAGGTGAGTGTCTAGGTGATGAGGAGGCAGCAGAGAAAAAACCTCCAGCGGGCAGAGGGTTATGTAAATGAGTGAAGTGAAAGGAGGTATAAAATCTTAGGAACTGAGCCCGCAAATTCTATTTCATTTATTTGCTATACGAAGCTATGGAGGAAAAGTTGTACCAGGGAAAGGTAAATTATACATCGGGAGGACTAAATCAGATTTCTTCCTGGTTTTATGTCTCAAGACTGGTTGAATAGTTAAGAAATCTATTCATATCATATAATCAGTCAATAGATCAGCCTGTGTAAAGTACTATAATGAGACCCTTCCCCATTGAGTAAGTGAGTCTGGGGAGGGCACTAAATTCCAGGGCAGGAGCCTCTGGACACACAGAGTGACCACCTCCCCATCAGCCTGGCCTGGCCTTGTCAGTGGCCACTGTGTGTAAATAATTCAAAGCTAAGCAAAGTAATCTTGCTGCCAGGGTCACATATTCTGTGGCACTGACAGAGTGCTGCTGTTGAGTTGCTATGGTATGTGAAGAGACTGGTGCTCCATTTTGGATGGTGGTAGAGCAAGTATTTGGTGGAGGGCAGCAGTGGGGGCAGCTTGGGGGAGAGGGAGGTTACAATGTGTATGTTAAACCAGTTCCCAAATGTTTCATAAGTTTCTATGTCATAATGTTGGTTAAAAGCAGAAATATATCCTCCAAAATTTGAACTATTAAAATAGATGATATACTGTCTCAGTATTGAAGGGTGCAGTGGTGTGTGTGTGTGTGTGTGTGTACCTGTGCACACACGAGCTTTGTTTGATAATCCTGAAGCCCTGCCCTGCCACCACTGTGGTAATCTAATTAGAGAGCTCTGCTTCTAAAATACTGATCACAAGACACACCGTCTCCCACTTTATTGTTATCTTTATTGTTTGTCAATCCTAATTGAATTATTTGCAACTGCTTCAAAAGTATGTTGATTCAATCCTTTTCCTTTCTAGATGGTTAAGCAAGAAAACATTTTAGGTATTATTTGTGACCCTGAAAGAAATTAGGGTGGTATGAAGTTTTAAAATGTCAGGTTGCACTTAGCATAATTTTTTAATTAGGGAATTACATTAGCCAAGAAAGGAAAAACTTGTGCAAAACAATAATGCAAAACTTATGGATATGTCAGTGTTTATTTGAATGAATAGGAAAATGTTCTGTTTTCAATAAAATGCTAAAACCAAAAAAAAATCACTAAAAATTAGTGCATGTGAATAAATTTTGGACTTGTTTCAAAGTTTAAATACTCTGTTTTCTAACATTTTAGTGTGATGAGAATCCAACCAGTGTAAATAATGCTGTATTTGGATTATAGCAGATACTACAAATTTGTTATATTGTGTCTCTTAAATATTACCTTAGAGTACATATTTGAGAAGCTTTCAAAAATAACAACTTTTAGAGGTACAATTTACTTGCTTTAAAGTGCAAGTACATTTTAAATGTACAGTTAGATGCATTTTGAGAAATGCAGTCATATAACTACTGCTATAGTACAGAGTGTTTCATTATCCCTAAAAGTTCTTTTAGGACCCCATTTGCCATGAAACCTCTTCCTTGAACCTGCAGCCTCTAGAAACTGCTGATCTGCTTTCTGTTACTGTAACTTTGCCTTTTGTAGATTTTTATATAAATGGAATTAAGCAGTATGTAGTTGACTTTACCTTGCTTCTTTCACTTAGCATAATGCTTTTTAAGTTTCATTCATATTGTTCTACAGTATCAGTTTATTCCTTTTTATGGCTGAGTGGTATTCTGCTGTGTGAAATATAACACAATTTGCCCATTCATGGACTGATAGCTATTTGGGTTGCTTACTGTTTAAGAATATTATGTATAACATTTCCATGAACATTTCCATACAGGAATTGACATAGGCTAATGTTTTCCTGGGTAAATACCTAAAAGTGTGATTGCTGGGCCATTGCCAAACTGTCTTTCCCAAAGTGGCTGTACTAAGTTACATTCCCATCATCAGTGCTGGAGAACTGTTGGGCATCATCATCAAGACTTGTTATTGTCAGCTTTTTAAATTCTAGCCATTCTGTTAGGTATGCAGTGTTAACTTACTCTCGTTTCAGTTTGGATTTCCCTAGTAACAAAGACGTTAAGCATCTTTTCCTGGATTTACTCGCCTTTCATATATGTTCTTTGGTGATGCCAACTCCATTCTTTAATGTATTCTTGAAAACCAGACTGTCTTATCACTGAGTTGTAAGAGTTCTTAATATTGGGTTGGCCAAAATGTTCGTGAGGTTTTAAGTAAAAATAATTTTTTTTTCATTTTCATCAAAAATTTTCTTGAACAATCTTATTCACTAACCAAATGAACTTTTTGGCCAGCCCAGTATTTTAGATTCAAGTCCTTTATCATATATATGGTTTGCAATCATTTTCTCCCAATCTGTAGCTTGCCTTTTCATTTTCTTAAAATTGTTTTTAGAGTCAAGGTGTTTAATTTTTATGAAGTACAATCTCTCCACTATTTCCTTTCTTATTTTTGCTCTCTGTGACCTATCTAAGAAGTTGTTGCCTGATCAGGGTCACAAAGATTTTCTCCTATGTTTCGCTGTAGAAATGTTACAGTTTTAGCATTTAAATTTACTCCTCTGCTTAGAGCCATCCTTATGTTTTCCGAAGTGTGGCCCTTCAACCCTCTACATCAGATCAGAATCTCCTGCAGTGCCTATTAAAACATGGATTCCTTGATTTCACCCATACATGTTAAATGAGCATCTTGGGAATGAGGTTCAGGACTCCTCATATTCAGCTAGTTCCCCAGGTGACTTAGGCCACTGAAGGCTGATAACCACTGGTACAGCCTCTTCTTCTCAACTAAGGAACAAGTCTCAGCAGTTTGTAGGAACTTTCATAAATTGGTAGCTCTGCATTCTCCATAAAAACCTGTAGCTACTCTCCTCAGATAAATTTAGGGAACAAAGTGTTCATTTTCCATACATTTTCCATAACTGTCTTTGACAGTTAGGTGACCTTGCTCTTTATTCTCAAAATGCCACTTTATAACTCAAAAGTACAATAAATCTCTCGAAGAAATGTCCTTCCCCAAAATAAAGCCTCAAAAAAGAAGCAATCCTTGACATTTGATACTGCTTAATGTGTATTGTGTCAGTTTCCTAGGCTGCCATTAAAAAAATCACTACATATTTGATGCCTTAAAAATAAAAAAGATGAAGTCTGAAATCTAGGTACTGGCCGGGGCCATACCCTCGCCCAAAGCTCTAAGGGAGAATCTTTCCTAGCCTGTGCTAGCTTGTCGGCTCCTGGCGTTCCTTAGCTTGGCTGCATAACTCTAGTCCTCCCAGCATCTTTACATGATCCCCTGTTCTGTCTTAAAAGGACATCTTTTAAGGTGCATTTAAAGTCCACCTTAACCTACTGTGATTTCATCTCAGTCCTTAACCTTAATTACATCTGCGAGAACCTGTTTCCAAATAAAGTCATATTCTGAAGTTTTGGTGGACAGTACATTTTGGGAGAGAGAATACTCAACCCACTGTGCTCTGTGTTTAGTTGCTCAGTGGTGTCCGACTCCTTGAGATCCCATGGACTGTAGCCCTTCTGGCTCCTCTGTCCACAGGGTTTCTCCAGGCAAGAATACTGGAGTGGGTTGCCATGCTTTCCTCCAGGGCATCTTCCCAACTCATGGATCAAACCCTGGTCTCCCGCACTGCAGGCAGATTCTTTACCATCTGAGCCACCAGGGAAGCCCAGGAATACTGGAGTGGGTAGCCTATCTCTTCTCCAGGGGAACTTCCCAAGCCAGGAATTGAACCGGGGTCTCCTGCATTGCTGGCATATTGTTTACTAGCTGAGCTACCAGGGAAAGACCATTCAACCCACTATATATACTGATCTACTTCCCTAATTTTTTGTTATTCTTACAGCTCAAGTTTCATAGTAGCTATTCATCCAGATGTTAACTCTCCTTACATTTCTGAATTTAAACACAAAGTCCAGTTATTACCCAAATGACTTTTTATGCCAATTCACAGGAGTTGATCCCTGGATGGAAGCACTTTTCTCTACTTCCTGTCTCCTAATGAATATCTTCAAAGAAAGCATCTGCTCTTTAATACTTTACTTACTGCAGTGTTCCCATCCTGATTCCCCCCCTGACTCACATGAAGCAGCTGTTTAGTCAACAGTTGGGCTAGATCATGAGCACTGACCCCTGCTTGAGGTCTGACTGAGGAAGCTTTACAGAGTTAACTAGGAAATGAATTCGCCTTAACACCTTCCCCCACCACCCAGTCTCCATTGATGCTTTGGGGAGTATTATTTCGAGAACTTTGTCAGCACTGAGGAATTTCTGGTTGATGGTTGAGAAATGTTTAGAAGAATCCTTGATCCTGTCTCATCTTAGGAATAAAATATGCTGAAAAAACAAGTGTTATACAGAACATTCCCTCCCCTGTATCAGCAATTGACTCCTCAGGATACAAGAAAATGAGTTTTCTGCCTGGAAGAAGATACAGCAGGCCTTAGTTATTGAAAACCCGGAATTGTAAGTCTATAAATGTAGATAACAACCTGTGTGGATTCTGCTCATTTACAAAGATATAGAGTACTTGGGTTAGTTTTCAGTTTGGTGTAATGTTAGCATGTGTCTTTGAACTTTATACACAGAAAAAAAGAAAGAGAGGGAGGGAAGGAGGAAGAAAAAGTACAAAAAAGAAAAGAAAGTACTAAAAGAAAGAGGAAATTTTCACCTCTTTTGGTCAGAAGTATCAAAATTGTATATGATGCTATCGGTATGTCTGCTCTGTTCTTTGAAACGTATCTTTCTGAACTGCACAAAGTCCATTTTTTCTTCTCATTTTAAACTTCAGAAGATGCTCTATAAACGCCGTAAGAACAGAGTCTGTTGTTCCTTTGCCATATTGAAAGAACTTGAGACTTCTGTCTTTCAGCTGAGCTACATACAGTCTGGTTCTTTTTATTTTATTTATTTATTTTATCATTTTATTGGAAAAGAAGTCCCAGTCCCGTTAAATGGTCCTTTTTTCCCAGTAGTGGCACCTTTTGCATAAGTGAAGACCTGCATTTGAGACTTCACCATTTGAAATTTTGAATATTTCCTGTGTTGATCCATTTATTTACTACTACCACTGCACTTTACAGGACTCATTAAAACAAAGTAAAAAGAAAAAGAAGAATGAATGATGACTATTTCTACTAAAAGAGTACAAAAGCCATAGAGTATATTCCCTAGTAGAGTATTTAATTTGGTCATTCAGGAGAACAGAATATTAGTGGGTTGTGGAGGAGGGAAGAAGTAGGAAACCTAGCCTTCAGAATAACCTTGTTCAGAAATATCACCTCACACACCTTCCATCAACCAAAAGGACTTTGGGATTACTAAGCCCCTGATGTAGAAGGTGTGCAACCATGGTTGGATCTGTCCTGGTTGATGGGGGGGGGGGGGGGGGGAACAACAACAAAAGCTTGTAGTAAGATCCTTAATCCCCAGTCAGGCGGAGGTCAAGTTTACTGATTGGGGATTTTGATTTCCAAGTGACTGAAAGCAGGTAACTTAATTCTTGGGTCATCCAAGCAGAAGACTAGGCAGGAAGTGTAGCATAAACCTAAGGCAGTTTGACAGCCACCTTGATACCGATAAGTGTGGCTTCCAATGCAGAACCCAGGGCCACAGAAAGGACAAAACATGTCACCTGCAATCAGAAACCTTCACTTCTACTCTACCTTCTACCTATTTTTGAAGAAACCAACTTGGTCTCCACTCATTAATAAGATCGCATCCCCAACCAAATTAACTTTCCCTCTCAAAGGAGAAAAGGATGAAACTGCAGCAAACTCTGTGTTATATGCAAAATCACATACACAATAAAGCTATAGAGAGAGTAGTAGTGTTAGGCTTTGATTTGGGGCCATACTTTTTACTAGTTTAAACTGTATTGTTAATTTTTTAGATTTATAAGATTGTAACTTACACACTCCACTGTGGTTTAGGTAACTCCTACAAAGTGGATGGTAGGATCTAGCTTGTGGTTTGGTGAACCAGTCAATTAAGCTTGTCCTAGGAGTGTATAACAGAAATGTATACAAGATCTAATCATTTATACTTTGTATAAAACCACAGCAAGACTCTGTTAATCAGAATATGTGAATGATATACTTGAGATGAGAATAATAATAAAAGTGCAAGATTGAAAGAAAAACACCAAGATTTTTCATTTTTGTAGAACTGATGTCCTTACTAAGTACTGCCTTTACAGACTGGCTGACAGACATGTTTTGTTTCTTCTAGCCCTCCAAGGGAAGCATTATTCCTAGATTGCAGGTGAGGAGCCTGAGGCCCAGGGAGGTTAAGTAACTTGTTCAAGGTCACATGTCTAATAAGACTGTGCCTGGGTGCAGAGCAGGTCAGTCTGACTCTGCACCTACTGTTAATGTGCAGTTCATAGAAGGTAGAACGACATAGTGGAAAGGCTTTGTAATCGGCCACAAATATTGCTACTAATTGTGACCTTCAGCAAGTGACAACTTCTTTGTACCTCAGTTTCCACAACTGCTAAAGAGGGATACCACCAGAAAAGTGATTGTCCTGATAAACGCCACAAGGGAGGGGTCTTCCTTTTGTCCACCAGTATACCCCAAATGCCTACAGCTTTTGGTCCTACTGTTGAATCAGTTATGCCTGGTACTTAGTAAGCGCTCAATACATGGATAAGAGAGCCTGGTGGGCTACAGTCCATGGGGTCTTAAAGAGTCGGACACAACTGAGCAACTTAAGCGCGCACACACACACACACAATACATGGTAATGTCCAAGTGCATCATTAGTCATCTTCAATCCTAACCTCAGAGCAGAGAGACTATAATAATGTGCTGTCTCCAATCTCATTTAATTCAAACACTAGAAAATTAGTACAGTATGCATATGCTGACATTTCTAATCTTTTAATCCAGTATTGATTCATGTCCATGGGCTTTGGAACATCTAAACAAATTTGCTGAATCCAACAGTAAGATAAATTATATTTTGTTATTACTCTTGGTTTTTTGCATTGATTTTTGAATGCCTTCTCTAAACATTCTAGCACATGTTTTTTCTTTTAAAGAATAATGAAAACAAAGAGTATGAAGTTTTGAAAGAATAGGCAAGATAAGTCTGTGTCATCAAAAACACAATCTACAGATGCACCAGTGTAAGGAGCGGTTATGCTTAGTAGGTCCTGGGAATGAAAACAGTTTGAAACTAGAACTCTTGTCTTTTTCCCATCATAGCACTGTGTTATTTTATCCCTCACTGTCTATGTTTGCTCTGTAAATTCTGCACTAAAATCCTGGGGGCTGAGGAGACCCAGCGCATGAGCTACATTGGCCTGCCTGTAAAATTAGCACCCATGCTCTTTGTCCTTAGTACACAGTGAGAAGAGCTTGCATTTCTGTTGAAAATAGACTGACTAATGATATCTTACAATTTTCGAACCAAACACAAATTTTCACCAATCAGATCTGAAGCATAATGTGTAGTATATATGTCCATGGATCCTCTACTGTGGTTTTTGTGTTAATATATTACCTCATGTGTAGATTCACATTCTCACAATTCTTTTAATCTCTTCTGTATTTGTGATCTTAAATATGTATGCTCTCTTTTCCCCTTAATCACCTTCATAGAGTTTAATCTTTTATTCATCAAATACCTAGCTTTTGCATTTGTTTATTCTTTCACTATTTATTTTTGGTGAATTTTGCTAGAATGTTTAGAGAAGGCATTCAAAATTTAACTATATCCCATTGATTCTCTTTTTCATTCCTTGTAAGTAGTTTGCAATTTTTCTTTTGATTTCATCTTTCATCACAGAATTGATTAAATGTGTTCTTTTAGAGGGGGTTATTATATTTTGTTTTTTATTTCTATTTTTATAGAATCTTGATTTGAAAATGTGACTTTTATAAAATTCTTTAAAATCTTTTTGCGACCAAGTTAATGATCAGCCATCAAAGTGTTTAAGATATTTTTGAGGGACATATGGATCTATATGTGGAGAAGGAAATGGCAACCCACTCCAGTATTTTTGCCTGGAGAATTCCATGGACAGAGAAGCCTGGCGGGCTACAGTCCACGGGGTAACAAAGAGTCAGACACAACTGAGCAACTGACACACACACACGGGTCTGTGTGAGTCTCTTAAATCAAATTTATCAATATTTATTCAGTTCCTTTATTTTTTAATCTACTGAGTTGTTCTATTATGAAAGATACCAAAGCCTGCACTATAATTATTTTTCAGTTTCTCTTTGCATTTTTAATATTTTTCCTTTTAATAGTTTGGTTCATAGACCAATAGTTTCTTTTTTAAAAAAATATGTATTTGATCCTATTCATAGTTGCAAAAAAAATTTTTGATAAACTTAAGGCATTCATAATAAAAATTAGAACAAAATAGAAGTTATTTAAATGTAGTACTGTGTTGCCAAAACTTAACAGTATCTCACATGCTAAAGCATTTAAACCCACATTTTAGTTAAAGTCAGAACTGTGCTTTTTATTATTAAGCAAACACTATTGAAAGCACTGGAGAAGTCAGCAGCACCCCACTCCAGCACTCTTGTCTGGAAAATCCCGTGGACAGAGGAGCCTGGTGGGCTGCAGTCCATGGGGTCGAGAAGAGTCGGACACGACTGAGCGACTTCACTTTCACTTTCATGCATTGGAGAAGGAAATGGCAACCCACTCCATTGTTCTTGCCTGGAGAGTCCCAGGGACGGGGGAGCCTGGTGGGCTGCCACCTATGGGGTCACATAGAGTCAGACATGACTGAAGTGACTTAGCAGCAGCAGCAGCAGTAAAAACACTGAGAAAAGACCATAAAGATGAGAAAATTGAACATGGGAATACCAGACCATCTCACCTGCCTCCTGAGGAACCTGTATGCAGGTCAAGAAGCAACAGTTAGAACCAGACATGGAAACAAAAAACTGGTTCAAAATTGGAAAAGGAGTATGACAAGGCTGTTTGTTGTCACCCTGCTTATTTAACTTCTATGGAGAGTACATCATGTGACATGTCCGGCTGGATGTATCACAGGCTGGAGTCAAGATTGCCAGGAGAAATACTCAGATATGCAGATGATACCACTCTGATAGCAGAAAGTGAAGAGGAACTTAAGAGCCTCTTGATGAGGGTTAAAGAGGAGAGTGAAAATGCTGGCTTAAAACTCAGCATTCAAAAAACTTAAGATCATGGCATCCGGTCCCACCACATAGAAGGAGAAAAAGTGGAAACAGTGACAGATTTTATTTTCTTGAGCTCTAAAACCATTGCAGACTGTGACTACAGCTATGAAATTAAAAGATGCTTGTTCCTTGGAAAGTAAGGTATAACAAACCTAGACAACATATTAAAAAGCAGAGACATCACTTTGCTGACAAGGTCCATATAGTCAGAGCTATGATTTTTCCAGTAGTCATGTATGGATGTGAGAGTTGGACTGTAAAGAAAGCTGAGCACTGAAGAATTGATGCTTTTGAACTGTGGTGCTGGAAAAGACTCTTGAGAGTCCCCTGGACTGCAAGGAGATCCAACCAGTCAATCCTACAGGAAGTCAACCCTGAATATTCTTTGGAAGGACTGATGCTGAAGCTGAAGCTCCAATACTTTGGCCACCTGATGTGAAGAGCCAACTCATTGGAAAAGACCCTGATTCTGGGAAAGACTGAGGGTAGGAGAGGGGGGCGGTAGAGGATGAGATGGTTAGAGAGAGTCACCAACTCAATGGACATGAGTTTGAGCAAACTCTGGGAGACAGTGAAGGACACAGAAGCTCAGCGTGCTACAGTCCTTGGCGTCACAAAGAGTCGGACAGTTGACGACTGAACAGCAAGCAGTGATTGCCTAAAAGCATTAAGTAGGAACATGTATCCCATCCACAATAGTCCAAAGAGTTATGAAATTATTTAGGAATAAATTTTAAAGAAAATCAGAAAAGTTTTGTGAAGAAACCTGAAGTCTTATTGGAGGATAAACTAAGATTTGAGAAACACATTTTTCTTGAAAAAACAATATAAAAGTGTCAGTTCTTTCAAAGTTCAGTTCAGTTCCTCAGTCATGTCCGACTGTTTGCAGTCCCATGGACTGCAGCACGCCAGGCTTCCCTGTCCTTCACCATCTCCCAGAGCTTGTTCAAACTCATGTCCATTGAGTTGGTGATACTATCCAATCATCCCATCCTCTGTCATCCCCTTCTCCTCCTGCCTTCAATCTTTCTCAGCATCAGGGTCTTTTTCAGTGAGTCAGCTCTCCACATCAGGTGGCCAAAGTACTGGGGTTTCAGTTTCAGCATCCGTCCTTCCCATGAATATTCAGGACTGATTTCCTTTAGGATTCACTGGTTGGATCTCCTTGCAGTCCAAGGGACTCTCAAGAGTCTTCTCCAACACCACAGCTCAAAAGCATCAGTTCTTCAGCACTCAGCTTTCTTTATAGTCCAACTCTCACTTTTGAAAGAAAGACCAGTTCTTTCAAAAGTATAATGTAAATATAATGCAAATGCAATTTCAGGATAAGTTGAGAGGGGGGTGGTTTTTTGTGTTAGAATTGTGCATGTTAATTCGCTTCAGTTGTGTCCAACCCTTTGACACCCTATGGACTGTAGCCCACCAGACTCCTCTGTCCATGGAGATTCTCCAGGCAAGGATACTGGAGTTGGTTGTCATGCCCTCCTCCAGGGGATCTCCCCAACCCAGAGATTGCACTCCTGTCTCTTCAGTCCCCTTAATTGGCAGGTTTATTTACCTGGTTGATCTTAAATTTATATTGCAGAATAGGTGCCAGCAGGAGCCCAGTACAGTGTGAAAAAGAAAACAGATTTGCTTTATTAGATATTAAGTAACTAAGGAAAGAATAAACACAGCTCAGTGGAGCAGAAGAGAGAAAGGAGACTGGATAGCTGTATATCTGAGAATCTAATATATAACCAAGTGGTATTTCAAAATAGTAGAAAAAAGAGTTATTTAATAAAGGATGCTAGAAAAACAAATGTCTTGAAAGAAAGTAAAGGTGGGTTATAAAATTAAATGAAAAAATTTTTTCATCTTGTAGAAAAGTACAAAGTATACAAACAGTCTAGGGGCCGGAAAGACAAGACAGGAATCCAAAAGCTATAACAGAAAAAATAATGAACTTGTATAGACACAGACACCCACACATATTGGAAGTATGCCATAAATAATGGCAACAGATAACGGAGTTATAAAACTTTGCAACAAAGAATACAGAGTATTAATAATCCATGGTAAAGAACAAGTTTTGCAAATTGACTAGAAAGAAACAAACAGCCCATAGAAACTGGATAAAAGACTACTGGATAAAGCTACATTTCATAGAGCATGAACAAAATAAACCCATCCATGACCAGGGAAACACTAGTGTCAGATGACCAAAACTGGTATAAAAGATTTAAAGCATGTATAAAGAGGTCTTACAAATCCATAAGATGACAAATCACTGAATCCCAAAACCTAAGGGATAACCCTAGTGTATATACCCAGTGATATGTTGTTTTATCTAACCAAAGATATACAAATTAAAACAAAAATGACATATTTTGGCAGCTTTCTAAAAGTAGCAATTGCACGCATTAGTAAAAGTGTGAAAAAGAAAGCACCATCATACATTTCTTGTGTGTTTTTATTAAACTGACCTTACTGGGGGTCAGTTTCCCATGTGCAGCAAAAGCCTATTCATATTCTTTGATCCAGCAATTTAACTTACTGGAATTTACCCTATAAAATCCTTATTATTAGTTACAAAGATACCTATTTAGAAATTGATAGATATTTAATATTATGTGAAGACAAATATCTGATAAAGTAAATTTTAATGTTGTATACACATCTATAAAATGATATTTTTGAAAATTATAATGGCATGAATGGGAAGTACATGTAACCATTATAAAACAGTGTATACAGTACGAATCTCATTTTTGAAAGTTTATGTATCTTTTTCTGAGGCACATGTTTTATACTCATGTGTGCATATGAGTGGCTTTATGTCTGTCTGTCCTTAGCAAGTGCTATATTGTTATTCACATCTCGCCTTGATGATCTTCTAATGCACCAGTATTGTTGAATTATGGAAAATGTCAAAAGGTTTCCATTGTACCTAGAATATAAAACTTGTTTTGAAGATCCATCAGAAGAGAGAGATTTGTAATTGAAAGATTCATGCATTTACACAGAAAACAAAAAGTTCAACAGATTTAGGATAGGAAAGTGAAAATACGTCTCCCTAAAACTGTAGGTAAGAGCTGAAATCCTGGATAAACATAATTGTTCACAGGGATACCATTTTTAGTGTCACTTTTCAGCTGAAGGTTGCTTTTTAAGTGCAGAATGGTTCTTTCTTAGAAAAAGAGTAGAAACTCACTTCAACTTATTAAAAACAATAACAGCAACATGGGACAAGAGACCAGTGATCCTAGAGCATAAGTCATCAGCTTCTAATTCTAAATGCCATCAGAGGATTCAGTATCTATGCTGAGCTTAAAATGTCCAAGAGATGAGTTATTAGGGTTGGAAAAGAAAATGCATCAGGAGATAAATTGAGACCTTGATGCACTTGCTTGATATGCTTGGACTTACCTGGAGAGCCAAGGTCAGCCCCTAAATGACTTGACTTCTCTACTGGGGAGAGGAGTAGACAGAATATTAGACAGTAGACCTCAGTGTCACTACAAGAGACTTGTCTGTGTCCCAAAGAAAGAGGAAATCTAGAGGAAAATGGAAGGTAAAGGATAGCAGCCTAAACCAAACAGGGTAGGTGATCGTCCCTCGTGGAGGAATAACAGAGTTTGAGCACGCACCTCCTGCCAAGCCCTTCTGTAGCCATCCTGCAGTCTTGTTCCCAACTGATCTTCACAAAACTCTATGAGGGTCGCTACTGTTTTCATCTGCATTTACAGATGAGGCTTCTTGTGAACTTGCCAAGTCATAGAGCTGATAAGAAGCGAGGCTGGAAGCCTCCTGACACGACCTTTTGTTCCATATGCATCCAATTTTTACAGAAGGAAAAATGAATAATGTTCCTAGGAGGGAACAGTAGTGTTTTCTCTAACAAAGAAAATGGTACTGTTTGAGTCACAATACTAGTTTTGTGGTTTTAAGTGATTCATGCATGCCCCATTATTTTGAAGCTGAAAGATTTCTTCTTTATTGGTATTTTTTGTGTAAATATATCCAAATCTGTCCATTCAAAGCTGTTCTTTAAAGTGTACTGACTGGTGTCAGTCTGTCATGCTTATTTTTAGCCATGTAGTATTCAGTATCAAAGTGGAACAGTGAAGGACTGCTTAGTTACTAACTCCCACTTTTATCCTGTTTTTTTTTTTCATCTGATGAAGTAGTGCACAAAACCTCAGCATTTTAACACAAACACATCTTAGATGACAAGCTGCTTTGTTGAAAACTCTTCAATATATATAGGTAGATTTATGGATCTAGATCTAATAGAAAGTATAATTTTTTAAAAGCAGGCATTAAAATGAAATCCTAAATTTTTGTGTATGTTTTGCATATATTTGATTATGGTATAGGGAAAGAAAAAACACTTCAGTTGTTATCAACTTCATTAAAGTTGTCCAACTCTTTGCGACCCCATGACTATACAGTCCATGGAATTCTCCAGGCCAGAATACTAGAATAGGTAGCCTTTCCCTTCTCCAGGGGATTTTCACAACCCACGGATCAAACCCAGGTCTCCCACATTGCTGGCAGATTCTTTCCCATCTGAGCCACCAGGGAAGCCCAAGAATACTGGAGTGGGTAGCCTATCCCTTATCCAGCGGATCTTCCTGACCCAGGAATTGAACCTGGGTCATCTGCATTGCAGGCAGATTCTTTACCAGCTGAGCTAAGGAGAAGCCCCATCAGAGATCACTTTGGATTAAAAAAGAAAGAAAAATAACATTTCTGTTATTCTGCCACTGAACTATATAATTCAATCTGGGCAAACTGGGATTTCTTCTCTTGGTTCTTTCATTTTAAACATACAGATGTGTAAAGACTTGGCCTTCCCCCATTCCTGGTGAGTGGAGCTCTGCTGATAATCACTGGCCCCCTTGCTATTCAGGGAGAAGCGCTCTTCTGCATAGGACGACATTCATGAAGTCCAGTCATGCCTTTTAAACTTCTATTGGTTAAACACAACTGAAGTATTAAGAATTCCCCCAGTCTCAGTCTAAAAATTAAGATTTGAAATATTAAGTAAGTGCTTTTTCTCTCCTAGAGAACAAACATCTCTGGACCCAGCTGAGTGTTGTTCTTCTAACAGAATGATTGCTTTTCAAAATAACACTCAAGTATGAAACTGTCCAGTAGACACAGTATCAGAAACAGAGCAGATCCATTTTCTAAGCCCCATGTAGGCAGACAGCATCTAGAACAGATGGAGCTTTGAGATTTTTAATTTAAACTATCTAAAAAGCAATACAGTCTTCTAAAAATGGCTTTTACTGATGGCAAACATCACGATTCACATACTAAAAAGTCTCTTGTTCTCAAACCAGAAAATTTAAAGGTAGTGTAACTTCTTTGTCATTGCAGGAACTTACCTTAATCTATTATGCATTGTGTTAGCTATTATAAATTGGTAAATGAAATAAAGGCACATCTCAACTTTTGACTATCCATTTCATTATTGTCACTTACATATGAACCAAGCTCTGCCAGCCTGCCCACCCCTGGGAAGAAGATACCTTGTCTGGTAGTAAGGACTCCCCTGGGCTAGAGGCCCCAGGGCAGGAGGTCTTGAAGAGATGGTGTGAAAAGTAATCTCTTTTCTTAGCAGTTTTATGTTGATAGAACTCAACATAATTAAAATATCTTAAATACTATTAAATATAAATAGCACTTAAATACTATTATGATACTATTTTAATTATGTTGAGTTCTATCATTCCACAGCTCTAAATTTCCAAACAAGCAACTTATAGAAACTTTTGGAATATTGCCTTTTTTTAAGGTGATCTCCCAACACCCTCACCCAAGATTGTTGTAATTCTTTCAGAACCAAGAATACACAGAACCAAGTTGCTTAAAGATCCAGTGGAGCAAGCCAGTCTCATTAACTGAATATAGAAGTTGTAGTGGATGCTAACATTTAAGAACTTCCCTTGTGCCCGTCCCATGCAAAGAGCCTTGTGTATAAAAGTTTAGTGAATTGTCATAACAGCCTCATGCAGAAGGCATTATCATTCCCTCCTGTATCTTTAGATGAGAAGATAGACTATAGATATTGGTAAAATATGTGTTTTAGGTGCTGGGCAGTATGTTAGTTACTAAGGTTCTAAGGAGTCAAAGACATGGTCCTGCCCTTAAGATTCTTATGTTTTCCTGGGACACTGGGTTCTCGTGAGCTTCTCCTACTGTCCTGCAAGATGGTGGGTGAATGCCCAAATGAGCACATTGAAACATATGCCTCAGGCACTCACTGCAGGCAAGACCACTCGGCCTGAATACGTAAGGAAACTCTTCTTAGAACCCTTAGAATTTGAGCTGGTCATTGAATAAAGCTGAGATAAAATATTTCAGGGAAAGAGTCTGAAATACTTGAGGCAGAGCAGTGTCCTTGGCCACTTTGTGAAATAATAGTTTGAACATTTGTCTTATGTGGAAGACATGTGGTCTGTAATTGGTGTCTTCAGGGCCCAGAAGAGCAGTGTCCTGGACAGTGGTTTAAAGATGTTTGAATGCAGTATTTTCCCCACTATCCATGCTGGCATCTGTGGACTCAGTTCAGTTCAGTCGCTCAGTCGTGTCCGACTCTTTGCGACCCCATGAACCGCAGCATGCCAGGCCTCCCTGTCCATCACCAACTCCCAGAGCTTGCTCAAACTCATGTCCATTGAGTCGGTGATGCCATCCAACAATCTCATCCTCTGTCTTCCCCTTCTCCTCCTGCCTTCAATCTTTCCCAGCATCAGGGTCTTTTCAAATGAGTCAGCTCTTTGCATCAGGTGGCCAAAGTATTGGAGTTTCAGCTTCAACATCAGTCCTTCCAATGAACACCCAGGACTGATCTCCTCACAGTCCAAGGGACTCTCAAGAGTCTTCTCCAACACTACAGTTCAAAAGCAGCAATTCTTCAGTGCTCAACTTTCTTTACAGTCCAACTCTCACATCCATACATGACCACTGGAAAAACCATAGCCTTGACTAGACAGACCTTTGTTGACAAAGTAATGTCTCTGCTTTTTACTCAAAGCTAAATTCACGTTAAGAGCCCAACATTGCTAACATTATGATTCAGTAACAGCCACAGCAGCTAACATTTGTTGAGCACTTACTACATATCAGATCCTGTTTTGTGTTTTTACTTATCTCATTTATTCCTCACAACAACTCTATGAGGTAATTTATAGATATAGGAACTAATAAATAAGCCACAGATTAATTCATTCACTTACTAAGAAGCAGAGCTAGGATTTGAACCTGGACAGTCTGCCTCCACAGCCCTCATGCTCTGCACTACAATAAATCTAGAAATTTTTTTCACAGAACATTTCTGTAAGTGGTACCATCTCTGTCCCCAGACTCGCTGTATGTATTTTGAGCAGACACTTGTCTGCGTGTACACACACACCTCCTACCCTACAGGTTGCTAAGAGGAATGCAGAAAGGGGCATCTTCAGTTTTTTACTACTATATAGTATGTATTCTATATACTTTGCTACCAATTTGTGATAATACAAGGATTATGGTTCTGGTTGGTGGGCATCGATGAACAGGCTCTGAGGTCTACAGGTAGAGGGGGCACTAAAACATCAAACTCACTTGTCAAGGAAAAGTTTGATCAATACAGAGCAGGGTAGTCATGATTAATGTTGAATTGACACAAGGTTGATCAGTTTGTAGTGCAGGTGAGGTTAACAGGTAGGACATATTATATTACCATCTTAGTGGATGTATCGTGCTCAGTGTTCCAGTGACAATTGGTCTTGGGTGCTTGACCAGACAGCCTTCCTTCCTGTGGGTAGGTTCCTGCTACAGCTCCCCAGGTGGGAGTCAGCCAGCCTTTCCTCACACAGTGGGCACATCACCTCTCGACAGCTGTTAAAAAGTATTTTCCTGTGGCTTCTCACCACAGGACCCATTTCCCTCCTCTGAAGCCGAACAGGTCGGGCCTCATCTTTCCCTCAGGCCATCAGGTACAAGTGCACTGGAGTTGCCTGGACCAACCTTTCATTGCTTCCTCTGCTCCGAGGTACACAGTGCCCAGCGTCCCAAAAGGACTTCCCTCCAGTTCTGAGTCTAAACCTTGTCGATACGGGCATTCTTATTTCTTATGACATAGCTCTTAAGGGCTGGAGCATTTTATAAGACAGTTCTGAAACCAGATTCAAACCTAGTCCTTTCCCTAAAGTAAATCACAGAGGAGAGGAGACTGCCTGCCAACATTAACAGAGAAGTTGAGCGCAACCTAATGGTTCAGGAGGAAGGGGAAACATGGTGATAGCAGGTGGGGAAGTTGCTTCGTATCTTTGTTGTTCTTAAGATTGAGGTAAAATTGGGATAGAGTGAAACTGCACAGGTCTTAAATAAATGTACCATTTAATGGAATCCAAACTCTTAATCAAGATACAGAATGTCTCTGCCCTCCCCCCTCCCCCGAAAATTTCCTCATGCTCCCTTCCCACCAGTCCCCACCCCCACAGGCAACTACTGTTCTGATTTCCACCACAAGTTAATTTTGCCTACATCATAGAGTTCTGTGATGAATCAAACGTTCACATCAAAAGTCTCTCACTGAAGATTACTTGGTATGGAAGAAAGCAACATTCAGAGATTATGCATCAATACACTGTGTGTCCTTGGGCCAAAAACTTAACCTTCCTGGGCCTCTTACAGGATTCCATGGGTGATCCTTTTGATTCCTTAAAGATGGCACTCTAGTCACATTTCTAATCTCAGAGATCCCTTCCCCCAGTCCGTTCAAGAACCCCAAACAGAAATAAACCTGGGCTCATTTCACCCCCTCCAGTTGAGCACTCTGTCAGGTCAGTCCTCCCTTGTGATTTTTTTTGAACACGTCACTTCCTTTAGTCCCTACCTCCTCTTCATTTCTTGCCTTGCATGACCAAACCACTCTTCCAACCTCTTTGTCCCTGGTCCTCTCCAAACTATTCTTGTTACTGCTCTCAAGCTAACCCCTGCTCAGATGAAACAAATTCTGGTTCCTTGTCTATTTAAAGTCCTTAAGAGGTTCTCTGCCACTTCAGGTGCTGCTCTGTCGCCTACAGACTGGCGTCCCCGTTCTCAAGTTTGACAGCGAGGGTCTTCGGTGAGCGCCTCCAGCCCTCCATGCTCTCTGCTGGGAGGTTCGCCACCACGGCTCCCCATCAGGGCACTTGCTGTCTCCCCGGGTCTGCTGTGAGCTCTGGAGTGAAGTTAGGGATTGGTGTTTTTTGGTTCACTTCTCCATCTCCAGCACCTGGCCTATGACTTTGCTGAAAACACTTAACCCCACAGTAACCAAACAATGAAATTTCTTAGGATGATGGCAGTACTAAGTTAGGGTCTCATTCAGTCTCTGAATTCAACTTCACACTGACGTTTCTAGAAATTAAAAAGTCATATGGAAGTTTTCAGGCAGTTCTGAGCACTGTATCAACTCTGACAGAGTTTTTTTTTCCAGTAACCTTTGTAGTGATATTGGGTCAAAAGTAAGAACGTTTTATATTTGGAGAGACGGTGTCTATTGATAGGAGATCTCTATAAACAGTGAATCCTGTTGGTGGAGAAGAGCTGTGTTAATTCCTATCTCAAATCTAATTTAAGGTGCTTATTTATTTAATTCTTGAATGGCAGATTCCTATTTCTAGAAACAAAGATGATTTCTTTCTAAAGGTCTTTGTGGTAATTAGCAAGCAGATAAAAAACTAAAAGTGACTGGTGAATATTGACGCAAGAGCCCGGGAACACAGGTATTTATAGCCCTTGTTTGTTCATCTTGGTTCACTCTGTCCTGATTTTTCTTCCCCTGCCTTCAGTGTGAATCAGCATTGCTGTCCAGATGGATCTTTACTCCGTCTGTATTTTTATCTTTTCCAAAATCTAGGTAAGAACCTTGATGCTGTCCATGACATCACGGTGGCGTACCCTCACAACATTCCCCAGACAGAGAAGCACCTCCTCCTCGGGGACTTCCCCAAGGAGATCCACTTCCACGTCCACCGGTACCCCGTGAACACCCTCCCCGAGTCCAAGGAGGACCTCCAGCTCTGGTGCCACAAGCGGTGGGAGGAGAAAGAAGAGAGGCTGCGCTCCTTCTATCAAGGGGAGAAGAATTTTTCCTTCACGGGGCAGACGGTCGTTCCTCCTTGCAAGTCAGAGCTCAGGGTGCTGGTGGTCAAATTCCTCTCCATCCTCTACTGGACCCTGTTCAGTCCCACAATGTGCCTGTTCATCTACCTGTACAGTCTTGTCCGGTGGTATTTCATCATCATCATCGTCATCTTCGTGCTGCAGGAGAGAATATTTGGTGGACTGGAGATCCTCGAACTTGCATGTTACCGCCTCTTACACAAACAGCCACATTTAAACGCAAAGAAAAATGAGTAAGATCATTAAGGTTCACGGTGGAAAAGCCTAGGGCGTGTTTCGGAAATGTTCTAAGCCTTTGTAAATGGAGATGCATTTTTGCATGACTATGTCAAATATTTCTTACGACCGTCATTATTTGTTAAAAGATATTTTGCACTTAGTTTTGTGGAACAATATTGCTACACACACAATTTTTTTTTCTTTTTAAATCTCTGAATGTAATTTCAACACTGTGTAGCAGGGAGCGATGGCGGCAACATTAACGCGGGCCGGAGTATTAGTAAACAATCATCAGGCTGTTAGCAGTCAAGGTACACACAGACCCTACAGGTCCAGCCCTGCTTCCTGACAAATTCCCCAGACGGGAGGCAGAGCTGAAGCTCCTGAGCACCAGCCCAGATCAAGTGCTGGCACTTGACTGCGAAGGTGAGGGACCTTCCTCCCAGCTCCCTCCCGGCACTGTCCCTGCACCCCTTTCTATGCCAATCAAACCCTTGCATCCTTCCTTAAGACCAGAAGACAGAAACCCCTTCTCCTTAAGCCGAACAAACATTTTGATAGGAAGCCCTTCATTATTCATGAAACCTTGGCATTTAGCCTTGCACTGACCGAGACATCAGAAAACCACCGGTGCCCTTTTCTCACGCAGAAAATAAGACCTAGACGAGTCTCAGGGAGCAACCACAGGCTCTCCACTCAGAAACCTTAGTGTAAATTTTTAAAGCTCGGACTTCAAACAGTAGTTCTTCACTTCTGTGTACCTTTGCATATTTAGCATTTGTTTCTTTACAGCTTGTTGGCAGGTGTCGCTTTTCTGCATTAACAATGGTATACATCAAAGTCACTTACCTTTTTGAGAACATTCTGGTATTGCCGTCAGAAACTCACTTTTGAAGTTGTGTCTTGGTTGAAATATTTCTTTAAAACCTTCCACAAAAAGGAAGGTTATTGTATTTTCTACATGTGCATGTGTGTCTAACTTCTGTCACTAAATCAACAACAAAAACACTTGCAGACAGGGCCGTAATGGTTTAACCTAAATTATTCAACCCTTGTAGCCTTGACAAATTTTATTAAAATCAAAATGGTCACAAAAATGAATCCTTTCTTAATGATAGGGATCTCTCTCTTTTTTAGTCTCAGGCTTCCTCTTACACTAGTAAAATTTAAACCCACTTTTGACCAATTGTTCTCCTAAATATTCTTGTCGTTTGGAGTCAATGGAAAATCCAGCAAGCCAACAGTACCAATCTCCTTCTGAGGCATAAAAAAAAAGAAATATGTGGTCGAGGTTTCCACTCCACTGGAGCCTTGCAATTACTTTTAAAATTTTATTTATTTATTTTGTCCTAATGGGAATGCTGGTCAGAATAGCAGAAAAGATGGGGCAATTAAAAGTCTTGTGCTGTAAAGCAAACCTGCCTGCTTATTCCTGCCTTGAACCAGCCCCAAACACTCTTTCTAGCTTGGTATACTCTTGGCGCAAGTGCTTTCTCCTTAATGACGTCTTATTTTTGCTGGACGGTGATTTCCATCCAGTGAACAGTGGACACAAGCATCGCCAGGGAAGGTAAGCACGCTGTGAGCTGGACTTACCAGGCAGACTCTTCCGGAAGGTCCTGGTCACAGCAACCCTCTGTCAGCACACCACCTTCACTGGGAGAGTTCTAACTAGGGCCTCTACTGAAGGCCCAGCCTGTTTAACTCCTCCCCCAAGGCTGTTTTCAGTACTGCTGGGGCTTCTGATTCGTTACTACCCACATCTGCTCCAGACCCAGGTCTTCAGTGGTTTTTAAGGTGGTTATTTTGTTTTTAAACCTTCTCCCCACCCCCAACCTCCAATAAAAGATGTTTTTAATTTAGGTCTTTCTCAGACTTCTGGTTATATTTGGAAACAAGAAAACAGTTTAGCAAGCAGGATTGCCTTTGTCCTGGGTAAGAGATAGGCCGCACTTTCTACCCTTCAGGTGTTTGTAATGTAGGCTGTTCCCCCTTCCTCCAAGCTTCTCTTGGCTCCTCTGGCTTTAATGGCAGGTCCTCTTTAACCCTCTGAAACCTGTAAAGGGGGAACTTTTACTTTTTAAAACACAATTTCTTTTGGTCTTAAAAAAAACAAACAAACATGTTTTATGATAAAACGCAAGCTCTTTTTTTATGCCCAGAACTCATAAGCCCAGAAACTGAGACATTGTACTTGCTCTAAGACTTAGAAATGGTAACTTTAAAAAGAAAAAAGTTACCTCTTTGGGGTTTTTTTTGGGCGGGGGAGGGGTGTTTTGTTTGTGGTTTTTTTTGGGGGGGGGGACGGGGAGGGGTTGCAGTAAGGCTTCTTTTAAAATTGTAATTATTTGTGTTTTCCTACCCAACTTTTTCTTCTCTTCTTTAAAGAAATATATGGTCCATGATTTAGACTCTAAAACTGATAGCAAGTAGAGATTAGTAATAATGTCAAGTAGAGGTTAATGCAGCTTCTGTCCTGCTTGGCCCCAGGAAGGAGCCCCTCCCCACCTCCGACCCTCACTCTAGACTCAGCAGCCCCTTGTCTGGCTGCATATGGGCCCTCGCCTCCATCGTAAAGCCCTTTCAGTCCATCAAAAGTAAACTCAGTGGAGTTTGAAATGTTTACAGCGCTATGTGTACACTTACTTGCCACATCTTTCCCATTTGGAAACGTTTTAAATAAAGCGAGTGTGGTTTATAGGGGACGTGAAAGATTACACTTAAAATAGGAACCTACAACTGAAGGGCACTGATGAGGCCATAAGGCTTCCCACCAGGCCTCTTTGATGAAACAAGCCAAAGTACTTGTGAAATCCAGTAGAAGAACATGGTGGAAGACTGAAAGAAAAATAAATGTCAGAGCCCATAATTTAAAGCTGTTAGTAAAATCCTCTCCTTGTTTGTCATGCTACTAAAACACAGCTTCCTCTTGAGTCACTTTGAAATGAGTTACGTCCACAGCCCTAAGTCAGACGTTGTCGACCGTCGGCAGCTGAGACTCCAGGGAGACGTTCCCATCTCACCCGGACTTCAAGCGCCTGACCATGCTGCCCTTGTGCACTTTTATAATAGAGACTAATGGAGGGAGCCTGTTGGTATTAAATTGTTTACATTTCTTTATATAAATAATGTGCTTTCAGTGCCTTAGTTACAGGTCCCTTTCTTTTTCTTGTTCCAAGAATCCTGCAGTGTGTCTCTTAGGTAAAAGTCTCTTTGCTATTCACTGGGAGAAATACGGTTTATAGAACACTGGTCACTGTGGTCAATACTACTTTATGATGCCATCTGGAAAAGAGAACTTGATGCTGAGGGTAGTGGTTGCCTCAGGGCTATGATTTATGTAGTAGAAAACAAAGATGCTCTTGTCACATGATGAACTTCAGATTAGATATGGCCCTAAAGTTGTCTTGTGCCGACCTTATATTCTTACTTCAGAAGAGAAATCTTGGTTTTGGTAATTCATTTTTTTAAAAAGATCATTATGTGCAAAACACTAGGTTTTAAAAATAACTCACAGAATGGCCTTAGTTTTCAATGTCCACTGGTATGTTTGTGAGTTGTGGTCTCTAGTATCCATCCCAAAATAAAGTGGAATGAATTCAATAGAGTTTACATGTGTGTTGGGCTTCTGTTTGTGCAAGGATTGACTGGGTGCCGTATCGTTATAGTCTCACCGTGTGTCCTGTTGGGGAAGAGCTGATCAGTTAGGACTCTTTTTCACAGATATTTGAAACAAAATGCCAGAGCACAAAGGGGATATAATGCCTTCATCCTTGAAAAAGTCCAGTGGCCACAGCCAAATTCAGGGCTCAGTGAATGTCCTCAGAACATTCTCTTCCTCCGTCTCTCAGTTCAGCCTGAAGGGAATGTGGTCATTCCACAAGAATGGGGGTCAATGGGAAATATCCACATCACCAGCTGTAAGAGGCAAGTGGGACTCTCATCACTGCTCCTCTGCTGTCTGGGAAGCTGGAACTAGGAAGGCAAACCTTTTACCAAAGCCTGACAAGTGCATACAAACATACTTAGCCAACAGACACAAAAGTCATGGGACTTAAGGGTAGCAGAATATGCCACCCCAATATATGCATATAGGAGCTCAGGGCATGCCACCCCGATAAGACCACATTGGTATGCTGATTATTTTCAGTTGTAGGAACTTGAAAAATAGCAAATACAGGGAAGGGCTGTCTCTGAACTCCCTTTTTCTACCTAAAGAGATTCTCCAAAAGGAGCTCAGTCGCCATAAATCCCCTCCCTGGGGGTTTCATCAAACTGACTGACTCTTGTCACAGGAAGGGACAGTACACACCCACACATTTTGTCACAAAAAGGCCATACTCCCCTCTCCCCCATCTATTCCAAGGGCCCATTCATCTTTCCTGATCACCATTCACTCTCCCCTAAGAAGGCTACTTTCTCTCTCCCCTTTCCATTAAGTAGTATTTCAGCCTGGATTCTAAGCCACCTCGGGGAATTCCTCAGTTTTCCCTGGGTATCTCCATGAATACAGGAGGGATAATACATGCTAATCAATTTTTGATTGTTCTTCTCTTGTTAATCTGATATTTCAAGAACCCAGAAGGGTATAAGGAAAATGATTTTATTTCTCTGCAGAACCTGAGCTCTGCAGCACCCCACTCTGTCTTCGGATCCTCCAATGAGCATCTGCTTGAAAGATTCACTCTTAAGGGGAGCTCCCATTACCACTCTCTGGGAAAAGGGTGTGCAGGACCAGAAGAGCCAGGTTGCCAGGACGGGGGTCATCAGGCTGGTGGGATATCTATAATCTGATCAGACAGAGGGGAGAGGAGAGCAGGGTCTTTCTGGCCCCCCATGTGCTTCCACATACTCATTTCACTGATAAATTATATAAAGGGCTTCAGCAACCCCCTGTGAAGGGCGGGTTTCTGATGAGGTACTTCAAATGCCAGCTAGTAGGCCATAGGATGTCACAGAATCTAACCTGCACTCAGGCAGTGCACTCTTCATGCCAAAACATTTTTAAAGTAAATACTTAAAAGACAACCTGTGCTCTCTTGGTGTTGACTTGATTCCCAGGAGCCACATGGTGACTTGATGCCTGCAGTCACCTCAGCCTTACATCCCCTCAGGTTCAAATCTAGCGGGAATCAGCCAGAGAGACCCCTTCCCCAGTGACTCAACACAAATTCTAAATTGGGTGGCAATGGTCATTCCTGAACCATGCACTTGCCTGAAAATATTAGGTGGGTTGTATCCCTGGATTACTCACCACCCCCCTAGAACCAGGTCTGGAGGGTGTCCCCTTGGACCACAGGGACAAGGTTTTGGGGAGGGATGAACTTTAAGAGGATTGCTATTGAGAACAGGATAAAAATGATGCTGGACGGCCAGATGCCCACCTTGACTCTGCAACTTCGAAAACCTCCCAGTGGAGTCAGGAGGAAATTGACACGGCTTCCAGACAAAGTCCCAAACCCTGCACCATGAGAGACACAGAAGAGCTCGGCCATCTTCTCCCTCAACCCCAGGGGACATCTAGGTCCCCAGGAGCCCACGGGTTCTCCAGAGTTGCACACAGACAACCTCATCAACAACTGGCCCCTCTGAGGACCTCACGTCATGACCTCCACCCAGATTGCCCAGACTTAAGACAGGATGGACAGCATTTCCATGGGAAGTCGGTGGAAGTATAGATCTCTCCCTACTGGCCAATGCAGTCCTCTTTCCCCAAGCACTGCAGACACAGAACCTCACTATGTCACTCATCCCTCGCTCACCTACCCTGACAGTCAAGTCATCACCCCCACGTGTGCCTTCCTCCTCGGGGGCAGCTCTTCATTCCTGTTGCATTAGATCTGGCAAGTCTGCACCATCTGGCAGCTCTCCCTGCTCCAGGAGATGATGCCTTTGTCTGTCCACAGGACCCAGCTGATCTCCCCACAGTGCTAGTTTAATCATGGAACCCCACTTCTCATTGCCCTCAATGACTTCCTAATGATGTCAGGCAGCCCAGACTCAACCTCTCTCTCCCTGTTCCTCCCAACCCAGCCTAACCTTGGGCCCAGGATTTTCCCCAGATGTGGACCATCGCCTAAAACTCACGTGCCCCCTGCCTTTTCCCACCTTCACTCATAAAGGTGCTTCCTTCACAGCCCAAATTCAGTCAAATCCCACTTTTTCTCTGAACCATTTCCTGATCAAGCTAGCTTGAAATGTCCTCCTCTCGTGGTGATATTTCTCTGCAAATCTTGCTTAGCTGTATTACATACTATCTTATAGTTATTTTTCAGTCCTATTACCTCAGCTGGATTATAAGATTCTGGAAAGCCAAGATAAGAATGTCTCATATTTCTCTTATCATGAACAGCGTTTAGCCCAGCATCTCATCAATTCCTTTTGCACAGTAAATTCTAAACAATGATTCCTTGGAAGTCATTCAGAAAAGATCCTGAACTAAACTCAAGCTGGGTGCAAAATTTTATAAATTTAACATAACAAAAACAAAAGTTTGAAATGCAAACCCATCTACTTCTGGGAAATTATTAGCTTTTCTTTTTTACATGAATCAAATAATTTTTGATTGATGGTATGATTTACCAAAATATATTAGCATCCAAATTCTTGAAAGCAGAAACTTGACTCAAAATGTGCATGCTGCGGACATCCCTGCTGGCTCAGTGGATAGGAACCTCCTGCCAATACAGGAGACTTGAGTTCAATCCCTGGTCCAAGAAGATACCACATGCCACGGAGCAGCTAAGCCCATGCACCACAACTGTTGAGCCCGTGCTTTAGAGCCTGGGAGCCCCGACTACTGAGCCCATGTGCTACAACTACGGAAGCCCAAGTGCCCTAGGGCGCATGAGAAGCCACCGCAATAAGAAGCCCAAGCATTGCAACAAAGAGTAGCACCTGCTTGCCTCAACTAGTGAAAAGTCCACACAGCAACAAAGACCCAGTACAGCCAAAAATAAATAATTTTTTTTAAATGTGCATCCTTAAGAGTCTTATCCAACTAATCTCACCTCCCCCCAGCTACACCTGTAGAGGAGAATTTTCCAATCAGTTCAGTTCAGTCGCTCAGTCATCTCTGACTCTTAACAACGCCATGGACTGCAGCACACCAGGCTACCCTGTCCATCACCAATTCCCAGAGCTTGCTCAAGCTCATGTCCATCGAATTGGTGATGCCATCCAACCATCTAATATTCTGTTGTACCCTTCTCCTCCTGCCTTCAATCTTTTCCAGCATCAGGGTCTTTTCCAATGAGTCAGTTCTTCACATCAGGTGGCCAAAATATTGGAGCTTCAGCTTCAGCATCAGTCCTTCCATTGAATATTCAGGACTGATTTCCTTTAGGATAAACTGGTTTGACCTCCTTGCAGTCCAGGGGACTCTCGAGTCTTCTCCAACACCACAGTTCAAAAGCATCAATTCTTTGGCATTCAGCTTTCTTTATGGTCCAACTCTTACGGCCATACATGACCACTGGAAAAACCATAGCTTTGACTAGACAGACCTTTGTCAGCAAAGTAATATCTCTACTTTTTAATATGCTGTCTAGGTTTGTCATAGCTTTTTTTCCAAGGAGCAAGTGTCTTTTAATTTCATGGCTGCAGTCATCATCTTCAGTGATTTTGGAGCCCAAGAAAATAAAGAATTTTCCAATACCTAACATAATTCTTATGCATTGATCTATCCCCAAAAATGCACTGACTAAAAAAAAAAGTAAGATGCATGCACAAATCTCTCCATTGTAGCTCTATTAGTAAGAATAAAATACTACCAACAATCTAAATGTCCGTGGCAGGGAATGATTGAGTACACCATGGTAAAATTATGATTGAGTTCTGTACAGAGGCGTGATGCACAGCTCCATACACTGACATGAAACATTTCTCCAAAATACTGTGTTAAGTGAAAAAAGAAAGATAGAGAACAAGGTATATAGTTATGCTTTTATCAGAAAAGGTGAGGCCATATAGATACACACACACATGCTTAATCTCAAAGCTAATTCATTCAAAATAATTTTAACATAGAAATTATAAAAGTAAAATGGTAACATTGGGGGAGGGAAGGAGCTTGATGGATGGGACTAGGATAGGCACTAGATTTCTTTTATGTACCTTATTTTATGCTATATGCTTGACTTTGGAACCAAGTTAATGTTTTACATAATTATAAAACTAAATGAGAGTTTTATAAAACTAACCACTGGCTGTCCAGTGGTTAGGACTCAGCACTTTCACTGTGGTGGCCCAGGTTTAATCTTTGTCTGGAGAACTATGATCCTGCACACCGTGTATTGTGGCCAAAATAATTTTTTTAATGTTTTTAAATAAAATTAAATGAAAAATGTAAAAAGCAAATTCTAAAAATAAAAAGGAAAAGGAAACAAATGACCCTAACATATCAAATTTGTGGAATAACTACACACAGAAGAATGGTTTCAGTTAATTATAATATATATCCTTAACAGTATATATTTTAAGGCAAAAAGAATTTTAAAAAGTTGTTTTTATCATCATTTTGTTAGTAATGATACTAGTTTATTTTCTGAAATTATTACATTTATTGTTAAATTTAGGCATGTAAATGACTATGATAATGTTGCTAGAACCAAGATCTTGAGTGTGAAAGATATATAAGTATAGAATTTTAAAAGTTCAATAAAATCCCCATAATCCTAAATTTGAACTGAAAATAATCAGTATAAATTTATGACATATTTGGTCTTGAAAATGAAACAAAAACAGCAGAGAGCTACTTGGTTGTCCTGTCCATTGAAAATGCCATAAATACTGGCCAACTATCAAGTAGCCTAGTTTCCAGATAGTGGAAAACCATTTTCCATTCAAACAAACCAGATATTCTTGGACAAATGGTCCAGGACTGTAGAAGGTAAACCTGGACATCTTGAGATACTATTTCAAAAGCGAGGAAGTTTTCAAAGACTTTTGAGGTCAGTGATTAGGGCTTAATCTCCAAAATACACAAACAATTCATATAACTCAAAAACAAACAACCCAATAGCAAAGTGAGCAGAAGACCCAAATAGACATTTCTCCAAAGAGGATATGCAAATGACCAACAGGCACATAAGAAAGTGCTCATCATCACTAATTATTAGAGAAATTCAAATCAAAACTAAAATGAGGTACCATCTCACACCAGTCAAAATGGCCATTATCAAAAAGTCTAGGACTTTCCTGGTGGTCCAGTGGTTAGAAGCCTTCCTGCCAAGGCAGGGGACACAGGTTTGATCCCCGATCTAGGAAGATTCCACATACCATGGGGCAGCTAAGCCCATGCACCACAACAGCTGAATCTGTATGGTCTCCAGAGCCCCTGAGCTGCAACTACTAAAGCCCGTGCACCCTAGAGCTTATGTTCTGCAACAACCAAGGCCCCCGCAACAAGAAACCCACACGTCACAACTAGAGACTAGTCCGAGTGTAGCAACAAAGACCCAGTGCAGCCAAAAAATAAACAACAAAATAAAATTTTAAGTCTATAAGTAACATGCTGGAGAGGTTGTGGAGAAAAGGGAACCCTCCTACATTGTTGATGGTACTATAAATTGCTTACAGCCACTGCAGAAAACAGTATGGAGATTCCTCATAAAAACTAAAAGTAGAGCTACCATATGATCCAGCAATTCTACTCATGGGCATATATCATGAGAAAATCATAATTCTAAAAGATACATACACCCAGTGTTTACGGCAGTATTATTTAAAATAGCCAAGACAAGGAAGCAACCGAAATGTCCATTGACAGATGAATGGATAAAAAAGAATGAAATAATGCCATTTGAAGCAATGCGGATTGACCTAGAGATTATCATACTAAGCAAAGTAAGTCAGAAAGAGAAAGACAAATATCATATGATATCAAATAATATTATATGTGGAATCTAAAATATGGCACAAATGACCATATCTATGAGACAGAAACACTCACAGATACTATATAGAGAACAGATTTGTGGTTGCCAAAGGGGTGAGGGGAGAGGAAAGGATTGGGAGGTTGGAATTAGCAGATGCAAACTACGCTCTATACGATGGATGAACAGCAAGTTCCTGCTGTGTAATACAGGGAACTATATTCAATATTCTATGATAAACCATAATAGAAAAGAATATGAAAAGGAATATATATACATATAACTGAATCACTTTGTTGTACAGCAGAAATTAACACAACATTGTAAATCAACTGTATTTCTTTTTTTTTTTTGCGGTTGATTTTTATTTATTTTTTCCATTTATTTTTATTAGTTGGAGGCTAATTACTTTACAATATTGTAGTGGTTTTTGTCATACATTGACATGAATCAGCCATGGATTTACATGTGTTCCCCATCCCGATCCCCCCTCCCACCTCCCTCTCCACCCGATCCCTCTGGGTCTTCCCAGTGCACCAGCCCCAAGCACTTGTCTCATGCATCTAGCCTGGGCTGGTGATCTCTGTCACCCTAGATAATATACATGTTTCAATGCTGTTCTCTCGAAACATCCCACCCTCGCCTTCTCCCACAGAGTCCAAAAGTCTGTTCTGTACATCAGTGTCTCTTTTTCTGTTTTGCATATATGGTTATCGTTACCATCTTTCTAAATTCCATATGTATGCATTAGTATACTGTATTGGTCTTTATCTTTCTGGCTTACTTCACTCTGTATAATGGGCTCCAGTTTCATCCATCTCATTAGAACTGATTCAAATGAATTCTTTTTAATGGCTGAGTAATATTCCATGGTGTATATGTACCACAGCTTCCTTATCCATTCATCTGCTGATGGGCATCTAGGTTGCTTCCATGTCCTGGCTATTATAAACAGTGCTGCGATGAACATTGGGGTGCATGTGTCTCTTTCAGATCTGGTTTCCTCGGTGTGTATGCCCAGAAGTGGGATTGCTGGGTCATATGGCAGTTCTATTTCCAGTTTTTTAAGAAATCTCCACACTGTTCTCCATAGCGGCTGTACTAGTTTGCATTCCCACCAACAGTGTAAGAGGGTTCCCTTTTCTCCACACCCTCTCCAGCATTTATTGCTTGTAGACCTTTGGATAGCAGCCATCCTGACTGGCGTGTAATGATACCTCATTGTGGTTTTGATTTGCATTTCTCTGATAATGAGTGATGTTGAGCATCTTTTCATGTGTTTGTTAGCCACCTGTATGTCTTCTTTGGAGAAATGTCTGTTTAGTTCTTTGGCCCATTTTTTGATTGGGTCATTTATTTTTCTGGAATTGGGCTTCAGGAGTTGCTTGTATATTTTTGAGATTAATCCTTTGTCTGTTTCTTCATTTGCTATTATTTTCTCCCAATCTGAGGGCTGTCTTTTCACCTTGCTTATATTTTCCTTTGTCGTGCAAAAGCTTTTAAGTTTCATTAGGTCCCATTTGTTTAGTTTTGCTTTTATTTCCAATATTCTGGGAGGTGGGTCATAGAGGATCCTGCTGTGATTTATGTCGGAGAGTGTTTTGCCTATGTTCTCCTCTAGGAGTTTTATAGTTTCTGGTCTTACATTTAGATCTTTAATCCATTTTGAGTTTATTTTTGTGTATGGTGTTAGAAAGTGTTCTAGTTTCAGACTATACTACAAAGCCACAGTCATCAAGACAGTATGGTACTGGCACAAAGACAGAAATATAGATCAATGGAACAGAATAGAAAGCCCAGAGATAAATCCACGAACCTATGGACACCTTATCTTCGACAAAGGAGGCAAGAATATACAATGGAAAAAAGACAACCTCTTTAACAAGCGGTGCTGGGAAAACTGGTCAACCACTTGTAAAAGAATGAAACTAGAACACTTTCTAACACCATACACGTAAATCAACTATATTTCAATAAAATTAAAACAACAACAAAACCCAAAAAATCTTTGACATCAGGATTGAAAGATTCAGGAGCCAACTTAACAAGTTCCCACCACTCAAACAGGGACAGTTTGAATATCAGTAAGAAAAATAATTGAAATACTAAGATGTCAAGTGTGGTAAAAGCCCAGAGTTAATGATGCTCAAAATAAATAAATAAAACACACATTGATACATTTGGAGGATGCTGGATAACTAATTCTTTACTCTGAAAACTGGTATCTAGAGGAAAAGAATTTAGCATTTAACCTTCCTTTCCTACATAAATGATATCTCAAGCTAAGTATTTAATGAAGGAAAGTTTCTCTTAATGGGAGTAATTCAGCTTATAATTGATAAAACCTATAGACTAAAAATGACTTCAAAGTCACATTAATCAAATGCAGTGGGTAAATCTTGCTGGGTCCTCTTTTGAGGAAATAAACCATAAAAATAAACTACGAGATAGTTAGTTACACTAACTGGATATTTAATGATATGAAGGAATTATTTTTTAGGTGTGAAATGGTGTGTGATTATGATTTTTAAGAAGTCTTATCCGTTGCAGAACTCGATGCAGTGCTGTGCTGTCTGGGGCAGAGAACGACTGAGCAGACCCCGAGCAGATGGCCCTGTGTCTCCTGATGGTAGGCAAGCCTGCATCGTTCTGGTCTCTAAAGTGTGCCCTTGGAGTAAGAAAATGTTAAATGAGACTGCTGCCTCGAGAGATTTTAGGACCCATACTTGTTTCAGCTCTTTCCCTAATGACAAGAAGGCACAGGCGTTTGGAGAAAGCTGGGCGTGGAGGGCTGGGGTCCTGTCTCTTCCCTCAGGACAGTGGGACTCTGATCTTGGCCCTTTCTCTTTAGTCTGGGCTCGGGACTACCTTGGGACGCTTTGCTGGCCCTTAGCCTCTCCTGGGTCATCCAACCACAGTGCAGGTTTCTCGGCAGGGCCAGGAGACACAAGATGCGAAATGCCCAGTGCTCTCTCCATCCACTCAGCTCACCAAAGATACCCCTCCTTGATGGGGGCCGGCAGGGGCACGGACAGCACCCTCTCTGGTCTGGTCTCCACGTGTAGGCGCTGCCTTCACCTCCCCAAGGCCAGGGCCCGCCAACCAGATCACCTGGATCACCTGCAGAGCTTTCACACCTCCACCTGGTCCCACCCCCGGATTCTGACTTAATCGGTCAGGATGCCAGCTGAGCATTAGGTGCCATCAAGGTTCCCAGACAATACTAACAAGCGTCCAGTCTGTCCACCCTTCTCAGGCCCCACACAGAGGGCGTCCACTCCCCGGGTCCCCACACCCTCATCTGTAAAATGAGCCCTTGGTCTGAGATGCTCTGGATGAAGTTTGAGCTGATTTAATTCAGTAAATATTTATTATCTACTCACTGCCTGTGGGGCCCTGCACAAAGGAGGGAGCCAAGATGAGGGGGCTTTAGTCTTTGTCCCTCCTGCCCACACACAAGCATTCCTTCTCTGCAAAACAAAAACAAACCACTGTTTACAAGGTGTGAAGCCAACCAGACAGAAATGAAGAGGGTCAACTAGAGAGGGCATCTTGCCCAAAGCACAAACTGTTCCTGGTGCCAAAGTCTGGGTGCAGGCGGGCCTGGAGGGGCCCCATACATGGTACGTGAGCAGGGACACCCACCCTCTGTCCACTGCCCGGGGAAAGAGGTGATGCAGACGGTAGCTAGCACTGCTATGTCAGAAACTGTCATAAGATGACAAAGGGCCATAGCCCACAAGGGGTATTTTCCATCCCACGGGCAGGCTGAAAGGAGGGTTCGTCTTTCTTCACCTCTTTATTCTGCAAGATCTCTGTTGGAACCGGGAGATTACCATGAGTGACCCACACTTGCAGGGGACCAAGTGGCAGATTCACTTTCCCCTTTGGGCCCTGTCAGAGCAGCAAGTGGATGAGGAAGGAGACGGGCTGCCTGGAGGGTGCGCGCACAGTGATAGGTGAGTGTGGGCCTGCAGTCAGATGCCAGCCACACCGGGCTTTGAAGAGCCAGGAGGTCATTCCGAGGAGAGAGGCCTGCAGAGGCCAGCTCCACTCTGCCTGCCCCTGCTGTGGAGATGCCCTCACTGGTCCCGAGGAGCCATGGGACTGGCTGCCTTGAGGCCACCCATGACTCTACTCATGGCGCTAAATGCAGACAGAGGCCCCAGACTGGATCCTGGCAGATCTGCCTGTGCTTTGTAAGTTAGTCAGTATTCCTGTAGGAATGTTCAGTTCCTGGGTTGGATGACCATCCTCTGGCTAGGTAAGGGTGTCAGATCTGGGGAGCTGGAGGAACTATGCTCATCAAAATTCTTTCCCTGTGGTCCCTGCTGCCAAGATGCTGTTTCCCAGAAAACACAGGGCTTGTTCCTTCGGTCCCTTCCTGGCTTTATTCAAACACCTTGAGGCCTGAGGACTCATCAACTTTTCCACTGCAGGCATTTGTCATTCAACCAAGCCATGTGCTCCCCATTCACTTTTTGGGAAACATCCCCACAGTCTTCCTATTGAGATGAGAAGACAAATATCAAATGTGGGAGCGGCCAGGCCAGTGCATCACCTTTTCTGGCTGGATGAAAAGAAGGTCAGGGGGTAGGAGTGTGAGGGGGGCTGCGAACATCCAAATGAGGGTGCTGTCAGGCAGAACAAAGGGCAGCTTCTGCTCACCACTTCTCTCTCGCAGGCCGGGGGCCAGAAGCAGGCTGGTCAGTGATGAGGCCCGTGGCACCCTTTCCCCAATCAGCGGTGGGGGCAGAGGTTCCCAGACACCACGTGCTCTGAGGCCAGGGCGTGCAGGCCTACTGTGTGCCCCTCATCATCTGGTGCAGGGCGCATGCCCACTTTGGGCATGGAAAGAGGCCAGACCCTGTCACAGATTACTGCAGAAAACTGCCAAAAACCCATCCCCCTGTTCCACACACACTTTGCTTTGAATATCACAGCATTCCCTGCTGGAAGCCGGGTCCCGGGCACTGCGTCCACTTCTGAGATGGGGATCCTAAGACTTGCTCTAAGTGTCCTGCTTCTAATCACACTGAGGATGGGATCCTAAGACAGCTTTTTCTAGGGAAGCGTTAGGTCTGTTGCATTTCTTCCCAAGACCAGTCAGCGCTGTATGTGAACAAGTGTTTGGGGTTATGTGGCATGATGCTTGGGCTATGGATGTTGTGAGTCTGGGTCCAGCCCAGCCATGTAGGCCCTGAGTCATCGTGGACATGGCCCCTAATCCTTTTGGGATTTCTGTTGCCTTAATGTAAGCACAGGAAAGCGCTTTGCAAACTTCTTGTTCCTTGTTAGTGTCCGTGTGTGGATAGTGATAGGGCTAATATTCTATGGCTGTGTGAGTGTGTGTGAGAGTGTGTGTGTGTGTAAGTTGCTCAGTCATGTTCAACTGTTTTCAACTCCATGAACTGTAGCCCACCAGGTTCATTTGTCCATGAAATTCTCCAGATAAGAATACTGGAGTGGGTTGCTATTCCCTTCTCCAAGGGATCTTCCTGACCCAGAGGTCGAACCCAGGTCTCCTGCATTGCAGGCGGATTCTTTACCATATAAGCCACCATGGCTGGTGGATGATAAATGGCCACAGTACAGTCACTACATTTACGGAGTGCTTGCTTCTCACCAAGTGCTGTGGTTCACATCTTATGTGGATTATCCTTTTGAATCTTCCCTAGAATTTCAGGGGACCATGCTTGGGTTTTCTGTTGCTGGGTAACAAACCTCCTAAGCCCTATAAACTTACTGTAACAACCATGTACTCTCTCTCGTGATTCTGTGCATTGCCCAGGCATTTCTTCTGCTTCACATGGTGCTGACCAGGGCTCTGGACCCACTGGATGGTCCACAATGGCCTCAGTCACGGGGCTGGCAGGTGGTGCTGCTGCTGGCTGGTGGGAGCTCAGTGGGGCTCTTGGCCAGGCCTCGTTCTCCTCCATGTGCCTGCCTGGGCTTCCTCAGTGTGGTGGTTGGGTTCTAAGAAGAGATGTCCTAAAAGGACCAGCTCCAGTGTGCAAGTGCTCACCAGACCCCCGCTAGCTTCACCCGTGCACATGTACCTTTGGTCACAGCCCGTCACAGAGCCACGCCCAGAGTCAGGATGGAAGGGGACTTCAGCAGGGCAGTAGCACGCTGCACTGAGGGCCTCTGAGTAGGAGTCTACTGCAGAGCAGTACCTACTGCTCTCCCCGCTTTACAGACGAGGAGACTGAGGTTTAGAGAGTTAAGTGACTTAGCCGAGGTCCTAGAGTCAGAGCTGAGATCGGAAAACTCAGCAGGTTTGGCTCTGGGGCCCCTGCATTCATCCCTCCTGTGTGGACTGTAAAAAGCGATGCTACCTGCACGCTTTTGCTACATTTCTGCACCTCCTTTCCTCACCCCGGGTCCCTCCTTCCATTAACTGAAATCTTCCTTCTGGGAGCATTTTCCTCTCCCACCTCACAGTGAACTTAGACGCCTCCTCTCTCTTCCTCCTTGGCTTCCCTCTTGCTCTTAGAACAGTGAGGCCATCCTCCTTGGGGCTGACTCAAGATGTTCTCAGAGGTCCTAGAGGCAGCAGGAGCTCAGGTTCAGCCAAAAGACTGTTGTGGAGTGACCAGGGCATGCAGATGCTGGACTGCATCCCATCCTGGGTCACAGCCTATTGCGGTCCAAAGGAATGCTGAGGCCACTGGCTCCATCTGAGGGTCCTCCATGATGGCTGTGAGTCCCGGAGTTTCCTTCCTGACTTTGGAGCCCAGGCCCTGCCCCGCCTCTCCCTAACCTCGGCCCAGTCACTTTCCCTCTACAGGGCTCCAACGATCACTGCATCAGGATGTATGTTTGGCTGGACAAGTCCCTTTAAGAACTTCTTCTAGTAATAGATGCTGGGAGGAGTGAGTGGGAATTTGGCCAAATCTAGTCAGAGGAAAGTAGAAAACTGACTTTCTCCAAAGTGAGGTCCTTACGCTCAGAAGAAGGGGATTGGAAAAGATAAAGGGGCTTCTGCACAGCAAAAGAAACAATCAGCAAAATAAAAGGACAACCTACAGAATGGGAGGAAATAGATGAAAATCATCTGCCTGGTGAGTTAATATATAAAATACATAAGGAACTCATATAATAGCAAAAAAATCCAATTAAAAAATGGGCAAAGGATTTAAATGGACATATTTCTAGAGAAGACATACAAATAGCCAACAGGTACATGAAAAGATGCTCAACATCATTGATCACTAGGAGAAAGGCATATTAAAACCATGAGATATCCCCTCATATCTGTTAGAATGGTCACCATGGAGAAAATAAGTGTGGGCGAGGATGTAGAGAAGGGGAAACCATGTATATTGTTGGTGGGAATGTAAATTGGTACAGCCATTATGGAAAACAGTATGGAAGTTCTTCTAAAAAAATATGACTACCATATGATCCAGCAATTTCATTCCTGGGTATTTATCTGAAGGAAGTGAAAACACTATCTTAAATATCTGCATTCCATATTCATTGAAAAATTATTTACAACAGCCAAGACATGGGAACAACCTAAGTGTTCCTCAATGACCTGAATGAATAAAGAAAATGTGATGTACATACAACAGAATATCATTCAACCATAAAAAAGAAGGAAGTCATGCCATTTGCAACAATATGGATTGACTCTGTGGGCATTCCCTAGGGGCTCAGACAGTAAATAATCTACCTTCAGTGCAGGAGACCAGGGTTTGATCCCTGGGTCGGGAAGACCCCCTGGAGAAGAGAATGGCTACCCATGCCACTATTCTTGCCTGGAGAATTCCATGAACAGAGGAGCCTGGTGGGCTACAGTCCATGATGTCATAAAGAGTCAGACACGGCTGAGTGACTAACACTAACACTTTGAGGGCATTATGCTAAGTTAAATAAGTTGAACAGAGAAAGACAAATACTGTATGTTCTTACATGCAGAACCTAAAAGAGCTGAACTCATGGAAAGTAGAATGATGGTTGCCAGGGGCTGGGTGGAAATAGAGAGATGTTGGTTCAAAGGGCACAAACTTCCAGCTGTATGCAAATAAGATCTGGGGTCTACTGCAAAGCATGCTGACTATAATTAACAACTGTATTCTATATTAGAAAGTTTTTAAGAGAGTAGATTTTAAATGCTATCACCACACACATAAAATCATAATTATGTGAATGGATAGAGGTATTAAGTAAACTTACTGTGGTAATAATTTTGTAGCATGATATACACCTAAAACTTACATATGTTGCAAGTCAAAAATATCTCAGTAAAGCTGGGAAAAAGGATCAAGGGGCAGACACAATTTGATCAGTAGCTCAGGTCTGCTTGCCCATTTACTACTAAGTCATTCGGCACTTATTGAGTCTACACGGGCTGAGGTATGCATGGGGAGAATTTGCTCAGTTTCTATAGCAAATAAACAGGTGCAGAGTGGTAGGAGGTGGGTGGAACCTGGGCCTTGTGGGCCACAGCATAAGATGTACATTGCATATTGCTTGTCTACTGGAGAACAGTCACATTGTCTGAGTTACATGGTGAATAGAGATCACAGTAGGATTGTGTGAAGGATGGACCTTGGGGTTAAGAGCAGAACCAGAGTGATGAGCTTGTCAGGTCAGGGCAGGCCACTGGATGACGGCATCTGTTTGCCCTACAAAAGGGAGCACCAGTATCTCACATTCCCCTGTCTTCTGCCAAACCTGCTCTGGAATCTCTCCTAGATTTTCCTGCAGCCTAGTGACTTTGCCCACCCTCCTAGCCACTCGTCCTGCTGTCAAATATCTACTTAGTGCAGATCCAGGCAAAAACATGTACTCTCAGGCCCCAGATCCTGTCCTAGCTCCCACATCTGGTTTAGGCCCACCCACTGTTGGCAGATACCTTGGAGACACACACTATGGCTAGTATCTCTGAAATTCTGGGCAGCCTTAGAGAATTAAAGGGGGGAAAATGTCCGCATTTGCAAAACTTCCCATGATAAAGCAAAGCCTTCATGGGGTACCACAGGTTCAGTTTCAATGCTGGCTTTTTTTCCCCCTCTCCTTCCTCGAACTAAAGATAGAAGGCTAAGAACCCTCTGCTTCGCTCAGAGCCCTAATACTGCTGTTCACAAATTAGCTAACACCATATGAAGAGTGAAGCCTGGCTCGGCATCCCTGCCCTCATTTATATACTTGACATTCACCATGACTTGACCTCTGGTGCCAACAGCTCTTTTTCCTGCCTGCCTGGTCAGTAAAGCTCAGCTTGAGTTGCCTGTCTTCAGCAGAGACTGAAAGTCATTCCATTCTGAGGGTGGAACTTTCCCAAAGGGAAGTTTGTGCTATGAAATGAGTGCAGGCTCTGAGAATAAGCCAGTTTGGGTTCAACCTCAAAGTCATCACGGAGCCGCTGCTTGAACCTGGGCAGAGCTCAGGGCTGCTCAACCTTTCTGAGCTTGTTTCTTCAACTGGAAATTAGGGATGATAACACCCGGGTCAGGGTCACCATAAGGATGATAAAATGATGAGTCTCAAACACATGATACACTGTAAGTGATGAAAACACATCACTTCCTGCCCCCCACACTGGTAGCTAATATGGGCTGGCTCTGCATCTACCACCATGCATTTCAGATTTATCCCCATAATTTGGAATGCATGCATTATAGAGGTTAGTGTGAGTTGCACATATGAGGTGGTCTCCTTTTCACTGTGAGGTGGAATAGTTGACCCTTCTAGAGTGGCCTGCAGTTTTCTGAACTGAATGTCACCTCCATTCAGCAGTCCCTGTGGAAGGAAAGCACAAAAAGACCCTCTGATCATCTGGTCCAGCTGTTTCATGCACAGATGGGAAGACAGAGCCCAACAGCAGATGAAGGGTTTACCTAAGTATATAGAGAAAACAGTGGCAGAGTTGGACTAGGACTCAGGATTTCTGATACTTGGACATCCTGGTCTCCAGGGCAGCCTTTATCTGGGCTTGGAAGAGCTGAATTGATGGGTTGATATGAAATGGGACTGAACTCACAGTACTGGTTTCTTGATTCTTAATGCCAGTTGGCACAGATGATGCCTAACAGACGTTTTCTAGATTTATTCTGGCCTCAAGCATCCCACAAGAGGTCCACAGTCTTCCAGCTTGGCCCTGAACTTCTAAGGCATGACTTATTTATGCCTTGCCAAAGAGTTTCAATTCATTCATCCAACAAACATGAATGGGCTTCTTCTGATACAAAGAACACAGCTAGCACGCATTGAGAATTTAGAATATGACAACTATGCATGTATTTCTCATTGAATATTTCCAGTAATCTGAGTTTGGTAACTATTACTATCTTTATTTTACTGATGAGGAACCAAGGCTCAGAGAAAACTAATTTGCTACAGGCCAAAAGTGCCGCATGGTGCTGTCAATCCAGCTTAGATGGGAGCTACACTTCCCAGATTCCCTTCTGCATCTGGCTATGGGTTATTGGAGATTTGGAAGGTGAAAGTAGAGCAGTGGCCATTATTCTCTGAAGGTTACCATGATTGCATATGGTGTTGGGTGGATGCAAAGGCATCTAGCAGGTCCTCATTCTCCTCTGTTTCATATCTAGCTTGTCACTCTGACTGCTGATCCTCTAGAACAATAGAAGCCCCCCACTCCCAACCAGAAGGTTGACAGTGAGCCCACAGAGGCAGTAGGTAGACAGAGGGGGCAGTTTTCACTGGACCTTGCTACGCATCCCCTGTCCATCTACTCTAGGGGCTGGGCATGTTTGGTATCATCATTTCCCAGAAAGCTCTGACTTGTCCACTTCAGACAGACAGAGTAGACACTCTGAACCTCTGACTCCCCTTCTAGACCTCCATCCTCTCAGCTCTTGCCATCTTTTCTTAAGGTCCAATTCCTGGAATAAGTCTCTTAGGCTTGTAATACTCTTGGTAGCTCTACTGCCCTAACTGAACCTTGACTGATACGGCCACACAACTGGTGTGGAGCAGAGATCAACTCCAGGCCCCTTGAAAACAGATTCTGAGTTCTTAGCCACTGAGCTAGACCACTGCACTAGGTGATGGGCACATAAATATGACCAAGACCCTGGCATCTGTCCTCCAGGAGTTTACAGTCTGGCAGGACATACAAACAAATTGTTTCAGTTTTCCATCACTTATAACAAATCACCCAACACTTAGTCACTGCAAGTAACTCTTTTATTATCTCTCATGATTGTGTTGGTTGCCTGGGTTTAGCATAGTGGTTCTTCTGTTCCACATGATGTTGGCCAGGGATGCAGTCCTCTGGAGGCCCAGATATCCAAGGTGACTTCCTCACATGGCGGCAGCAGAGAGTGGAACAGAGGCTGTCAACTAGAGGGACTGCATGTGGCCTAGCTCTGCAGCATGGGCTTCTCAATGCATTATGGCTGGATTCCAAGGAGCACCCCAAGAAAAGTGTCCCAAGAGGAAAGGAGCAGAAGGTGCCAGTTCTGGCACAGGTCATTTCCTCAAAGCAGCCACAGGCCCAGCCAAAATTCAAGCAGAGAAGACACAGTCTCTGATTCTGGATGGAGCAGAAGAAAGCACATACAGGAAGAGGCAGAACTGTTTGGGGGTCATCTTTTGAGCTCAGCTCCTCCAAGTCCATTGATGTGGACTCAGAGAAGGTAGGCACTAGCTGGATGGGATCACAGAAAGACATGGCTTGTGCCCACAGTGGTTCTAGAGGTGAAAGGAGACATGGCGACAGGTTCTAGCTGTGTCCTAATTGAGGAAGCGTTCTCCAGGTAAAGATGTAGCTTGCCAGAGGTAAAGTAGAAGAGGGTGGAGACAAGATTCAGGCAGAGGGAAGAGCAAGTCTTTAGAAAGAAACTTTGGCTTCATAAAGACCTTAATTTGGTGTGTGGGGAGAGGGAGGCTTAAGAGTCTTGGCACTTGGGAGCCACAGCTCCAGGGTCTTCAAGTCACATAGCCGCTGGCATCTCCATACTAGATGAGAAAGCCCCTCTGCTGAAGCCCAGACCTCTGGGCACCCAATTTAAAAGTCCCTGGACCAGCAGGGAAATGGATTTCCCTAGGCCGGAGTAGGGCAGAGGCTGGATGGAAGTCAGGCACACTAAATGCTAACTGAGCTCACATGGATTCCCAAAATTCACAGCCTTGGACACGTCCTGCTGCCCCAAGGTCAGACTAGTGTGAACATGGAGCTCTGGGTTCCTCCACAACCCTCCAGGCAGGAATAAGGCTCAGATCCAGAAGACAGCAGCCAATGTCTCCTCAGAGCTGGAGGATTTCTAGGAACCTAGGAAGAATCAGTTAGGCCTTGAAGACAGGAAGGCATCGATTTCACCATGCCATAGAAACAAGACCTAATTTAGCCACTTGGAGCTCAGCAGGCCCTGGAGGCTGCCAAGTTGGTCACGGAGAAGTGGTAAGCTATGTGCTAAAGAGGCAAGATGGGAAGACCTGTGCAGGCAGAATTTAAGACTTGAGCAAACCACTCAGTCCCACTGAGTTCTGATGTTCTCACCTGCAAAATGGGGTGAATCTCATTTTTTCCACTTCCCAGGGCGGATCAGTGAAAATGGTAAATGTGGGCACAGCTTGGAAGCCCTCTCCAAATGGAACAGATGATCACATCATGTCCTTCAGGGACAGAACGGATGTAGAGACCAGTTCCTGAGTGTATCTCCACATACCTTTCATTTGAGGTCCTCAAGTTGTTTGACAATCATCCTTTGGTATCATTCCAGAAAAAGGTCCTTTTCAGGTTTGCAGTTTTAATTTTTAGCCTATGTTGCATGGAATTATAGTGCAGCTCCAGACCTGAAAAGGGGCACCTGGCAAAGAATGTGAATGGCAGGAATGTGGGGAGGGCTGGTTGATGATATCCACAGCTCCTTTGGCTCATGCAATGATCACAGCGGCATGCTAATTCTCCCCAAATCTCCATCACACACAACTCTACTGGGGAACAGACCCCAGCATCACTCACTTCTCTGAGGGTACTGGGGGGTTGTTCTGAAAAGCATACGGTCTCCCTCTGATGTGAATGTTCCACGAGGTTAATCATTCCAACTGAGGGGTTGTGCAAAAGTATGTGGTTGATCACTGAAGCAGCTAATAAGATCTAGATCATTCTTAGCTAAAAATAAGAAATCTGTGTAGAACATAGGCCTCCTGTGGCCTGACAGCTGTTGTGCTGGGTGAGTGAGCTCAGGACACACGCCGCTTCTCTTTGAGCAGAGCTTTTATTAGCAGAGCTGGGAGCCTTATTAAATAGAAGAACATGGATGCTGTTTGAATTATGAAGATGTTCCTCATTAGCTGTGTGACCGTGGGTCAAAGTCCTGCCTGTTCTGCCAACCTGCCCAAGTACTCTGGTACAGGTGAGGGGTGGGGAAGTGGAGGAGAGCTAAATCTGCATAAACCTCCTAGGCCTTGTGGGAACTCTTGGGAAGGAGTCTTTGAAGCAAAAATTAAGCCCTCCAATACCAAGATGAAGGGTCCTTCCCACCTCCAACAAAAGTCAGCCCTTTAACCTGTGGAGAAAGAGTACTCTGGAGGAGACAGGAATTCATCACAAGATGAGAGGGGAAGGGAAGACTTGTGCCTCACTTTGTTCAAGGTAGTAATTCCAAATATGAAGGAGGAATTGTAGAAGTTCTTGTTGTGTAGCAAGAGTGTTGACCTTGAGTAGAGGGATATTGTGTGTGGCTGTGCATAGTTGATCAGTCGTGTCTGATTTGTTGAGATCCCATGGACTATAGCCCGCCAGACCCCTCTGTCCATGGGATTTTCCAGCCAAGAATACTGGAGTGGGTTGCCATTTCCTTCTCCAGGGGATCTTCCTGACCCAGGGATCGAACCCATGACTCCTGCATCTACTGCACTGGCAAGCAGGTTCTTTACCATTGCACCAACTGGGAAGCCCCAGAGGGATATTGTACTAAAACAATCCAGGCAGATGCTTGGCTCCATACAGAAATGGTGTGATTTTTGGCAAGGCTGTGGAGGCTCTGAGGAGACCAGATGGTTATTTACTTGGAGGGAAAGAGAGCAGAGGAACTGGCAATGTCAAGGCCAGAGTCATGGAGGAGGAGCCTGGCAGCTAACCATCCCCTGAAAGAGGAAGCGGCAGGGCCTTGCCTTGACCTTGGGGTCAGTGCCCTATCCCAAGGGGCTGGCAGTGCTGGATTTCCCAAAGCAGGTGCTGCAGATGAGATCTGAGTCCTTCATTAGTCCATGTCTGGTAGTGAGTCCATGTCAGCACTGAAACAGCCTCTTGACTCAAACGGAGGAGACCCCATTTGCCTCAGCCAACTCCTCTGTTCACCACCAGCTCCTGTCTGTGACTATTGAGGGAGTCCCTAAAGCAAAAGGCCTCCACCAAAGCAAGCCTTCCTTCCACCAACTCCTAAAGACTGAAAAGCCATCAGCGAGTGTGCTTGATGAGGTGACCTTCTCTCACCTTTCTCATGTGCCCAAATTCTGCTATTTTCCTCACTGCCACCCACCCCCACCCCACCGCACACCCCCACTCCCCCCACACCCCTGCCATTTGCACCCAGCTTGTGTATGCCCTTCCCCATATCTGCACAAACGTAGGTGCTGCCCTCCTGGGGTTTACCCCCCTCCCCTCCCCTCCCCTCCCCCTCCCCCTTTTCTTACGGTCAGTAGCACCTGAAGCTATGTGTATGTTTTACTTCCCCTAATGGATTGTGAAGCCTTCTGAAAAGGACTTCTGGCTTCTGCCTTGTCTCCTGCGGAGCTTAGTAACAAGCTCTGCAAACAGGAGCAGCTTAAAAGGAGCTTGTTGAACGAGAGATCTGAACACAGACTAAGGAGCCCTTGCCAGTGGGGTTTGTCTCTTAGCAGCTTGCGAGTCTCCCTCGGCCTACAGATACGATCACCAAGCATAAACAGCGCCCTCCAGTGACAACAACTCTCATCTAAATGTGAACCCAACGCAGGGGTACCAGGGGCGCCTGCAGGGGAGCTGACCCCGTCGGGGAACTGGAACGTGCTGGGCCGAGGGGCTGCACACGTGGGAGAGACCACGCGGCCAGGCCTGTGAGCAGGGAGGCAGACCAAGTCGCCTCTTGTCCAGGGCGCTCTGCTTCCCCACAGCGCTGCTTCAAACTTTTGGGGCCTCTGGGCCCCACATCTGGAGGCCACTTGACCTCCCCCCGCCCCACTCACCCCTCCCGGCCAAGCAGCCGGCAGTTTACGGCGCTCCCGGTCCTCCCGGGAGGTGCTCCGGCCCAGGTTCCCCGCTCGCTCCTCGGGGTCAGAATGGGAACCAGGCCCGGGGGCTCCATCGTGAACTGTGCTCTTCCCACTAGCTCCCTCGGGGCTGCTCCGCAAGCCGTTTCCACAGCAAACAGTTGTAAATGGGCGGAAGGGGACAGGATTTCAGGTGTCGGAGGAGGGGTGGGCTGCGGCTGCGCACGCTCTGGCGGGGCCCATTTTCCTCCAGATGTTTTTAGCCATAAACTGAGGGGAACGGGAAACAAGAAGCGGGCCAGATTACTAAGGACGAGGCCTGCGGAGCCCATTAGGCTGCAGCTCAGATGGTGACTCAGAGCATCCTCAGGTGCGGCTCTCCACGCATGACCAGCTGGGCTGGGTGCAAAGGGGTTGGGACACAGAACTCCCCCAGCTCCCCAGTACACAATGAAGGGTGGGGGGTCCACTTTCTTTAGTTCTAATCAGCATGATTTCTGAAACATCTCTGAGGTGTCTACTATATGCAGGTTCTGTGAAGAAGACAATATCTGCATCTAAGGGTCTCCAGTCACGCAAGGATGATGGGAGTGCACACAGCTGGTGACACAGGTCAGACTGTGTCTTGTACCAGGACAGAGGGACAGCGTGCAGGGGAAGCACAGAAGTGGAGGGAGACAGAGTGGTCAGACTTGGGGCCAAGGGCTGGCAGCAAGGTGACCCTTTGTAGGTGGGTGGGGTTTGGAGAGATGTGGAAAGGAAAGCACAGGGCAATAGGGGACCAGCGTCCATGTGATGGGCAAACCATGTCCTGGGAATGGTGACTAGCCAAGTGTCACAGCATGGGCTTCCCTTGTGGCTCAGATGGTGCAATGTGGGAGACCTGGGTTGGATCCCTGGGTTGGGAAGATCCCCTGGAGAAGGAAACGGCTACCTACTCTGGGATTCTTGCCTGGAGAATCCCATGGACTGAGGAGCCTGGCAGGCTACAGTCCATGGGGTCGAAAAGAGCTGGACACGACTGAGTGACTAAGCACACAGCACTGGTACAGCTCTGGCCATGGGCAGGGCGGTCAGCTGTCAGCAGAGATGGTGCTGGAATCACATGTGAGATCCAGACCAAGAATGGACCACAATGCAGGAACAAGGACTTTAGTCAGTGTTTCATTTGTGGATTAGTTACCAACTTCTATAAATTAAGAGATTTTTGTAAGCAAAGCTGGGTTCTCATGAAAACCTGGAAAATCTGGCATGTTGGGACCTTGGCTCCCTTAAGCCGCACCTGGCTCTTGCTGAGTGATAGCGGCCCCTAACAGGACAAGCATTGCCCATTCAGCCCTAGTTCTCACCCCTCTGTACTGTGGCCCTTCATCAAGTCCCCTCAGCCTTCTTGTTGTACAGTCGCTAAGCTGTGTCCAACTCTTTACGACCCCATGAACTGCAGCACACCAAGCTTCCCTGACCTTCACTATCTCCCTGAGCCTGCTTCCTTCCTGTTTGTCATCTGTTTGTCCTCCTTGGGCCTGTGAGTTCATGGCTTTGCTGTAGACCCCAAGGAGATGACAGTGGGGGGCAGGGAGCTGCCACCAAGACAGTTTAGGAAAATACACCACCTGGAGGGTAGGGAGAAGTCTGCAGCCTGGAGTCAGCAAGACCGGGGAGGGGTGTCCTGAAAGAGCTCTAATGGAAGAAAGGGCACAAAAGGAGGCAGAAGCAGGAGGATGGAAGGAAGGGGCAGACCTGCTGGGTCAGATGATGGGGGTGATGGAAAGGGAGGAGCTGATGTGAACTCTGGGATTTCAGGACCAACCAGGATTCAGGGCGAAGATGGAGTCAATCAAGGAGGCAGATGTGAGAGGCAGAGTTGGGCTTCAGCAAAGGACGGTGAGCTTTGCCAGGGTGTTTGGGGCAGGGCAGCCCTGTGCAAACACATGGGTATGCCAGCCTGGACTTGGCATGCCAGAGGACCTGAGACCCCAATTTGGGAGTCTCTGCAGATAGGTATGTGCAGGGAGGGCCCTGCAGAGGCAGGAGGTGGAATTGAGCCACACCTCCTCACTCTCCTCTGATGAGCTCAGCTCCTGCTCTGAGAACTTAATCACAACCTGTGCTCTGAGGACCCCTGCCTGGAGGGGACCATCACTCCATTAGCACATCCCTGAAAAGATGTGTCACTCAGAGGCCAGGGTAGCGCCCACCCCTGTCTCTCAGGCAGGAGGGGAGCAGTGGGCATGAACGGGCCAGGCTGTGTTTCTCTCTGCCTGAGTCACATGAAATAATTTTGTCTGTAGTTCCTCAGAAGCACTCCTGGGGGCCGGCGAGGGGCAGGGGCCCTGAGTCATGTGAGTCCTGTGCGGCAGATGGTGAGTCATAGTCTTAATTGGAAGCATACTGATGACTTAGAATGTATCCATGCCAGGGTGCCCAGCTTGCTAGTGACTGTCCCTCAAACGTTGACAGACGGGACTGTCACCTGAGAGACTTAGTTCAAGTGTTCACACCTATTTTCTCCCTGAATCTGTTTCTAAACATACTTCATTTGTGTGGGTTTTTTGGTGACTATCTGTACCCCACGCTGGACTCTGAGAACAAGGACCAGGTCCTTAACATTGAGCCCATTTAAAATGAACAATTGAATGAACAAATGAATGAATGGTTCCAACTGGTAATAAAATTTAATGTAATATACAAGTGTGTCTGTGTAACCTACTACATACGTATATACGCTATTTTATGTATAGAAAGTTTTTGGAAGAGTATGATCTCACAGACAGTAATAACAGAGCTTGCTTCCTGGACACAGAGGCTGGGGATAGGAGTGTGGAATTTTATTTTCACTTGACATTTTTACTTTTCTTTTCTCGCTTTCTCCACTCTGCTGTTACAACAAGCAGAAAGACTTTACAAAGGGCAGTAGCCTCACATTGTTCCACACTGCTCTCTTCTGCTGTGTGAACATAGCAGACATCTTTTGTGAGTGTCTGCGTGGGTTTTGCACCCCTGGGGGCTGCCTGCCACATCCCAGCCCTCTTGGAGCCTGCTGTCTATTGGGTGGACTCCACACTTGGGCTCAGGGGTGCTGGTGTGACCCCTTGTCTCTAGGGTGCTGTGTCAGGTCCTTGAGGAAACAAAGGGCCTGCCTAGTGACGGGCTGAGATCTCGCTCTTGGACGTGGAAGCACAGGGAAGGAGCACAGAGAAGGAGCAGAAGCCAGCATTATGCCTCACTGAGGACCCCGGGCAGAAGGAGGATGCAGTCAGGGCTGAGAGAGGGGGCAGGTTTCATGCCAACTGCCACATGTGTAAGGCCTTCTGCCTTCTCTCAGTCTTTCTTGAAAGCACGTGGTGGAGGATCACGGTAAAGAGGGTTTTGAGTGCTTCAAGATTCAGCAAGAGAAGCTGTCTAACATTAAATAGGTGAGAGAAAGGACTCTACTTTTCAAATGTGCTGGAACCACTGAATATCCATATGCAGAAAACAAATAAACACACAAAATTCAATGTATATCTTGCACCATATCCACAAATGAACTCAAAACATATGATAGACCTAAATGTAAAACCTAACACTGTAATGTTTCTAAAAGAAAACTTAGAAAATCTTTGTAAATTTGGATTAGGTAAAGACTGCTAAAAATGCAACTATAAAAAAACAACCCATGAAAAAATGAATTGATGAACTTGACTTTATCAAAATCAAAAATCTCTGCTCTTGGGCTTCCCTGGTGCCACAGTGGTAAAGAATCTGCCAGCCAATGACGCAGGAGGCAGGGGTTTGATCCCTGGTGTGGGAGAATCCCACGTGCCTTGGAGCAACTAAGCCCATGGGCCACAACTACTGAGCCTGTGTTCTAGAGCCCAGAAGCCACAACACTGGGCCCACCTGCTGCAACTACTGAAGCCCAAAAGCTTGACAGCCTGTGCTCCGCAACAAGGGAGTAGCCCCTACTGGCCACAGCTAGAGAAAAGCCCATGCAGCGGTGAAGACCCAGCGCCGTCAAATAAACAAATAAATAAATAAACCTGGACTCCTTAAAAAAAAGTCTGCTCTTCAAAAGATTTTGTTAACAGACTACAGATAAACCACAGGCTGGAAGAAAATTTGCAAAGCATAGATCCAATAAGGGATTGTATGCAGAATATATAAAGAACACTAAAAGCCAATAATAAGAAATCAAAAGACCTAATTTTAAAAAATGGGCCAAAGTCTTGAAGAGAGGTGTTACCAAAGAAGATACATGGATAGTAAATGAGCATGTGAAAAAGTGATTAGCAACATAAATCACTAAGTAAATGCAAATTAAAACAACTACACTGAGATACCACAATGCATTTAATAGAATGGCTAAAATTAAAACGACTGACCGTATCAACTTTTGGTGAAGTATGGGAAACATATACTACTGATGGGAATATAAAATAATACAACCATTTTGGAAAACAGTTTGACAATTTCTTAAAATGTTAAACATGTATCCTCTACATGATTCAACCATTTCACTCGGGCGTTTTCCAAGAGAAATGAAAACATATGTTCATAATGAAGACTTCCACAGCAGCTTTTTGTAACAAATATCCATCAATAGGTAAAAGAATAAACAAATTAAAGTGTATCCAAACAATGGAATACTATTGTGCAGCAAAAAATAATGAACATGGATGAATCTCAAAATAATTATGTTGAATGAAGGAAACAAAACAATATGGAATATATAACTTGTGATATAAGTGGAGAAAAAAAAACATGCTCATAAATGCAAAAAGCCAATATCCTTACAAGGTTAATTATCTCCAAATTAATTTATGTTTTCAATACAATCTTAATAAAAATCCACTTGTCTTTTTTTAATGGAACCTGATAACCAACTGTAGAATCTAAATGAATGAACCAAACGTTGCAAAAGTACTTGGAAGTAGAAGGGGTGAATTCTTCTGGCCAGGGATCAAGACATAAAGTTATAGTAATTACAATAGCATGGTATTACCACTCAGATAGACCCATAGTCAGGTGGGAACCTGAGATATTTCAGAAGAATCATTACAAATACATGGCAAGAGGATGAAAACATTTGGTTATCTGAATGGAAAAAAAATAGTATTTTTGCTACACCAAATATTTCTGCTACACCAAAAAATATTTTCCAGATGGATTAAAAATCCAAATGTGAAAAGCAGAACTAAAAAAGTGTTATAAATTTATATCAAATTAAACAAGACACAACACAAACTTTAGAGAAAAGTTGAGAATTTTGATTACATTAAAATCAGACATTTCTGTTGTTCAAAAAACACCAAAACCAAAGCAAACATGTTACATATTGGGAGAGGATAACTGCCACCCATAAAACTAAGAAAGAATTAATATCCAGAATATATAAAGAACACCCATAAATCAATAAGAAAAATATTCCCACCAAGTGAGCAGAAGAGGAAACCCAAATTGCCATAAACATATAAAAAATCACACAGCCTCTGTGTGTCTAGACAAAGGCAAATTAGAACCAGGAGATACTCTTTCTCATCATCAGATTAGCAAAAATTAAAAATTCCCCCAACACCAAGCATGGGAGAGGATATGAAGAAAGATAACTCAAAAACACTTAACTGTGGAGGCATAAAATGACAACATTTTTAGAGAGTGATTTGTCACTATTTTATAAAAATTGAAGCCACAAACATGTCCTGATGGACTTCCCATGCAGAACCCTGGGTCAGGAAGATCTCCTGGAGGAGGAAATGGCAAACTACTCCTGTATTCTCACCTGGGAAATTCCATGGACAGAGGAGCCTGGTGGGCTACAGTCCCTGGGGTTGCAAAGAGTCAGACACAACTGAGTGACTATGCATGCATGCACGCCAATGCAGGAGACACGGGTTCAATTCCTGGGTCAGGAAGATCCCCTGGAGAAGGAAATGGCAACCCACTCCTGTATTCTTGCCCGAGAAATCCCATGGACAGAGGAGCCTGGTGGGCTACAGTCCATGGGGCTGCAAAAGAGTCAGACATGACTTAGCAAATCAACAACGTGTCCTGACCCAGCAAGTCTGAGCATAGATCCCAAAGAAACTTTGCACATGGACACAAGGAGACGTGAACATCTCCAGAAGCAGAATAGCAAAAACCTGGAAGCAACCTAAATGCTCATCACTAAGAGAACAGATGAACTAACTGCAATGATGAGTTTACTGCACCAAAAATGAATCACTACCCCACTCTTTAACATGGATGAGGCTTAAAACCACAATGTTAAATGAAAGAAGCAAATGACAGAAAGATTCATATAGAATTTAAAATATGAAAGTTTTACTTTTTTAAATAGCTGCACTCCCCTCCCCAGTTAGGTTACAAATAGGGTCAGCAAACCTTTTCTGTAAAAGGCAGATGTAAATATTAGTGGTGCAGACCACATACAGTCTATATCTCCCCTTCTACCTGCAATCCTTTAAAATGTCAAAACCAACCAACAAACAAAAAATATCAAAACCATCCTTAACCCAAGGGCTGTAGTTTGCCAACCCCTGGGCCACATCAACTGCCCCCCCTTTCATGGCTGGGTAGCTGGTGTCTTTTGGTGATAACTTGGTCAGATGTCATTTTTTTTCTGGCTCTCTGATGACCAGAGCAGTTTTATTTCAGTATTTTAGACTCAATTGGATTTATTTTACAGCTTCAAATCAGGTTTAACTCAGACTCAGCTCCGCACTGCTGTGTTGGGCGATGGTGTCTGCAGCTTCATTGGTTGGAGTGTAGGACAGGGTCTGCTCCTCACACACTCTGCCTTCTGTTCTCCCTTTGACATCCCTCTCTGTATCCCCCTTCAGACTCTAAACCCCCCATTTCTTACTCTCTAGCCCCAGCTTGTCCATCTGGGCTCTCCCAGGGGCAGAAGACCTGGATGGGGTGGACTGCCCCATCTTCCTTGCACACACAGCCTCTGTTGCCCGGAGCCCTCCCGGCAAGGCTTCTGCCTTCAGAGATCTCTAGAGCAGATCTAGACACTGATCTTGGGGGTCAGAGAAACCTGCCAGACACCCTCTTCTTCCCACCATCGGGGGCGGGGGGACTTGCATCAGACACTTGCTGCCAGGGTGCCCCAGGGCTTCTCTTGTTGAATCTCCAGCAGCAGCAGCAGCCCCAGGGCTGGCTTTGGGTCTGTGGCTCTGAACATCCGCCCAGCCTGGGCCAGGCCACCAGCCTCCCCGAGCTGTAGACAGTCTCCCACCCAGGCTGCAGGAGAGGAGGACCACCCCCCCACCCCCACTGCCCTGGCCTCTGGCACCTTCCGGCACCACCAGTGGGTAGGGGGACAGGGCACCCGGCATTTGGTGGGAGGCAGTCACTTCCTGAGTCTGTGAGGAGGGGCTGGACCCCCAGGTAGATTTCTGAGCTCAGACCAGAGGCCCTCAGTACTTGGTATCCTCAGCTTTGGTCCCTGGCTGCAATTCTGGGACAGCAGGAAAAATCGCCGTCAGCCCCTGTTTCAACAGCCCATCCTTTGGCCCTCCCTCCTGTGTGCCTGCCCCCCACCTTCCTGAGGGGTTCTCCCCAGCGTGAAGGCAGAGTCAGGTGTGAAGTAGGAAGGGCACTCCAGGCCTCAGTGCTGGCTCCGCCACGTATTAACTGATGGATAATGACACCCTCTCAGAGATGCCGTTTGAGGATGAAATGAATTAGTACTTGTGAAGAGCTTAAAACGACGCCTGGCATAAAGTAAGAAATTCTGGAAGTTTGTTGTTCATCTCATCACATGGAATAAGCTACCTCACCTCTCTGAACCACAGTTCCCGGCCTGTACAATGAGGCTGTAAGACAGGATTCGAAGGTTAGCTGAGACAGTGTGATGTCGGGCACAGAGCCAGGAACCAATAACTGCTAATTCCCTTCCACCCCACTCCGCTTCTGCTCTTGTCATTTCAGAAAGCCAGGCCTCAGAGCAACAAGGTTTGTTCGGGTGAGTGGGAGCCGCTGGCCCTGGAATGCACTGTGCTAGGTGGGCCAAAGCAAGGCAGGGAGCACAAGGACCAAGATCCATCGCTGCTTGACTGGAAGCAACAGGAGGAGACCATTGAAAAAGTGGAAATGTGAGTCGCTCAGTCGCTTCTATCCATGGAATTCTTCAGGAAGAATACTGGAGTGGGTTGCCATTCCCTTCTCCAGGGGATCTTCCTGACCCAGGGATCAAACCCAGGTCTCCCACATTGCAAGCAGATTCGTTACTGTCTGAACCACTAGGGCTCAGAAAAGCATTATTGTGCCTTAGTGCCTTCCATCCCCTGGCATGGGTCCTGGGAAAGGGGCACTAGGCTTGGGTTCTGTGGGCTGCTGGACAATATTTGGTAGGAGTCTGAGGCCTTTCTGGGCTGCCCTGTGTATCAAGAGAGGCAGATGATGTGCACTTCCATCTGATTCTGTCCAGTCACTCCCTCAGGACCCACCCAGTGGCCATTCTCCCTTTGTCTCATTCTAATGCCCCCTCTCATCAATCTTTCACCTTGATTATAGTTTTATTTTGCTCACAGCACCAGATTTTGTTATTCTCTAGCACAGGCCAGCATATTCATTCCTCCCAGATGCACTTCTCTGCTCTGCCTGGAGAATGGTGATGAAGTGACGTCTCCATGGAAACAGATGTTGATCTCACAGTTGCTTAGCGGGTGTGCTGCAGGATGATGTAAGCCATGCTCTGGCTTCTTGAGGGGCTTGGTATCCTTTGATGTATCTGTACTACTGGGGCTGGGGTGAGTAGGAGGTTTCTTCCCTTGATTCTACCTTTTTATGTAAAAGTAAAAAAGCAAAAAGAATGGGAAATGTACCTTCTTTGGGAGGAATGCTTTTGTAAGAAGAGGAAAGTGTTGGGAGTCAGAACTGGATCTGAATCAGAGGTAAGATGATGAAGGTGACATGTTCCTCTGGAGAAATAAGCTGGGGGAACCTTGGAAACTGTCCAGAGGGGGCTGCTGCTGGCCAGGGAATACTCAACAACCCCACTCACTACAAGGCTGCAGATCCTTCACCTGGGACAATCACTGCTCCCACCAGAGCAGCCCTGATATTTGCAGGCTGGGGCAAGAGCACAGAGGCCACACACCATGCTTCAAATACATAAAATTATAAACCAAATCAACAGTGTTAAATAAAATATATTCTATCCTCTGACTTTGGCAACTGTAGTAGGCAGAATAAAAATCCCCCTCCCTCAATGACTATATCCTAGTCCCTGAAACCTATATTTATGTAATGTGGCATTAAGGTTATAAATGGGATTAAAGTTGCCAGTCAACTGGCTTTATGATTATACATTATACTCTAGATTATCTGTAGGGGCCCAATGCAATCCCCAGAGTCCTTAAAAGTGAAAAAAGGAGGGACTTCCCTGGTGGTCCAGTGGTTAAAGCTCCATGTTCCCAATGCAGGGGGGTGCAGACTCGATTCCTGGTCAGGGAACTAGATCCTGCATTCTGCAATTACAGAGTCTACATGCGGCAACAAAGAGCCCACGTTTCACGACTAAGACCCAGTGCAGTCAAACATACATACATAGTTTAAAAAGTGAAAGAGAAGCAGGAGAGAAGGTCAGAATGGTGAGGTGTGAGAAATACTGAATCAGTCATTATTGGCCTTGGAAATGGAAGAGGCCACAAGTCCAGGAATGCTGGAGGCCTCCAGAAGCTGGAAAAGTCAAGAAGAGAGATCCTTCCCTTAGAGCCTCCAGAAAGGAATACAGCCCTGTTGATACTCAGTGAGACTTCTGACCGACAAACTCTAAGATAATAAACCTATGTGGATTCAAACCTCGAAGACTGTGGTAACTTGCTACATCAGAAATAGGAAACTAAAAGTCATGGCGTGATGGCCATGAAGGGTGCAGACAGAGGAGGGTCAAAAGGGTCCTGCTAACTGCTGTGGCCCAGAGAGGGGCCTTCTTGCCTGCCTGCATCTAAGGGCAGAACTGGTACTATCACAAGAGAAAAAAGAAGATCATTTCCTCCCCTTTCCCTTCTTCAATAGCCGTTTCAGAACAAGACAAAACAAAGAAAAAGCCATGCAACCAAGCCAAACCAGCCAAAACCTCCACCATAAAGCCAAAGCCTGCTTTGCAACTGGCAGAAGGGAGGAGGGCAAGCTGTCTGGTGTCAGAAAAGACGATGGAGCCTTGGCCCTATCGGACGTCCTCACTCATCTGACTTTGCCATGAACTAGCTCCAGCCTGGTCGTGCCTCGGGGTTCCCCCCACTGTGAGCTGGACTTCCAAGACTACACTAGGCAAGGATGACTTCTCCATTCCTTCCCTCACCTGTCCTGCAGTTTAGCAAACCGTCTTGCTTAGCTCTGAGGGGTATGTTCTGAGCAGTCAGGAATCACAAAGCAATCGGTGGTAAATGTTCTCCCCTCTCTCTTCTGATGTCCTATATCCTGCAGGTCCAGGGTGCCTCCCCCTCCTCCAGGAAGCCCTCCCTGACCTCTGCCACCCGGGCAGCACTTTCTGGCTGTAGCTCTTTCACATCTGTGTTTTCTTCTCTGTGAATAGTGACACATTATGCATGTGTAGTATAAACACATCTGTTTGATGACTGTTTCATGCCTCTAACTCCTAACAGGTGATGCACAATGCTAGGCACATTGCAGGCCTCACAGAATCATTGTCAGCTAGTTGATTATCATGAACACCTGGTTGCAAAATTCCAACCAAAGCCTGAAATAACGTGTAACACGTAGGCTTACCTCCTCTGCTGACAGCCATGGCCCGTGTGACTTCATGCTTTTACAGCCACTTAGACACCTTCCCTGGGTCTCCTTGAATATCTTCATGTAGGCTCCTCTCTTCTGCAGTCTCTGAGTAGACCCTTTCCTAAGATGGGGAAAATTTAAGTTCGGAGGCTCGGGGGATTTGTCCCTGAGCCAAGCTGGCTAGTCCTTCTCTGACCTTGATCTCAGGTCTACTAACAGGCTCTATTTGGTGGCCATGTCCTGCCTTCAGCTCCTGTTCTGGTGACCTCTGGACCCCCTGGGCCTTGACACCTGCTAGGTCCAAGTTCCATTTCCTCTACAACTCAACCTGGATGGAATCTGGGCTCCTGCTCCTGAGGCCTGTGCCCCCTGCATGAGCTTCACACATCTCCTGCTCTCGGGACACCTGTTGATCTGTCTGCCAGGATAGCCACTGTACACCTTTAGCCAGGCTGCCCTCTCACAGCTCCATATCTGTGCAATCTTCTCTGTGTACACTGTGGATTCCCACCAGGATGGGTCCTTCTCTGACCTTGATCTCAGGCCTACTAACAGGCTTTATTTGGTGGCCACGTCCTGCCTTCTGCTCCTGTTCTAGTGGCTTCTGGACTCCCTGGGCCTTGACAACTGCCCGCTCCAGGTCCATCCCCTCAAACCTCACCTTACCTAGTACTGGTAGAGCCTTGAGGTGCCATCTCTTCCTAGCTTGACTCTGACTTAAATCTTTGTTCATTGATTCATCCACTTAGCCACTCACTCATCCAGCAGATACTTGCTGAAACCCTGCTCTGTGCAGGCAGCGTGCTGGAGCGGTTCTTGGAGCTCTGTGCCCCAAGAACTCACCGAACTCTGAGCCCAAGGCTTCACCCAAGGCTCCGCCCTGAGGCTTCACGTGGGGGATGTACCTTGAATGCTGGATCTGATTGTGGCCACCTGTAGTGCTGTTTGTAACAATTACATGGACACCACAAGGCAGAACAAGACAGACTAGATTACAGTTCTAATCCTGATAGAATTCTTTGGTATAATAAGCACTCATAAAAATAAACAAATTAAACCATATGAGCTACATTTAATTTTTAGTTATTTAACATGTGACATGAGTCTTTCAAGATGTCCTGGTTGAGACTTCTTAGAGCCAGGAGTCCAAGAGGAGTTGTCTGTAGTCAGTTATAGTTCAAGATAGCTCGGCGACATCACCATTATGAGCAGCTTGTACTGGCAGAAGAATGTGTGACCAGTGAGTACTTACTGTCCGTGTGAGTGACGGTGAGGTGGCTGGAGCCATTCCACAGTGGACAGTGCTAAGACATTGGTGTCCCTCCTCTATATGGTCAAACTAGAAATCTGAACATTAAACATTTTACTAACAAAAGTGTAGCACAAATTCCATTCTTAAAGTCTTATATTTCTGATTGTATCCTGAAGGGTATCTATAATAGCAATATTTGGCTTCAGCTCAATGTTTAACATTTGGCCATTTTTCCACTTTGGATGAGTGTTCACTAAAGCTCTAAAAGGACCCCACTGAGCCTTCTGTGTTTCTTTCCTGCACAGATATCTCAGTTAAAAGCAGCACCTCCACCAGAGCTGAAAACAGGTTTCTTCTCTCACCTCTTCCTCCTGCTGATTCTCAACCTTCTCCTGAATCATGGTTGTGGAGCCAGTTCAGAGATCTTATGGAGACGCAAGCAGAGAACCCCCACACTTCCTCTGGGGAAACTGTGTCAGCTGGCGCCCGTCCCACTGGTGCTGAGCCAGCCCAAGTCGGGTGCCATTAACCCAGATGGTGCTGCCTCTTTCAGAATACCCCCTCCTGGTCCTCCTCCAGCAAAGAGGAAGGACCCCGGTTTTTGTCCAGGTTGCAGCTGCTCTCTGGTCTCTAGCCATGCCTGTTAACACCTATTAACACAGAACAGATCAGAGCTTCCACCTACTCCATGCTCTGGGTGGAGTTCTGAAAGTGAAAGTCGCTCAGTCATGTCCGACCCCTTGCGACCCCATGGACTATACAGTCCATGGAATTCTCCAGGCCAGAATACTGGAGTGGGTAGCCTTTCCCTTCTCCAGGTGATCTCCCAATCCAGGGATTGAACCCAGGTCTCCCTCACTGCAGGTGGATTCTTTACCAGCTGAGCCACAAGGGAAGTGCGAGTTCTGAATTGTCACAGAGTGGTCCATCTGGTGTGCAAAAGGAGGAAAAGAAGCGGGCAGCAATAACACCCCACACTGATGGCAAATACCTGCAGCTAGAAGAGCCCAGCATCCCCACAGAATCACAGTGGACGGTGATTCACATTTTCAAATCAGCCTGGATTTCAAACATCATGTCATTTGCCTGATAAATTCATGGCATTCCCGTGAGCCAGACCCCTTCCCCACCTGGGGATCAGAAAAAGTCACAACAGCCAGCAGAGTCACCTCGGTGAGTAAGGACACAGGTTGCCGAGCTAGATGGAACTGCAGTGCCACTGATGCATTCTTGTCACTCTGGGAACCTCCTACAGGAACTTGCAAGCGTGTGCGCGCGCGTACACACACACACACACACACACACACACACACACACACACACACACACACTCCCTGCCTTCACTATCATCTTGTCATATTTTAGGGAGCAGTTTGCTGTGTTACTCTACTCAATGGGCTGCGTAGGTTATAGCTTATAAATTCTTTCCAGAATTTCAAACCTTCCTTTTTTCCTTTAGGGTTACATTTTGTATTTTCCATGCAGTTTGCCTTTCTGGGAGAATGTTCTTGGGGATGAGTAACTTTGGTTTGCCCAGATGGCCTTCCTTTCAACCAATTTCCATATTTTTAAGAATTCTTTATTCTTCTATCTTTTCAAAGTGGTATGTTTGATTTGAGATTTTAGGCTGAGACACTGCTTTTTACTGCAAATTCCTGCCCATATGGCATTGTTCAATCTTTTGAGGAAGACTGGGTGAACTCTGTTAGCTGAGATCATCAGGGCACTGTTTCTCAAAGGAAGATCTCTGTCCACAATCAGCATGCTCCCTAAAAATGCAGACTGCTGGGTCTGGTTGCAAACACATTGACTTAAAATGTGGGTGGGGCAGGAGAAGGCCCTGGAATCTGCATTGCTTACAATTGCAGCAGGTGGTACTTGCACACTGTGGAGTGTGAGAACAACCATTCCAGATGAAGGAGCAGGAGGAGTGAGCTTCCCAGGTGCCCTCGGGGGCTGCTCTCCTTTGCATATCTCCTCAATCCATGGCACCCAAGCTGGAAGAAGGACCCCTGTACTGGCTCTCCTTGCCTGTCCTTGTAGGTTTCAGCAACTTTCCCATCTTGCAGAATCCTGATGGCCATTCTGAAGGCAAGCTGCACTGAGTTGGACTCCGTGGAGATGAACATGGCCACAGTGCCTGGGCATGGGGCCATGTGGACAGAAGAGTACAGCTAAGAGATGGGTGCTTCCCCACACTTCCCACATGGAAGCAATGTAAAAAATGAAGATATTTGAATTCACACTGAGATTAGCAGATGAGACTTCTTGAGGCTGGTCTAGAGCTCCAGCCTCCACAAGCCTGGTCTGACCGCCCAGAGGGCTGAACGCTCAGCACACCTGTTGCCTGTTTGTCTGCAGGGCTGCATAGATGTCTGCTGCTCTTGTCCAGATAAGAAATGGATGCTGGCCTGCAGGAATAGAGAGGCGAGGCTGAAGCAGCAGATGCTGAGGGTGGGAATGTTAGTCGTGACAACCGAGTAGATGAGGGGAAGACAGAAAGGAAGGTATCAGAGGGCCGTGGGATCTGAGCCCAGCTAGGATGTGGGACCATGAACAGAGCAATGACAGAGCCTGGTCTTCTTGCTGCAGGAGATGTTTCTTTACTTCTTACCTCTCTCCTCCGTGTCCTGGCTAAAACCACATGCTTTTCCCTGGTCATCTGTTCCAGGGGCTTCTAAGAGAAACTGGAAGACAGCGATGCTCCAGGTGTTGGAGCAGATGGTTGCTTTCTCCTCCCCAGCCCCTTTGCTCCCACTAATGATGGGTGGGGAGTGTTTTCATTTCCCATTTTATTTCTTAGTCACGGCTCATACAGCTATGTACCTTGCCATGGTACATATGTACCAAGCCCCATGACTTGCCAGGGGCTGAGACAGGGATTTTATCTCTGGCCTTTTCCATCCCTAAATCAATGTTTTCTGTGCTTTTTCAGTCACCACTAACACCTCCATCTCTGTCACCACATTGACAGATGACCCTTTGGCTCTTTGTATCAGTCTCAAAAGTGAAAGTGAAGTCGCTCAGTCGTGTTCGACTCTTTGCAACCCCATGGAACTGTAGCCTACCAGGCTCCTCCGTCCATGGAATTTTCCAGTAAAGAGTACTAGAGTGGTTGTCATTTCCTTCTCCAATTTCATGCTGTGGGCAGTTTGGGCTCCGAGGCTCCTAGGCTGCACCCAAGGTGCCTGGCTCGTAGGTGGCGAGCAGAGCTCTCTTACTCCCTGAAGACCAAAGTCCCGGGGTCCTTTGTGCTCCAGTGAGTCACCAAGTTTATGAACACAGTGTAACCCCTTCTTAACCTGTACTCCCTAATCTGTTTGCTGGCCCTTCATGGCAATGAGATGCAGGGTCAGTTTCCAGACAGGGCAGACCCAAGAGACAACTTTGCTTTAAACCCAGGGGTGGATTATATTTTGTCGAGTCTGAAGTTTATACAATTTTGGAGAGTGTCTTCAGGAAAAAAGAAGAAATGTATATACTACTTATGCAAAATTCACAGAAAATACAGGACTGTGCAGCTGAGGGGCCCTGAAGATTATACCCTGTTACCTCCCCAGCTATCTATCTGCCTCTGCTCAGGGCTGTCGAGGGCAGGCAAAACCTTGATCACTTTTCCCTTCTGCTCCCCTCTTGCCCTGCACAAGTGCAAAATCACAGTATCCTTGCATCTGAAAAAGGCAGTGTCATCCCAAGGCCCTGGAGGCCCCTTTATAAATGTCAAGCTAATTATTAGATGATTAGATAATAGCTACAGTGTGTGCCGTCTGGGTCAGCTGCTGCTAACACAATACCCTGAGGATACCAAGGGATGTGTTTGCAAAGATGGGAAGGACTAAGTGCTTTAGGGCTTGATGGTGAAAACAAGCTCCCAGGGACCCTCTGTCAGGGAGACACCTCCAAGGCAGAGGATGTGGGGGATGTGGGGGGAAGAGGCTGGGCCAGGTGCAGATCTCTTCCCTGCGGAAAGAGTTCTCATGCTCAGTCATGTCCGACTCTGTGCGACCCCATGGACTGTAGCCTGCAAGGCTCCTCTGTCCATGGGATTCTCCAGGCAAGAATACTGGAGTGGGTTGCCACACCCTCCTCCAGGGGCTCTTCCTGACCCAGGGATCTTACTCTTCTGTCTCCTGCATTGGCGGGCCGATTCTTTACCGCTGAGCCCGCAGGGAAGCCATCTGGGAAGCCAAGGGTAGCAGCAGAGTTTCCCGGGCCAGCTAAGCTCTTTACAGGCATTATTTCTTTTAACCCCTTAATCAGCCGTTTAAGGTGGAAGCTGTTATTACTACTAATTAACAGGTGAACTGAGGCCACATGGGGAAGTAAGTGGTGGAACTGGTATTTCAACCCAGAACAGGTGAAGAGCACCCTGGGCTAAGCTCCCTTCTCTCTCCATTTTTTTCCTAGATACACAGGACACTTGGATTGCAAATGACACCCCCCTTCCCAGTCCCCTCAGACCTGCCTACATTCAGGACTTCCCACAAGCAGGACAGTTGAAGAACTTAGGCCACAAACAATGTGAGGCCGTAGCATGGCTTCTCTGGTTCCCAGAGAGAGGTTAACTGGGTTGATGATTTGCAGGTGTGCTCGGTGGAAACGTGAGCACTTTCCAGAGATTGCTGGAAGGGGGGAGGGGAGGAGGGCATCTGATGGGAAGGGGTGGGTGGAGGGGTCAGGCAGCTGCAAGAAACCCCCACTTCTGAATCCAACCAGAGCAATTACCACCTTCACCTCATGAGCTGGGCCGGGCTTCCTGATAAATTTCATGTTTAAGCAAAGGGATCTGCATCCCCAACATGTTACAGAACCACACGAGTCCCCCAGCCCCACACCCCCCACACTGGCTGGCTGCGAGGGAGAATTACACCAGGATCTGCAGGGAAAACAGATCCTGACCTTCCCTGTTAAGGCGATTTGGTGAAGCATATGAACCTCTCCGAGCAGTATTTTCAAATGCATTAGACAGAATACATAAGATTATAAAGGAAACCAATTACATTGAACTACAGTTATCAAAATATTTTCTAAAACCTCAAATTTGCAATCTAGTACCACATGCGCTTCTTTGTTCACTCATTCAACAAGATCTAGTGACAGGCCTAACAGCCCCTGTAACTCTCAAGCTGTGAGGAGCTTAAGCAGTAATTTAAGATATCTGCAACCAGTCCAGTCTGGTAGGAAGAGTCTCTGTGATTTCTGTTGGTGGCAAATCACAGACTCAGCTAAAACACCTGAGTTCCTTTTGCCTACACTCCTAACAGCAAGAAAGGCTAAATTTTGGCCAAAATACAAAGGTATAAAAGATTTTTTCCCATCCAAGTGTCCGAACCCTTTGAATTCTGTCCGTGGGCCCCACAGCCACTAATGGAAATCTATCAGCACAGTTTATGTCAGCCATCTAAGTTCTTATCCCTAATCATCAGTGCTGGTACGTTTTGCTGGAGCAGTTGGCACAATGCCCTGGCTTGGTGCTCATTCTCTGCTCTAAGTCCTGGTGACTGTGGGGGCAGTGGTGGTGGGGTGTCTACACATCTTTTCTCCTGGATTGTGATCAGGTGCCTCTGGCCCCAAGATGAGCTTTAACTGTTCCCTCCACCGAGGAAAACTGCAAATGGAGGCCTGCAACATCCCACCCTGGGTCTGAGGGCATTATCCATCACCCCAAAACCAGAACACTCACTCCTGCCCCAGCCTGTCCTCATGTGTGTGCTGCAAACTCACTCCAAAGAGGGAGAGTCCAGAAAGACCCATCAGGTAACTCGCTCAGCCTGGTCAAAATAACAGACCAGCTCTGCTGCAAAGGCATGGGATTAGGCAACCTTCAGAGAGCTATTTTGGGATGGGTGGTTTCTTTTTTTTCCCTCTGATGGTTTGTTTTCAGACTCATTCACAGAATGCCACAGAGGTCACGGGAGCCGAGGACTGAGTGGCACTTTCTCCACAGTGCCTCTGGTGGGGTGGGGAGGGGGGTACAGGGCTCAGCATGCCTCCACCACTTCTCAGGAAAGAACTGCTGGTTGTTTGCAACTTCTCAGAAACCCCATAATGTGCCCAATCACCTCTCTGGTGGCCCAGTGCTTGGGAGACTCAGGCTGGAATAAGGAAAAGGCCAGGGTGGGGCCTGGATGAGCCTGGACAGAGTCAAGAAAGCTGGAAGGGAACTCCAGAGGGTGTGCAGCCACCCTATTGCCCAGATAAGGAACCCAGTGCTGGGTCCCAGGGGTCAGTTAGTTCAGTTCAGTCGCTCAGTCATGTCTGACTCTTTGCAACCCCATGGACTTCAGCCAGGCTTCCCTGTCCATCACCAACTCCCAGAGCTTGCTCAAACTCATGTCCATCACGTCAGTCATGCCATCCAACCATCTCATCCTCTGTCATCCCCTTCTCCTGCCTTCAATCTTTCCTAGCATTGGGGTCTTTTCCAATGAGTCAGTTCTTCACATCAGGTGGCCAAAGTATTGGAATTTCAGCTTCAGCATCAGTCCTTCCAATGAATTTTCAGGACTGATTTCCTTTAGGATTGACAGATTGGATCTCCTTGCAGTCCAAGGGACTCTCAAGAGTCTTCTCCAACACCACAGTTCAAAAGCATCAATTCTTCGGTGCTCAGCTTTCTTTACAGTCCAACTCTCACATCCATACATGACTACTTGAAAAACCATAGCTTTGACTAGATGGACCTTTGTTAGCAAAGTAATGTCTCTACATTTTAATATGCTGTCTAGGTTTGTCATAGTTTTTCTTCCAAGGAGCAAGTGTCTTTTGATTTCATGGCTGCAATCACTATGTGCAGTAATTTTGGAGCCTAGGAGTCAGGGGCTGAGACAACAAGAGCAGCTCTCATCCTCTTTCCTTGGGCCCGACCTGGTCTGAGCCTCATGTGGATCTTGCCCTTGAGGTCTCAGCGACCCCAGCTGTGCAGTAGCTCCTGCCACAGAGTCTCTAAACATTGGGGCCAGAGACCTCCTGCCTGCAGGCTCCCCTGCCGAGTTAGAGTGATGCTGCTTCCTGCCTTGGTGCTGGAGGTGCGCCCCATCCCTGCCCCAGCACCACCCAGAGCTGGTGGCACTTCCAGTGGTGACTTTGCCCTGGGGCTCCGTGGGTTGGCGTGTGCTGAATGGACCAGCATGGGCCCCTCCAGCTTTGTTTTCCATACCTGAACAGATCATACAGATCCTTGCTTCAGTCTCTCGTATGAGATGACCCCTTCAACCCTCTGCTGTGGGCCACCTGCAGATGTCTGCATATCTGCTCTCTGCTTCTTGCTTGAGTGAGTGAATGAGTGAGTGAGTAAGTGAAAGTCGGTCAGTTGTGTCTGACACTTTGCCACCATGGAATTCTCCAGGCCAGAATACTGGAGTGGGTGGCCTTTCCCTTCTCCAGGGGATCCTCCCAACCCAGGGATCGAACCCAGGTTTCCCTCACTGCAGGTGGATTCTTTACCAGCTGAGCCACAGGAGAAGCCCACTTCTTCCTTGAAGACACAGACAAACGGCTCATCCTGACCCAGCCTGGCAGGTACCTCCTTCTCCCCAGCCCTTTCCAGGCTCCTTCAGATTCTGCATGTTCTTGTTGACCTGGGATAAACAGTAAGGAAAATTTCTCTCAATTTCCCCCAGCCTCTAGGACAAGGCCAACTCTGATGACCAATGCCAGCGCACACCCTCCCATGGTGAGGCCTAAAACCTCCAGCCTGGACCACGCACACAAGTTCTGCAGGCCCACAGCCATGTGGTGCACAAGGGGGGATGGTGTGGGGGTTCTTGACTCCCTGTCTGTGGCAGCCCCAAACCCCACCTCCAGGGCTTTGGAGGCTTCACACCTTTCCTCCCCTGGCCTATGATATTCTTTCCCATGAAAGGATTGAAGCTCCTTCATCCTTCATCCAAGGCAGACTTGACCAGCTCAGCTGGAGCCCTCACTGCTCTGGAAGATGCCCAGAGATCTGAACCTGAAGCTAGAAGAGGCCAGCCCCCACCTCAAGGAGTGGGGAGGAAGTTCAGAGCCACAGACTCACTGGATGATACAGGAGGGGTGCTGGCCCCCAAAGTAAGGCCTCCCACACTGAGCCATGAGGGCAGCTGGTTGGTGCCCCATACTCAAGCCTTGTGTAGCCCCTTGTTCAAACCAGGAAGCCCAGTGGCTTCACAGGGCAGTTAGTGAAAGCTTTGTGGGGTGGTGGGACAACGGGTGAATGAAACCTGGATGATCAGACCCTCTGACTGTGGCCCGGGCCTACTGCTTCCTTCACCCTGGAGAGGTGGAGGCCCAAGAGAGCCCCTCTGTTTTTATGCAGTTTGAGGTGCCTCCTTCCCAGCCCTCTGGTCCCTTTTGTCCCCTTGTGCTGAAGATGCAGGGAGCAAAGAGCACTCCAAGTGGGCCTGAGATGGGAGAGCCACACAGGCATGGCTGTCCACACACTCTCCCCACCTGGAATCTTCATCACTCACCTCCTGCCCAGCGCCCACCTTCTCTCTCACCATTCCCTCCCATCCCCTCCTGAGTTCCAGCCAGAACCGCCCAGTGACCACATCTGAACATGCCAGGCTCCTGCAGACCTCACAGATGTGGCCTAGCCACCCCAGGCCCAGGTGAGACACCTGGTCTACAGAGCTCCCTCTGTGAGGGCGGGACCACATCTTGCTCTTTGAACCCCCTCAGTGCCGGCCACAAAGTTCTGGGTTCAGAGTACATGTTCACAAAATACGGAACAACTTTATTAGCACCAGCTGTGTAACCCGCAGTCTGCACCGTCCAAGGCACAATGCTGTTAGTCTTTGGCAACTTAACAAGCCAGGAGGAGAAACTCAGAGACCAACCCCACCGGACAAGAGAGGAGCTCACTGAATTGGACACACAAATAAACAAGATTTAAGAAAATAGAAGAGTAACAAAATGCAACTAGAGTTTCTACTACCTCCAGAGTGAGGCATGCCCACCGATTTATTTGTCTGAATGCAGGATAAAAATGTTCTGTTTATATATATTTTTAGCTTTTAACTATGCTATGCTTATATTTCTGAAAGTTCTAATGAGCATGATATATTTGGGTAGCAATTCATGCCACATAATTTAAAATATGTATTTATTGGAGGGCGTGCTGAAAGACATTTTACTAATCAGAATATTGGATTAAAATGGGCTTAAACTGTGTTGGGTGAGAGCCTGCTGGTGGAGGGAGGATCAGGAGGGCTTTCTAGGGGTCTGGACCCCCTATCCCCTGCCCTCCATAAAGGACACAACCCCCCAGAGCTCTCATTCCTTCCCAGAAGATGGGGCCTGCCTGTCTGCTCCGACTAGCCACCTGCTGCTCCAGCTCCTGTGATCCAGAGCCATGACCCCCCGGGCCTAGGCAGTGAGCATGGACCTGGCTCTCAGAGTGTCCTGCCCCCTTTGCTGAGGGCTTCACCCCTGACTCTAGGAAGATGTGCTCCATTACTGGAAGGGGCCTCAGCCCCGCCCACCTGGGAGAGTAGTTCCAGTGTGGGGAATGCAGATGGAATGGTTTTCTGTTCTGCTTTCCTAACAAAAACCCCTTGGAATTTATGTCCCTGCACATACCGTTCCACGTTTCTGCTCACATTCTTCCTCCTGCTGCCTAGAAACCTTTAAATTTGCAAACAGCCCTGCCACGGCATTTGGGAGGTCAGAGCCATTCATCACCCCCATGTTTTATTTCCACAGGGATTCTTAAAGTCCCCACGGAGAGTCAGCCTGGGGACAGGCACCTTAGATTCCAGAGAAATATGATGGGGTGGGGGCAAAGAGTGCTTTTTCAGGACCTCATTTTAAACTTTGTGCCAGGTACAAGGCAGAGTATTTTGTAATGTAACTGGTCCTCCCAGCAGACTTGGGAGGTGCAGATTAGCATCCTCAGTTTACAAATGAGGAAAGTGAGGTGTGGTAGGCTGAGTAATGTTCCCCATCCCTGCCTGAGATGGCCATGCCCTAATCCACAAAACCTGTGACTAGGTTCCCATAAATGGCAAAGGGGCTTGGCATGTGATTAAGGATTCGGGGATGGGGAGACTGCCCTGGATTATCTAAAGGGACACTCTGTTATCACAAGGATCCTTGTAAGAGTGAAGGAGGAGGGTTAGAGTCAGAGAGCGATGTAGTGATGGATGCAGTGGTCCAAGTGATGCAGGGCCATGAGCCAAGGAATGCAGGAAACTTCTAGAAGCTGGTAAAGGCAAGGAATTGGATTCTCCCTCGGAGCCAGAAGGAGAACAGCCCTGCAGACACCTTGATTTTAACCCAGTGAGACTGATTTTGGCACCTTTCTTCAGAACTGTAAGATTGTTTAAGGCATTAAGTTTGTGGACTTTTGTTTCAGCAGCAATAAGAAACTAATAAATAAGGCATTACTTTTCCCAAGGCCACAGAGCTGGGGAGTGGCAGAGGGGGGATTTCAATCCAGGTTGGTCTGACTCCACAGGTCCAAAAGATGTTAAGAAACTTTTTTACTGGAGCTCAGAGCTGGCCTAAGGTGCTGTTGGTTGGCCAGGTAAGAGAGGTGTCCCAGGCCTACGGCAGAGGTAGACCAACAGATACTTGAGGCACTGGACAGTGAGGGGTCCAGGCTGAGGAGGAGGTGAGGGGAGTGTTAGGTAGTGAGAAGCTCACAACTGCAAAATGGCTCTATCCTTCCTCCTCGAAGACCCACGACAACCCTCTGTTCCCACAGGGCTTAGGATGCTGGTGCAGCCCCTTCAGTGACCCAACTGCTGAGGCTTCTGCTGATGGGCCAGGCTGATGGCCTGGGGGCCAGTAGAGCTTCTACCCTTCAGTACATGGTGGCAGGGTGGCCTCCCTGACACTCTCAGAAGAGATGGTGCCCAGCTGTGCCATGACCTGCCACAGGACCCTGGATCAATCACTGAATCACTCCTGTCCTCAGTCTCCCCATCTGAAAAATGGGATGATGATGCCTCCTTCATAGGGCTGCTGGAAGGACTGATTCCCTGTGCCCCTAAGAGGGGCTGATTCTCAGCTGGCATGCAATGCTAGGATGACTGTACCTCCCCTCTGGCAATGTCCATTCTGGCCGGTAGGTGTCTCTGCTTTGCTGGTGGCCAAATGGTTCTAATGGTGCCCTTGAGTCCAAGTCACAGGTCCTTAGTTCCAGCCACCATGCTTGGTAAATACGTCTTTGTGGGGCTGCCCTCCTATTCTGTCACGGGGAGAAGTGGTCTCTCAAACTCTTCCCCATGGTGGTAAGGAGACATCTGGTGACCGAACCCCTCTGACCAGCAGCCCCTGAAGGAGCATCATTGCTCCTGCTACCCCTCCCCGTGGCCAGAATGCTGGGGGGAACCAGGCACAGACCTCCCTCCTCGCTCTCCCTCCTGATTGCTGTGGGGAGTGTGGGGTCGGGAGATGGGGGACAGAGGAACCGCAGGACAGAGCCAGCAGTGGCAGCCTCTTCAAGTGATTCTTCCCGGATTTGTTTTGAGAGTTTTATTCGGTGACACATCTACCCATGTCGCTATATTTATCTGTGAGAGAGGCAGGATATTTTTGAACGGATGTAATTTCTGGCTCTTTCCCTCCAGGGGAAAAAATAAAGAGTTTCTCATTCCTATTCATTTCTTCCTGCCTCTTCCACACTTCTGTATAAACACACCCATGCACACACACACACGCACACACACAGAAACATCCACACACATGCACGCACACACAGAAAGGCAGACCCTTGGTTCAACAACTACAATTCTGAGACTCTGTGGTTAACTCAGGCCTAATTAACATGATGGATAAACAGACAGACAGACAGAGGGAATAAACAGAAACTGAATAAATGACCAAACCCACAGTGAAGAAATTGTGGGTTTGGGCGTTTATTATTTTTTCTCTTCCAACTTCACTGAGCACATACTGAGTAGGAAGAAAATTGACTGAGGGCAGGAGAAAAGGCCCAAGGGACACCTGCTAGGGTGGGGGGCTGGAATGAGCAGTTTGCTCTCTGGCTTCAGTGGAGTTGGCGAACCAGGCTCACAGCTGACCCAAGCTGAGTGGGTGGTGAGAAAGCTGAAGCCAGGTTCAGGATGGCAGGGCAAGTTAGAGAACGGTGAGATGAACTGTTCCAAGGATGAACACCCACCTTTAGTTCTGCATTTACTTGGAAATAACCAACAACCTGCAAACGTCTCTAGGAAGTGAATGTCGCCAGGAAAATCAGGAAGGTAGGAGATGGGGAAACACAACTTAGGCCTCTGCAGCTGTGTCATGCACAGATTCCAGGTGTAAGGTCCAGGTGGCTGAAGTCACAGAGTTTTCCTTCTACTTTCCTTCCAGAAGTTTTACAATCTTAGGTACTACGTTTACGTACATTTAGATCCACTTTGAGGACTTCCCAGGTGGTGCAGTGGTAAAGAATCCACCTGCCAATACAGGAGACAAGAGATGTGGATTCGGTCCCTGGGTCAGGAAGATCCCCTGGAGGAGGAAATGGCAACCCATCCCAGTATTCTCGCCTGGGAAATTCCATGGACACAGGAGCTTGGTGGGCTGCAGTCCTTGGGGTCGCCAAGAGTCCAGCATGACTGAGCACATGCACAGATTCACCTTGAGGTAATTTTCATATAGGGTGGGACATGTGGCTTAAAGTTTGTTTCTTAATTTTTTGTGTGTTTTGGATATTTAATTCTTTTCTAATCATTTATTAAAAAGAGCATTCTTTCTCCAGTGAAGTGCCTTTGTACTTTTGCAAAAAATCAGTTGACTAAATATGTGGATCTATTTTTGGGTTATTTCTTCTGTACCATTGATGGATATTTATTTATAAAACATATAAAATATATTTTCATATTACATAAATATACATTACATAAAATACATTTCTACAGAAGTAAACATATATATAAAATATATACCATATATTTGTTTGCATATATTATATATACACTTATATACATTAATATAAATATATTGTTATTATATAGTAGTATTATTAATATTTATTTGTATATATTTCCCTCTAAAACCATACCACCTTCATGACTGTAGCTTTATAGAAAGTCTAGTAAGTCTTGAAGTCAGATACTGTGGTTCCTCCAATTTTGCTCTTCTTTGAAATTGGTTTGGCTCTTCAAGGTCCTTTGCCTTTGCATATAAATGTTGCCTTTAGTGTATCAATTTCTATTAACAACTTTTGCCTAGAGTTTTCTTGAAATGGTACTAAAGATACAGATCAACATGGGCTTACCCTCCCTTTAAGGCTTCCCTTTGCATCTATCTCTTAGGGAAAATTTCCCTTCACCCTCTTGATCCTCCCCCGCAATGTATTGCTGTTGTTACTCAATATTTGTTAGGATAGGGTGGGGGTCGGGGGGCAGCCTCTGCTGTTCTCCTTTGGTTTCGGCTTGGGCAGGTGCTATGTCTGGGAGGGGGGACAGTTCAGTGATTCTGTCCCTTCCCCATCGGTAGGGGACTTCTGGTCTGCATGTAGTTTTACCCCTCTCCCCCAGGACTGAGCGTTTTACTCTTCTCCCAACTGCCATGGATCCTGTGCCTTAAGGACTATGCGGTTTGCTCTCCTTTCCCCAATGGTTATATATGTATTTTTCCATAAAGGATATACGGAGAAGGGTCTGCATGGAACTTTGTGCTTCTCTGAAAGCACTGTTCCCTTTCCCCAGACCTGAAGCAAGAGATAGGTCTGCCCAGGTCACTCATCCTCTCGCCATCTTTCTTGCGAGCATCCAGTGTTTCCCATGGAGAAGGGCCTGTAAGCGGGTGTGGATTTCCCTGAAGTCTGCAGCTCTCAAGGGGGCTATACATCCACACAGGCCCCACACGTAGCTTTTAACATCTCATTAAAAAGTTTGGTTGGATTCTTCCTTCCAGCCTATATGGTGTACAATTCCATAACAGGTAATTGAGGAACTGTGTCCCATCTCTCCTTGGTGGTGCCTGCTTTTCCTTAGATTTCAGCTTAGTTTATTGCCTTCCATCACAGTTCTCTGATGAGTTCATGAAAATGTGTCATTTTGTAAATTATTTGGCACTTTTTTGGGGTAAGGGTTAGAGCAATGCACTTTGCAGAGCTCTGTACTCTAAGTGGGAACCAGAAATCTGACCGATCTTTTGCATTTAAAAGTCCAGATGCTTACTTTATTGAGCAATGTTAGAAAATCTCTATAAATAGAATTTGTATTTTCACTTTGGAATCTTTGAGAGTATGAATCACTCTATGCAAAGCTAAAGGAAGAGACTAATATGTCTTTGTTTCTGCCTCCTGCAACTGGTTTCTTTTTGTTCTTTTTCTTATGTGTATTTTTAAATTTAAGTTTTGCTACAGAGAGGTACCACCACACACCAGTCAGAATGGCCATCATTAAAAACTCTACAAGTAACAAATGCCGGAGAGGGTGTGGAGAAAAGGGAACCCTCCTACACTGTTGGTGGGAGTGTAAATTGCTACAACCACTACAGAGAACAGTTGGGAGTTTCCTTAGAAAACTAAACTTAGAATCACCATATGATCCAGCAATCCCACTCCTGGGAATATATCCAGACAAAACTAATCCAAAAAGATACTTGCACCCCTATGTTCATAGCAGCAATAGTCACAATAGCCAAGACATGGAAACCCATAAATGTCCCTTGACAGATGAACAGATAAAGAAGATATGGTATTTATACACAATGGATTACTACTCAGCAATAAAAAGAATGAAATAATGCCATTTGCAGCAAGATGGATGCAACTAGAGGTTATCATACTAAGTGAAGTAAGTCAGAAAGAGAAAGACAAATACCATATGATATCACTTATATGTGGAATTTAAAATATGACACAAAGGATCCTATCTATGAACCAGAAACAGACTCACGGATGTAGAGAACAGACTTAATGGTTGCCAAGGGGGAAGGAGATAGGGGAGGGATGGAGTGGGAGGTTGAGGTTTGCAGATGTAAGCTATTATATATAGAATGGATAAGCACCAAGATCCTACTGTATAGCACAGGAAACTATATTCAGTATCCTATGATAAACCACAATGGAAAGGAATATAGGAAGAGAGGATGTATATACGTGTATAACTGAGTCACTCTGCAGTACAGCAGAAGTTAGCACAAAGTTGTAACTCAACTATACTTCAATTAAAACCATTTTAAGTTTTGGCTAGGATATATTTCACATGGTTCAAAATTCAAAAGACTCTACAATAAAAAAATCTGCCTCTCCTTTTTATTTCCCTACCACCTTGTTCTGTCTACAGAAAGCCAGTGAGACAAGTTTCTTGTTATCTTATTAGAAATATTTTATGCAATTATAAGGAAATACTTCTATTCTTTTTCCACTTATTTTTACACAAATGGTAATATACTTTATTGGGCTTTCCCGGTGGCTCAGTGGTAGAGGGTCCACCTGCAATGCAGGAGACAAGGCAGTAGTTGCCAGTTTGACCCCTGGGTTGGGAAGATCCCCTGGAGCAGGAAATGGCAACTCACTCCAGTATTCTTGCCTGGGAAATCCCATGGACAGAGGAGCCTGGCAGGCTATGGTCCATGGGGTTGCAAAGAGTCAGGCACGACTGAGCACACACGCAGTCACAGTCATTGTATTCCTTGCCTTCTTATGTGCCAGGCTCCTTGGAGGAACTCAAGTGAACAGAGGTGAGGACTTCTAGGCTGAGACACTGTCAGTAAGACACACTCCTGGGAACACGTATCTAACACATGGAAGCTAACATTGCAAGTAGCTGGACTAGGGTGGGCAGGAGTCTCTCTGGCAGGAGGTAGCTCCTGGCTGGGCCAAGGGCAAGCTTCTGTGCTTTGGGTTAAGCAGGCAGGACCCCAGGAAAGGTCTGGAACTCTCTATCCCGAGGAGTGTGAGAGAACTTAGTTTTTATTTTTCAGTAGAGTATGGACAGAGGGAAGGGAAACAAGATTACATGATGAGGCCCATACCTGGGAGAGACAAGGACATAACTGTGAGCCCAGAGTGGTGGTGGAAAGTGCAGAGATGGGGGTCAGGACAGAGCTAACATCTCTGGGATGGAGCTAAACCCCCACAGAGAGTCTGAGCCAATCTCATCTCCTTCTTAGGGGCAGATCCACCTGCTGACTTGCTGGTTACGAAGTACTGCAACTGCATCTCAAAGATTCAGTCATTTAGGGACTTCCCTGGAAGTCCAGTGATGAAGACTTTGCCTTCCAATGAGGAGGGAGTGCAGGTTCCACCTCTAGTTGGAGAGCTAAGTTCTCACATGCTACGTGGCCAAAAAAAAAAAAAAAAAAACCAACCAGAAACAATGTCATAACAAATTGAATAAAGACTTTTAAAAAATGAATCACATTTTTTAAAAAAAAATCTAAAAATATAAGATGAATTTATTCAGTTCATGGAGCTGCCCCTGAAGCATCCCTCTGTAACTCCCCCTGCCTGGGCAGTGTCTGGAACCAGCCTGTCTGTCCAGTGGGCTAGTCCACCCCTGTCAGGGATGCAGGGCTGCCCCACTGCAGCCTGCCGGCCTCCCCGGCCCTGGGCTCCTTCACCCCGCAAGAGCTGGAGTCCCCGAGCCTGGCCGTGGCTGCACCGGGCAACTCTCCTGCTCTGGGTGCACCTTCTCAGAGCTGCAGGCCCTTGGTCTCCCCCAGCACCGAAACTGTGGCCATTCCCGGAGCCCCCAGGCCCCACACAGCCCACAGTGGCTCTCCCACCACTGCCCTGCTAAACCTGTGTGAGGAGCTGATGTTTTGGGGTCCACGTCTCTAGAGGTGGGAGACGGGAGAGCTGTGGCTGTCACTGAGGGGTGGGGGTGGCAGGGAGACTCAGTAGGTTAACTGCAGCTAGCCAGCTCTGATGGCGTGTTCATTTCCAGGCTCTGCCTTAAGGTTGTTAAATATGTTACCTTCATAAATCCTCATCCCTATGAGGCAAGACTAATTTTACCCCCATTTAGGAGAGGAAGAAACTGAAGCCCTGACTTCAGACAAGAACATCCCTCTGAGAATCACTCAGTGTGGAGACCGGGGACCCAGCTCCTCGGCTGCCAGCCAGCTGCCCTGTCCAGGTACCGCTGCACGCAGACCCAGACTTTCCCTGACCTGCTGCCCAGTGAGACTCGAAGGAGGGAGAAACAGAGGCTGACTCAGGAACAAGCTGGTGTTCCAGGTGTGCCCAGCTCACATCCGCTGGGCCCCAGCAGGACACAGGGCTGCCTATGTGCCTTCCCAGGAATATTTGGTGCCCAAGGGATTAGAGGCCACCGGCTGCAAATGCAATCACTAAAGGGTTCAGTCAAGGGAGGATTAGCCAAGGGAGATTTGGAGGAAGTTATCCACAAATCACTGTGGCTCCTGGAGGCAAAGATTACTTGGGGATCAGAAGAGGTCCTGTTGGATGAGCAGAAGCCGACAGCAGGACGTCGGGTGCTTGCTTTCCCAGCACCCCCTCAGAGAGGCCAGGCTGAGTCTCAGGGTGGTGGGGGCCCTGGCCAATGGGACCCTCCCCGGAGACTGAGCCCTGCAGGAATGGGTGCCTGCCTGGGGTCAGGCCTCTGGCTTTGGGTCACTCCCTCCCTCCTGGGGCCCCACTGTTCTCATCCACCACGTGAGCCTCCTGCAACCCACCAGGAGGCCACCAACCACAGCGGGCAAGTGCCCCAGGTGCCAGCAGGGGATTATTTGATTCTAGGCTCTGCACCCTTATGGATCCTGCCTGCCAGAGTCCATCATCCCTCCCCCGTACAAGGCAGTAACTGAACCTCCCCCCCATATGAACCTACACGGGTTAAAGGAAGGGTTTGTGACATGCGCCCGGCATGGTAAGAGTGCCATAAACAATCTGTGGTTATTGTCAACCAAGGGGCCTTGCCAGCACTCCCATTCTGCGAGTGAGAAAGAGGGCTCCATATACGGCCCCATGCTGCCACCTGGCAGTCACAGGGAGGGAAATGAAACTGAAGAGTGTGAGGAAAAGAAGGGCCTGAGTTCTCACCAAGCAAAAAACGCTTTACATGAATTATCTCATGCAAGGACAAGATACCTAATAACTCATATTATATAGAGTGGCATTGCTATTTCTGTGGCCAGAAACATTACTTGTGTCATTTGACTTAATCTTACAACAGGTGGAGATTTATTTTCTCCATTAAATAGATAGAGGGCAGCAATGTTCAGAGAAGTTAAGTAACTTCCCAAGGTCACACAGCAAGCAAACTCAGAGCGAGAATTGGAACCCGATCCGTTTGGAAGCTGAGCTCCTAATCGTCTGAGCATCATGTGCCTCCCCCAGAGAAGCTCTGGATCCTCTCACAGGGGACGGGGTTTGGCAGGGAGGACAGGTGTGAACATGGAGGGGGGACTCAAAGAGAATCAAGCACTTTGGTCAGGAAGCATCCACTTTCATTTTGGATCAGATACTGAGGGCAAGGTCACAGCCCAGCAGTCTTCAAAGTTATCAAAGCACTTTGCAAACATGTGTTCCATTCCCTCAAATGTGGGCACAGAAATGGAGATTCAAAAGGCAGAGCCTGGGAAGAAATACCGTAAGTAAGGGAACCTCTTCATTTTCACCTTTATCCTTTGGGTGTTTTATATTTCTCCCGGTGCATTTGAACCACTTTGAGTAAAACATAACATCACAACGGGGAGGACCTTAGAGACTGTCACGCTCATAGTGGGCACTCAATAGTGTATTCAGTGAAAGAAAGAAGAAAGGAATCCAGTCTGGGGAAACTGAAGCACAGAGCCGGGGAGAGATGTCCTAAGGGCACACAGCTACCACAGATTTGGGCCTAACTTTGGGTCTCTGGTCACCACCTGTTTTCTCTCTACTCCACTAACAGTTCCCAGAGTGGCTGCACCGCAGAGGCGGCGGACGGAAGGCCTACCTGCCAGGTGAAGGTTCTGGGGAGTAAGTGGGAGCTTCAGAGCAGGGGAGTGGCCCGCCAGATCCATGATGTTTTCCAAATAACTAGTCTCTTCTGGTTCCTTCCACTGGCTATGAGAAGGTTCATCTGGAGAGAGGGAGGGACCGATCTTACAAATCCTAGACCTGGGCCTGTTATCATATCCAGTCCTGGGCCAAAACAGCTGTTCTGTCTTCTGACTGATTAGCACTTGGCCCAGACTGGTCCTTAATTCTTACATCTCCAGTCCCCCCACCCCCACCCCTGAGGGCTCCTTGAGGGAGACGAGCATCACCCTTCCTCCACCGTCAGGCTCCTCCTGGACCTGCACTGAGCTTACGGGGTGATATCTCCCCTCATTCAGCTACTAGGGACCCTGAAGCACGCCAAAGCCTGGATTAGGCCCTTTCGCAACATTATTTTACTTAATAATTCTCACAACCACATTAAGAGGCAGTAATTTTTTCTCTTTTCACTAGACCTGTTTTTAGGTTCACAGAAAAACTGAGCAGAAAGTATAGAGAGTTCCCGCATACCCACTGCCCCACCACCTTCCCCACCATCAACATCCCCCGCCAGAGCGCTACACGCTACAGTCAATGAACCTATGCTGACATGTCCTTATCAGAGCCCACAGTTCATCCTAGGGTTCACTCTTGGTGCTATAGTTCTATGGGTTTGTGGAACAGAGCAGAGCCCTATGAGGCCTTCCCAGGACAGACCTCTCCCCCATACCCTCTGCTTTAGCTCCTCTCTGAAGGACCAAGATAAGAGCAAATGATGCCCATTTCCTGAGTTGTATTATAGATGCTAAAACCTCCCACCAAATGAAAGACATTAACTTCTTGATGACCATGAGCACATAACCCCCAGCCTACTAGGGTTTGGCTGCCCCCCAAGCAGGGGCTCTGAGGCAGGAGCCAGTTCCTCTCCCAAGCCATGCACACAGCTTTGGAGTAAGTTTCATGTGTGCCTGAATTTCAGCTCTGCCCCATGAGGCAGACCCCCAGTTTCCTTGTTGTGGTCTTAATCCTTGCCAGCAGGTTCCAGGGTTGGAGACAAAGGGGCACACCTCCTAGCACCTGGTGGCTGGCTCTTATTCTTGACCCAGGTGGGATTCCCCAGCTAGCTCTAGCTTGGAAATACCTCCTGTCCAGAAAATGTGTCTAAAGGGGGCCAGGGGTCCTGGAGCCCACCTTCCAATTTTCTGGCTGGTAAATAGGAATTAATTAGGCCTCCATTAGAGCCATTACAACTTTATCACCCATGAAGCAGATCCATGTGCCCCATCTGATTTTCATTTCCGAAGTCAGGTAGCAGCATTGACCTTTCTGCGGGGTGCTGGGGCTGAGAGGAGCTTGTTAGTGTGAAGTCCCTTCCCCCCCAGCAAAGGCCAGGCAGCTTCTCACTTGCTCTTCTAGCCCAGTGGAGCAGTTGGCGCTCCTTTATGGGCACATCAGGATTTCTGGGGAGTTTGTTAAATGCAGACTCCAGCCCTACTCCTGTTCCCAGCTATTAAATTGGGGTCTGCAGAGAAGGCCAGGAGCCTCTGTTTGCACCAAGCTGTTCCCGGTGATTTTGGTTTAGAAACCACTGCCTTAGGGCACCCCAAGGCATCTGCCTCACCACTGGCCTCTCCAAGGAGGAGAGCCCAAGAAGCAATGCTGGGAAGGTTCCTGTGAGTTCATAGAGGAGGAAGGATCTCACTGTCCTTCATCCTTCACAGAGAGAGGCACTGTTAGCTTGGGGTAGGAACCCAGGCTCTAGAATCACAAACACAGCACTTTAAACACCAGCTTAGCCACGAATATTAGCTGTGTATCCTTCTCGGATTACTTCTAACTTTCAGAATCTACTCAACATTAAAATGAGGATTCTAATAACTATTTCAAAGAATTGTGCTTCTTGAGATTATATGAGATTCATTAGGGAAATGCATAACACCAGGCCTGGTAGGTGGACCTATTATCAATTTGTTGCCTTTCAACTCCAAATTCACCTTTCTTTGCTCTGCTTTGTAATACTCAATTGGACCCTGGTTTCTTCTCTACCAGCTGGTGTTCAGTTCAGTTCAGTTGCTCAGTCGTGTTGAACTCTTTGTGACCCCATGGACTGCAGTACGCCAAGCTTCCTGTCCATCACCAACTCCTGGGCTTACTCAAACTCATGTCCATCGAGTCAATAATGCCATCCAACAATTTTTTCCTCTTTCATCCCCTTCTCCTCTTGCTTTCAATTTTTCCCAGCATCAGGGTCTTTTCAAATGAGTCAGTTCTTCCCATCAGGTGACCAAAGTATTGGAGTTTCAGCTTCAGCATCAGTCTTTCCAATGAATATTCAGGATTGATTTCCTTTAGGATGAACTGGTTGGATCTCCTTGCTGTCCAAGGGACTCGCAAGAGTCTTCTCCAACACTACAGTTCAAAAGCATCAATTCTTTGGCATTCAGCTTTTTTATAATCCAACTCTCACATCCACACATGACTACTGGAAAAACCATAGCTTTGACTAGATGGACCTTTGTCGGCAAAGTAATGTCTCTGAGTTTTAATATGCTGTCTAGGTTTGTCATAGCTTTTCTTCCAAGGAGCAAGTGTCTTTTGATTTCATGGCTGCAGTCACCATCTGCAGTGATTTTGGAGCCCAAGAAAGTGAAGCCCGCTGGTGTAATGTTAGGCTTTGTCAGTGGAGGGTGCTAGAGGGACACTGTAAGACACACAGAGGCAGAGTGCCCCTGCTGGCTGCAGGGTGCCTTTTTTCTTCCTACAAGGTGACTGCCAGCAGCATCTGGGCCCTCTCACCCAGCAAGGCCCCCCTGCAGGTGTCCTCCAGTCAGCAGGAGCCCTGTGAACATCTTCACCATCCAGCGGGCGGCAGGCACACTCTTTCCAAAGTGAACTGGATCTCACCCAAGTTATTTCTTTCATTGTTGGGTAATCTCCTTCATCCTTAGAGGCATCAGCTGCTTCCTGCATTTTCTATTCCTCTATTCCCTAGAATCCTCTATTGCCCTTTATAATGGTTGATTACATTTCACTAGTTAATAATTCTTTGTATTAAAATTTCCCTATTCAAACAGCTGGTATGATCTTTTCTCCTGAATGGACCCTGGCGAATATAGAATAGGTATTTTAAAATGATACTTTGTGTGCTCTCTATGTATGTGAAAGTATTTTTACATACACTATTTAACAGGCAGGGGAAAATGACCACATACCACCAGAAGCTGTGAGGACTCTGGAAATCGTATCCCTAAGCTGAACGACTCAATTCCTTCTTCAAGGAGTTCTTGGGTGTTACTACTATATGCTTCTCAGGGACAGTCTAGGGGAAGCTGTAGGGAGTGATGGTGACATGAACATAGCCATGAAGAAAAGTACCACAGTCCTCTGCAGAAATCATGTAGCACTCAAAGATTACACTAGGAGAGACTCATAAAAAAGGACCAGAAACTAGTGATGAGGAACATGGCTCAAGAAGAAGGGAGCACAGTTCTTCGAGGGTAAGAAGAATGTGTGATTCAGGAAAGACCCTGAAAGCTCAGCCTGTGTGTCCTCAGCCATGCCGAAATACTATGAGTGACTGCAGGGAGGTTTGGAAGCTTCAGTACACAGCCCTCTTTCTCCTCTTTGCAGCGTATGCAGGTGTCAGTAAAGGGAGGAATGTGTTAAAAAGAACCCATTTACATTGTTCTTTAATTTAATTCTGTATACGTGAACCCCACAGATCCCATCAATAGGGCAAGATTCTGGTACCCAAGTTGGGGAAGAGCAGGTGAAGTTCCCCTCCCTACCCAACCCATAGGAAGCTGGCTCAATGAGGCTTCCATCTGACTGGTTCTGTTACTTTTTCCCACCTCAGCAGCTGGTAGCCAGGATGGAGGCAAGCCTTGGATGGAATATCTGTGGTCAATTGTCCGGCCATGTGCTCTTGTCTCAAGGCTATGTTGGAGGTGGGTGTGGCAGGACCATGCATGATCACGTTGGTGGGACCCCAGGGTCCCAGTGGTGAGCTCTGGGCAGTGTCTTCCCAGTAGGGACATTCTGCCCCCTGCATGGACCTAAGATCCCTGACTACATGCCCTAAGCCGTGGTGGTCCAGACAGCAAGGCAGTTGGAAGGGAAGCATGTAAGGACCAAAATCCCATTTGAAGAAACTGAAGTTGACCAGACAGAGAGGCATTTGCAAGACTGAGATTACAACCCAGGGCCCTACATTACTTGCATTCACTGAGAGTTAATGCAGCCCTTTCAGCCACGGAAAGGATGGGACTTTTCAAGTACAGAGAAGCTGAGCTGGGCTGTGATTAGTGGAAGTGGCCACTAGGTGTCACTGCACCACCACCAGCCCTGGCTGCACTGTGGCCGGGATTCCACCTTTCCAGAGCAAGGTCAAAGCTAAAGACCAACTCTGGCTGAATGGAGAAGCACTGTTTTTTCATCCCATGCATACAGTTTAAAAAACTTTTTAAAAATTGAAATATAGTTGATGTTCAATATTTTATTATTTTCAGGCGAGTTACAAATGATTTGACATTTGCATACATTATGAAATGATCACAGTAAGTCTAGTAACTATCTGTCCCCATACAAAATTATTACAATATTATTGACCATATTCCTTATGCTATAATATACAGTGAAGGGGATTGAACTTCTTTCATTGAAAACATCGTAAAAGGAACAGCAACTCCCAGGTCAAAGGAAAAGAGTCCTGTTTATTTCCCTAGAGAGTGGGTCTCTCTCTACAGACAGGACAGCTTAGATGGCAGCAACGGCCAGGCTGGCTGGAGACTCCCACTGAACCCACACTGGAGAGCTGTTGCTGCCACATTGCTAGGGGCTTGTTTTTCCTGACTAATTGCTTCCCCTTAATGATGACTGTGACTCAGAATCCTTAGGCTTTGGCTCCCCAAGTGTATGCCATGGAAGGGACCTTAGACAGCTCCAAGTTCAGCCCCTTCGTTCTAAAGAAGGAAGTCCAGAGAGGGAAGTCCAGCACCAAGACTTGAACCTGAGACTCCAGAGGACTTGCCCAGTGCTCTGTCCACTCAACCAGGCTTCCTGTATTCATACTATACAAGCTCAGCCATTCATTCTTTTAACACTACTGGCACTCACTCTATGCTATTTTCTCTTCTTTGTGCCTGAACAGAATTGGAAACATCTAAAGACAAAGGATGACACGGCATGTCAGTGATCCCATCAGAGCTGCACAGCTGGGGGGTGGGGGGAATCAGTTCCCTTCCCCTTGGTCAAGAGTATTTACCAATGTCATCCAATCTTTATGCAAAAAGGGGAGGGGGAAGAAATGAGATGGAGTCGGGTAGGTGATAGGGCAATTGTGCACACAGGGCAGCCTAGATGGCGGCAATGGCCAGGCTGGCTGGGGACTGCCACTGAGCCCACACTGGAGACTTGAGTTCGAAGGAACCTTTGGGAGGCGGATGCTTTGAAGCTGGAACAACTGTGAGCTCCAGGGGGCAGTGTTCTGCCACATCCTGCTCGGTCCAAGGCACTTCCAACACACAGAAGAAAACAAATCTTTTAAGGGAACAGAGGGGTTGTTTAAAACAAGAGTCTAACTGTGGGGAAAAAAAGAAAGACATAACAGTCTGGACTTGAAATTGATCTCAGGAAGGCAGTCATTTTATCGTTTTGCCTGTCTCTTCTCTTACTCAGGCAATTAGATAGTTGCAGATCTGTAAGGTTGGGGAATTATGTCTCTGTGTCCAGCCCCTTTCAAGTGGTCCTTCTCCTGTCCGTTGTCCAGAGTTGTTCATATCTTTATATACCCTCTGGGGGCATGCAGTGGTCTCAGAAAGAATGGTCTAGAATCTGGCTAGAAGGGTCTAGAACCTGCTGCAGCCTGGGCAGCCTGGAGACTGTCCACCTTCCTCTCCACTGACCTCCACCAGGCTGCAAAGTTGGCCCAACTGCCCATCTCGCATCCATCTGCTCAGAACCAGGCCAGTGCTGCTGTTCGACTCATTACTGACCACTCCGCTGGGATATTAAGCACTTTAGACTCGGCTGGGGGATGGTTAATCAACAACCTTGTCAGAGTGATGGATTCTTCTAGGATTATTGCTTAATGAGCTTGTTTAGAGGTAAAAATCAACGAGGACATCAGTTCTAGGGGAGCAGGAAGGAGAGCAGTGAGCTGGGAGGTGGAGGGGAGGGATCTCAGATATTCTAGGCAGTAGTGAGGAGCTGGGGGTGGGGAAACATGACGAGAGGCCGCTGACCAGAACAGAACTTAAGCTTGGATTCATCAGGCATTTCATAGCTGCCCTGGTTGCTGCAGCCCAGAGCACCTCACCACTCAGTGGAGCTGCAAAAGCAGTGATTCCTTAGTGATTCCTAAGTCATCCAAGGACCACGGGCATCATTTGCTGCGCTTAGTCACTCAGTTGTCTCCAACTCTTTGTGACCCCGTGGACTGTAGCCCACCAGGCTCCTCTCTCCATGGAGATTCTCCAGGCAAGAATACTAGAGTGGGTTGCCATGCCCTCCTCCAGGGAATCTTTCCAATCCAGGGACTGAACCCAGGTCTCCCATGTTGCAGGTGGATTCTTTACCATCTGAGCCACAAGGGAAGCTCTTGAGCTTTAAAAAAAAAAAAAAAAGAAAGAAAGCAGATTCCCAGCTCTAGCATCAGACTTTCTGGATCAGAATTTCTAAAGCTTGTTATAAAAGTTATTCCAGGTGACTTTAATGCCCAGTGAAGTCTGAGAGCCACAACCTGATTGGCATCGTAAGTCAGCATTTCCACTGGCAACAGATTTTGAATGATTAGGCTCTATGGCCTCCACTCCCATCAACACCCATAGACCTCAGCCTTCCTCCTTCTGTTTTAATCTCTTGTCACTGTCTCTCCCATCTTATTTGTCTGTATTGCTCCCTGCCATGCCTCATCTGTCCTCCCTGTCTGTCTGAATCATCCTTCCCACCACCGCCCCAGTTCTCCATCCCCATCTGCTGTCATTCCCTCTCCCCACATTTTTCTCTTTCCTCTGCACTTATGATTTGGAAGGCAGAAGAGAGGCAGAAGCCTTATTCTACCTCTGGGCAGGGTGGGCAGACACATGGGCTTCAGAAGTTGTGAAATTTTGTCCAGAAATTCACCTGCTTAGGGCTACAGGCAGCCATGACCATTTCTGGCCACTCCCTATAATGTCTGGTGAGGGTGGCAGCAGCAGCTTCATCGTTCTTTCTTGGTGGTGACCTGGGACTGGGTGGCGATCTTCTCTGGCCTAGGGCTTCCCTGGTGGCTCAGATGGTAAAGCATCTGCGTGCAATGTGGGATACCCAGGTTCGATCCCTGGGTCAGGAAGATCCCCTGGAGAAGGAAATGGCAACACATTCCGGTACTCTTGCCTGGAATATTCCCTGGATAGAGGAGTCTGGGGGACTGTAGTCCGTGGGGTCGCAAAGAGTCGGCGACTTCACTTTCTTTGTTTCTCTGGCCTGTGCTCCTCCAGCTAATCCAACAGCTTTGGAGCAACTTGCTTCCTGTGTTAAATTCCTCCTTCTTAAAATACCTTGAGCGGTTCCTGTTTTACACTTGCTTGGTGCTGCCTGCTACACTCTGTTCCTCCCTCCCACCTAACCTTTACTTCTATTCCACAGTCTCTCCCCTTTCCCTGTTCCCAGCCCCTCCTCCTAATTGGCTATTATATGAAACTTAAGGCTTTAAATGTTTAGATTGGATAAGTTATAGCATCTCTGTTCTTAATTTAAAACACAAGTGAATTGAATGTGAGGTTCATGTTTTTGAGATTGGAAAACCCATCACTGGACTGAGTTGGTTATCATCTAAAGTCCTTGTGGACTCTGTCCTGGGGGTCAGGGCCCTGATGGAGCACAGAGGTTAGGGCGGGAAGGGGCATACACGTGCTGTGCTGCTCCACTGCAATCCTGCCTCTGCCTGGAGGTGGTGAGAAGCAAGTTGTTCAAAGGGAACTATTTCTGTTCTAGAGAGAAGCAAGACTGATGTCATCCCTGATCAGTGGGCTTGCATGTGGAACTGTTCTCTGGGGCTGGGCTTCCCTGGTATGTGTGTGCACATGCACTTTCAGATGTCCACCCTCACTAGGGTCACCCCCAGCTCTGGGGAAGCAAGACTGTTCTTTCTGCTCCTCCACTTGAGGGCTCCCCAGGCCAAGTTGGGTTTCAGTCCAGGTGTTTGGATCAGCAAAGTGTGCAGGCGTGTTGGACTTTCTACTTGAAAGTACAGGTAGGTGAAGGTCATCTCTGAGTCCTGCCAAAACAGCTATTCATTTTTTTGAACTTTCTCCTTTTATTTTAAAACAGTCTATCTTGATCGGTCAGGACTCACTGTTTTGCGTAACAGCCTCGGACTTGGGGTCTTCAGGCATTAGCTCTGTCTACCTCTGAAGCCCACGCTGATAACCATGGCCAGCTATCCTGGCTAGCCAAGCACAGGGCAAGGACGCACAATGATGTGGCCCAGGCTATGCCGTGTCTCACCCTGCTGTGCTACTGAAATGATTGCAAACCCTTAGCAGCAGCCCCTGTGAGAGGCAGTTAGTTGGCTATGTGTTTGTTCCTTGTACCAGGACACATCCGCCTCCAAATGCTAACCTAGTTCCTGAGTGTGGGTATTTGCATGATGGCATACCCTTGCCCATACCACCAACATTTTTATTTTTTCTTCTTAGAAAAGTCACACTCTGGAAGGTTCCTGCCCTCCTATTCTTGACACATACATTTGCAAGTATTCCCTCACTGGAGAAATGAATCCAGGAATAAGTTCTCAAATGCCAGTTCTCCTGAGTGAGGTCTGGCCTGGTCACTCTGGAATCTCTTCTGTACTCTAGTGGGTCATGATCTTTTGGAACTATCTTATGACTTTACAGATTAGGAGGGAGGGAGGTGCTTGCCTTGCTGGTTGGATTTCCCCTTCCCCAAAGGTATTTTTCATCCAGAACTAAGATCTTACTTGTCATGAAATTGAAGACCTTTATGGAAACCATGTTTTATTTTGCCATCTGGTTGTGAAACAGTCAGGATTCAGATATCAGAGAGTATGATTAATTCTACAAACACCCAGTGAACCACTCCCATGTCACGCACAGCATCCTGTGGGTGGTCAGACTGAGAAATGACTAGGTTGGTGGGAGGGGACTGAGATGTGCCTTCTCCCCTGCTTTCCCACAAGGGAACATCTTCTGCTTCTTTCTCCTGGGATTCCAGGCTGGTGTCCCGAGATACTCAGATAACCTGTTTTATGACCTTGGGCAAACCAGAACTTGACCCAGCTGAGGACCCGGCCCATGCTCCTTGAAGGCAGCTTTGACTACATCCAGGCAGGGCAGGCTTTGATGTATATCACCCGTGGGGGCAGCACAGCCCAATGGAACAAGAGCCAGATTCTTGAGTGATCACTGAGAACTCATCCTAGGAAAAGACACAGACACTCAAACACAGAAGGCCCAGGAGGAGTAAAGAAGCTTTTCCTTTCTTTGAGTGACTGCAGAGGCAGGCCCCTTCCCACAGATGCTACTCTCAGGACCACAGGCAACAGAGTGTACCACGCGCTGGCGAGGCTGGCTGAGCTCCATCACACCCGTGGCTCCAGTGGATGGCAGTGACTCTACTTCATTCTTCAAAACTCTCCAGACCCACCCTACCACCCCTACTCTGCCCTGTCTGAGTGCAAACCACTGTCCCTTTAGCTCCAGAGTACCTGCAGCAGAGTGGAAGGAAAGTTGGGAACAGATGTTCCTATGACTCCACGGACAGGACCAAAAGGCTGAGAACACGGGCAACTCCGTCCTCTGTCCAGAGGACTCCCAGGGAAGAGTGGCTTTTCTCAAGGGCTTATCTCCTGGATTCAAGTGATGTTCTTGCATGGACATTTTTTCTACAACTCTAACAACCTACTTTCCTGTCCATGTGGTAAAGAAATAGTCTCAACTCTGCTCTCCATCTCCCTCCTCTTCTCTTGAGTCTTAAACTCCGTTTCTCAGATTATTTGCTAGTTTTCTTATTTACTTTCATAAAAGTCCAGCCCAAGATACATTTAAAAATTCAAGACATTCATACAAAGCATGAAGAAAGAACTGCAGTCCCCTGCCCCACTCCTATATGGAATTCCTCTCTCCTACCTCTTTCTTCTGAACTCCTTACTTCTAAATAATATTTTATATGGTTATCCCCTTGACTTACCAATTTTAAATGCATACTGACGTCTTGTGAGGGAAGATGAAGCTGGGGTGTTCTTAACCCACTTTTGTGCCTGTGTCTTCTCTCCTTCTTTTCTCTAATATATTTGTGTCACATATTTTATTAAATCAATACTCCACTTTTATTTTATTACAATTATGTATGTACAGTTCTCTGCTGAGTGAAGAAAAACTCCATTTGCTTTCTTCTAGAAGTCTTTGTTCTTCTAGGAATTAATAATTACCTCATTTTTAAAATCTGCTTGGTCTATGTCATTATCCTAATAATTCTTCCAAAACCCTCCAGCAGAAATTCAAAATCCTTCTGAACACTATTTTACCCATGATTAAGTGATTAGACTGGGGCTTCCCTGGTGTCTCAGATGGTAAAGAATCCGCCTGCAATGTGGGAGACCTAGGTTTGATCCCTGGGTTGGGAAGATCCCCTGAAGAGGGGCATGGCAACCCACTCCAGTACTCTTGCCTGGAGAATCCCCATGGACAGAAGAGCCTGGCAGGCTACACTCCATGAGGTTGCAAAGAGTCGGACTAGATAAAACTTTCCTTTGCTAGGCTGAAAACTTCCGTTTTCAATCCCGACTCAGGGATTGAACCTGGGTCTCCTGCATTGCAGGTGGATCCTTTTTCCCCAAAGATCGCTCTTCCTGATTTCCGCTGGGCTTCTGGCTCTCCCATTTAGCTGTACAGCCCTGCACTCTGGAGTTCCCTAGCCAGTGATGGATCTAGTGTTGAGCCTCCTGTTTCCTGAATTCCAGCTTTCTCCTGCTTGGTTTATGCCCTTGGAGTGTTCATGTTATCATCCCAGTTTGATACATTTCTCTTTAAAGGTCAGCTCTGGAAAGGTGGACACCCTAGGTGTGAAAGGTGCCTGGTAATCACCGGGTGCATGTTTGCTAAAGGAGGTGGGGAGATTTCTTATCAGTGGAGGCAAATGCAGATTCCTGCCTCTCAAAAAGAATTTCTCTGGTCTGAAGGCTGGAGAGACGGGATTTATTAGGATGGAAGTAGACCCACTCTTGTGAAAATGGCTGTTGGTAAATCAGCAGGACCTGGGCCTCTGCTGCTCATATTTCACCCTCATGCAGAGTAAGAGGAGGTGGCCCATCCCTCGAGACACATTATTTATGTGTAGTGGGAAGTTGTTCTAAATACTAACTTTGTTAGAGTAAGGCACTTTACTGCCATATTGACTGTAGATCAACATGAATGTAGATGACATCAGTTAGACAAACTGTTAGCGGGTGTGACTAGCATGTACGAAACCTCTAGACTCTGCAATCAGTTAAGATCAACATAGCCTCAGATATCAAAGGACCATATACCAAAGCATGAATATTTAAAACATTATTTAAAGTAAGAATCCAATATTTTGGGGGACTTCTCTGGTGGTCCAGTGACAGACTTCATGCTTCCAAAGTAGGGGGCCCAAGTTTTATCCCTGGTCAGGGAACTAGATTTTACATGCTGCAACTAAGACCTAGCAGAGCCAAATATTTAACATTTAAAAAAAGAATTCAATATTTCAGACAACTTTAAACCTTGCCCCCAGTGTGACAATGGAAGTGTGTGCTTTGTTCAAAAGAAACAGATGTGACAGGAGGGAGGGAAGAGGAGCTGTCTGATTGGTTTTAATATTGCAGTTTACTAAGTCAGAGGAGGGCAGATGGGTTGAAGACAAGTGAGAGGAACAGAAGTATTGTCACCATGGGAGCACATCCAGGCTTGCTTGGTGAAGCTTCTGGCAGGAAAGGAATGAAGATGGACCCACTACATCACACCGTACACAAAAACTACCTCAAAATGGGTCAAAGACCAAAATGTAAGAGCTAAACTATAAAACTCTTAGGGGAAAAACACAGGAGTAAATATTCATGATCTTAAGTTAGGCAATGATTTCTTAGACACAATACCGAAAGTGTAAGTGGCAAAAGAAAAACAGGTAAGTTAGACTTGATCAAATTCTGAAAATGATACCTTCAAGAAACTTGAAAGACAACCTACAGCATGGCAGAAAATTTTGCAAATCACATATATGATAAGGGACTGGTAACGAGAATATATGTATGTATATATGTGTGTGTGTGTGTATCTTACAACTCAGCAACAAAATGATAAATAACCAAATATTAAACAAAGGATTTGAATAGACATTTCTCAAAAGAAGATATACAAATGGCCAGTAGACAACAAAAAGATACTGAATACCACAAACTATCAGGAAACTGTAAGTCAAAACCTTAATGAGATATCACTTCATACCCTCCAGGATGGCTAAAGCAAAAAAGATAGACAATGAAAAATGTTGGTGAGATGAAGGAAATTAAAGATGATTCAAAGTAATGGAAAGATATTCCATGCTCTTGTATTAAAATAATTCACATTATTAAAATGACTGTACCACCCAAAACAATCTACAGGCTTAATGCAATTCCTATCAAACTACCAAGAACATTTTTCACAGAAGCATAACAAATAATCCTAAAACTTAAATGGAACCATGAAAGACTCTAAATTGCTAAAGCAATGCTGAGGAAAAAGAACAAAGCTAGAAGTATAACCTTTCCAGATTTTAGACAATAATACAAAGCTACAATAATCAAAACAGCATAGTACTGGCATGAGAACAGACACATAGATAACGGAATAGAACAGAGGGTCCAGAAATAAATACACATAACTATAGTTAATTAACCTATGACAAGGAGGCTAGAATATACAATGGAAAGAAGACAGACTCTTCAACAGGTAGCACTGGGAAAACTGGATAGTCACATGTAAAACAATGAGATTTGAACATTCCCTCATGTTAAACTCCAAGAAGAGAACATAGGCAGAATGCTCTTTGATATAAGTCATAGAAGTATTTTCTTGGATCAGTCTCCTAAGGCAAAGGAAATAAAAACAATAATAAGTGCTTTTGCACAGCAAAGGAAACCATCAACAAAATGAAAAGACAACCTGTGAATTGGGAAAAATGTTTGTAAATGCTGTGATTGACAAGGAGTTAATATCCAAAGTGAATAAACAGTTCATACAACTCTATATAAAGAACTCAGTCCCATCAAAAAAATAGGCAGAAGACTTGAATAGACATTTTTCCAAATAAGGCATACAGATGGCTAATAGGCACATGAACAGATGCTCAACATTTCTAATTATTACAGAAATGCAAATCAAAACCATAATGAGATATCACTTCACACCTGGTAGAATGACCACCTCACAACTACTATAAAAAAGACAAGTGTTGATGAGGACGTGGCGAAAAGGAACCCTTGTGCACTGTTGGTGGGATGTAAATTGGTACAGCCACTCTGGAAAACAGTATGGAGATTTCTTAAAAAGTGAGTAATAGGCTCTGGGTGTCTGCTCTCCACAGGACACTGAACTGACTCCTAGGACCATCAAAAAAACACCCATCACTTGAGTGGGGACCTCATGCCACCTTTTACTTGTGTCAAGGTAGACTGTAAACTGTGTATATTGCCCTCAGAAGAGAACCTCCCATGACCAGCTGCCTGCATATCATCTACTGGCTCCCCATCTGGTAATGTCTTTGTGCCTTGAAGCTTTGCTCAGTCTATCCAAAGAATTCCATGTGAGCGCTGACCTCAACAACTATCCACAACACTGGGTAACAACTCTGAATCATTCAAGACTCAGCTCCTGGGCTGTCTCCTAGAGAGACATCACAACTTGCAGGCCAAGTTAGTTGTATTGTCATCTTTGTGTGAACCTCTGTGTTAGCCTTCTCTACAGAGTATTGTAATTGATCTATTATATTTACATTTCTGTCTCTTTCATTTCACAGCAAGACCCTCCAAGGCAAGGATCAAGTTTGATTTCCCTAGAGACCTGTGTGTTCAGCTGTCCATGGGAGATCTTCATATGGGCATCCCACAAACATATCATCTTGTCCAAAGCAGAAATCATCTGAAGCATCTGCTCTTAGTATCCACATAGCACCCAAGCCTCGTTCACTGAACCTTGTATATTATAGCATAGTTTCCTATTTACAAGACTATCTCTCCCACTATAGTGAGCAACTGAGGGTGGAAACCATGTGAATTTTCTTAATCTTTGAATCCCTGGAGTCCAGCACATAGCCATATAGGAGCTGTTCTATAAACAGTCACTAAACTGAAAAAAATTAATAATAGAACTGCCAGAACTAGCACAAGATCCAGTGATTCCACTTCTAGGCATTTATCCAAAGAAAACAAAAACACTAACTTGAAAAGATATAGGCACCCTCATATTCACTGCAGCATTATTTACAATAGCCAAGACACAGAAACAATCTAAGTGTCCATCGGTGAATGAATGGATAAAGAAAATGTGGTATACATATTTACATATACATACAACACAATATTATTCAGCCCGTTGTGGTGTCTCTGCCATTTGTGACAACATGGATGAACCTTGAGGGTTATTATGCTAAGTGAAGTAAGTCAGAGAGAGACACACATTGTATAACTTCATTTGCATGTGGAAACTAATAAAAAACCCAAACTGAATAGATACAGGCAACAGAGTGGTGGTTACCACAAGTGGAAGGTGAGGGTGTGGTCAAAATGGGTGAAGGTGTCACAAGGTGCAGACTTCCAGTTATAAGTTTTGGGGATATAACATATGGCATGGTGACTATCATTAGCAATACTGTGTTGTATATTTGAAAGTTGTTAAGACAGTAAATTGCAAAAGTTTTTATCACAAGAAAAAATGTAACTATGTGAGGTGATAGATATTAACTGAACTTTTCATGGTAATCATTTCACAATACATACATATATCAAATGATTATGTTGTATGCCTATAATGAACACAGTGTTAAACATCAACTATATCTCAATAAAAATAAATGAAAAAAATTCTAAATTCCTCACTCATAACTTCCAGGCCACACCCTTTATGAATGTACATAAGACTTGGATGAAATCTGCAGTATTGGCTTGGAAACTCACAGGCCAAGCAGCTTGTAAGCCTTGACTCACGAAGATGAGGGCTCTGTAATCTCTGGGGAGGCTGCCCCCAGGGAGAGAGTCTTGTGTGTAGATCCTGGAGGGGAAGACACATTGTGCCCTTGGGAGGAAATGATTCCAAAGCTGCCATGTCTTACCTGGGCTCTGGTGCCTGTTCTCCTCCTGGCTTCAGTTGTACATCACCAGGTTCATCCACTGAAAAATAAACATCCCTATTACAACCAAACTTTAAACTTGTTAGCTTAACACAGAGTGGGGCAAATGGTTCCCTCTTCCTTTGAAAGATCTCAGTCTAGTTCCATCAGCTCTTTCCAGTTAATTCCCACCCAAGCAGGAGGTCTCAGCCCCTTGTTGCAACATTGTCGTCTGCTGCTCCCTGAAGAGCTGGGCAATGAGAGGGACAGCTGAGGTCGACCAGCTGGCTGGGCCAGGAGGCTCTCTCTAAAACTCACTGGGGGTCAGTCTGACGTACAGGGAGCCCAGCAGGTGTTCTTTAGTTCCCTCTTGGATTTATGACTCCCACATCATCCTCTGCTTTATTAAGCTATTGGAAAAAAATAAAATCTGTCTGCCAAGATCCTAAAGCAGCCTTGGCAGCTAGCGATATATAAAGGCAGTAATTGGAGGCACGGGGCCGGCAGCTTGGCTGGCCTTTGACAGACTGTTCAATAGCTTCAGGGAGGGAGATGCCCCCTGGAATCAGGTGAGGAGAGGTGGCCGGGGTTGTGTCCTGTCTCTGGGAGGGGAAGGCGCCTCACCTCCATTTCTGTCAGGTAGAGTCCTTTTCCATCCTTGGAGAGGTTCTGGAAAGCTTCTAGGGTAGAGAGGAGGGGAGGGATCAGGACGGGCCTGGGCCCACATGAGAGGAAACCCAGCGTTTTGATCCCATGAGAAGCCACAGGCTGTGCTTCGCCTCCTCTCCGCTTCTCTTCCCAGTTAAACTCCGCACCCATGAGACAGCTCAGGGCTCAGCTCTCAAAACAGCTCCCTGACTGCTCTGCCCACCTCGCCCCTCCCTTCTCTAGTTTCCCTGCACTTTAGACCCTCTATTCTTGGCCATGGAGATGCAGAGGTCTTGTCTTAGGCGGTATTTCAAGGGCAGAGCTCTTGTCCAACTGCGAATTCTCTGGAGCAAGATTAGACCTTTGGCTTCTCGTTTACCCTCCCAGGGCCCTGTTCTCTCTGTCCTGTTAACTGCCTAGTTCAGAGGTGTGGGGCTAGAGCTGTGGGGTTTAAGGACCACACGGTGGGGTGAGGAGGTTAGGGGGGAGGGGGTGGAATGATGTGAGCGGAGGCCAGACCCCACTTCAACTCAGCCACCATAGCTCCGTTTGCAGCTCTATTGTGGTTTGGGGTTTCATGTGAAATTTCATTTCAAACAAAGGGGTATGCTGCTAAAAAGTGTCAAAAACTCTGGCCTACATAGCTGGATTTCTGAGGCCTTGGGAGGACCTCCTGCCCCCACCAAGACACCATTTGTGAAATCCTTCAGCAGAGATCAAACCATTCACTGCATGACTAAAGAGTAGGTTTGAACCGTAAACAATCTGGAGCGGGGCCATGGTGACTTAACCTTGTTCTTGAGTGAGAGGTGCTGAGAAGGGTGAAGAGGAAATAAACCATCTGGGATGTGGAATGTCCTGGGGAGAAAAGGATGCAGAAGGGAGCCTGGGGTCTCAGGCCAGCACCACGGTCACCTAGGCTGATGTTGGCTCTGCCCCTCAGGATAAGGGCTCCTCTGCAGGACTCCAGCCCATCCCACTACTGAGCCCTTGCCCAGGCCTGGAACCAGAGTGCATTCCTGGTCCTCTGCTGTATTCTCTAGTCAGCGTGATGGTCTCCAGGTGACACTTACTTGCCATGGCTTCCAGCCGCATCAGTAAGCAGACCAGGCTGGGGAAGCTGACTCTCCCAGTGCTGTCGCTGTACCGGAGTTTCATGAGGTCCAGCAGCTCGCTGGTGATGGAGATCCCTGCAAGGAAGTCTGGGACACAGTGGGGCAGGTGGTGAACAGGGAGGAACGGGTATGATCCTACACCTCAGGAAATCAGAAACACCTGCGTGGAGACCTCGTGGCCTTTCACCACCATCCCCTCCTCCACCTGGCTCAGCGGCCAGTCCACTCCTCTTCTGTGTACTTGTGACTCTTTAGTATGTTAGCTTCCAGGCCCCAACAATACTGTTTTAGAGTTTGGCCAACTCAAAACACTGCTGACTCTTCACAATCATCTGATAATTCCTGTGGGGATGGGAGCTGTCAGGACACCTGAAAAGTTTGCTCCCAGCCCCACCTTGTCAGGCCTCCCTCTGCAGGTGACCCTCTCCAACAGCCCTCCTTGCCTAGTCCTGGACCATATGTGGTCTCATGTGCGGTTCCTGGAGAAGGGGCCCAGTCCTAGGCTGGTCATCCAGGGATGAGGCTGGTCCTCAGAGCAGAGACCTCAGGTGGGCAGGACAGAGCTGCCTTGCCCTCTTTGTGATCTTATGTGTCTAGCTATAAGCTCCAGGGAGGCACTGACTACAGAACCGACAAGGGGAGACTGAAAATCAGGGGGTCTATGCACCCCAGTGAGCTAGCAGAACCCTGTAAACTGGACCATCCATCATGGGGACAAGGCTGGTGGCCTTCGGGCCCCACATAGTCTGAGACATGTTGTTTTCTCCTGCAGAATTAGTAAAACATGAATTCGAACGCTTTTAAATAGGACATGCGTGCAGCTTGTACATTCTCAAACTGCCCCTCAAATCACATCAGTTCTATTGCCCTCTTCAGTTACCTGCTGGCCCCTGCAAGCTTTTCAGTTGAATTCCAGCTATTTTCTTTCTCCCTTTTATTAGTCTGGAGTCATGGGTGAGGGCTCCTTTAAAGGTTTCAACTTCCACTGGCCATTCAGTGGTTCTCAAAGTGTGATCCCCAGACCAGGAGCTTTGACCTCACTTGGGAACTTGTCAGAAATGCCGGTTCTCAAGTCCCACCCCAGTCCTCCTGAGCCAGTACCTTGGGGTGGGCGGTAAGGCTCAACAATCCTTGCTTCCATGAGCCCCCGGGGGCTTCTTCCTCAACCTCAAGTGTGAGAACCACAACCCTCTTCTGTGAAGACTTAAGGGAGGGGAGGGACTTCCCTGGTGGGCCAGTGGTTAAGACTCCCCCTTCCAATGCAGGGGATGTGGGTTTGATCCCTGGTCAAGGAACTAGGAGCCCACATGCTGTGGGGGCAACTAAGCCCATTTCCTGCAACTAAGGCTCGATGCAGCCAAATAAACAAGTATTTTTATAAGCGGAAGAGGGAGGATAGAGGCGGAAGTGGGGGTAGGGGCGGGGAGCAAGAGCTCTGGTTTCTACCTGCTCTCCAGGCCAGGAGCCCCAGGAGGGAGACCCATTGAGGCTGCCCTTTCAGCAGTGACCTGCGGGAGTCTGATTTTACATTTCATTAGGGAAGGTGGCAATTTCCTGACTTCACCTTTCTGTGGGCCATTTCCCTGCAGGGACAGTGGGGACAATGATTCCTGCCCTGCCCAGTTCAAGAGCTGTTTAGACAATCAAAGGAGGTGATGTGCGTGCAAGTTGTGGCTGAACTCTGATGCATCCACACCCTCCGGTATTAGGTATTATTATCATTCTCCCAGGACTGAAAGCTCTTGCCTCCTTGAAGCAAACAGATACCATGTGATTTCACTTAACCCCAGAACCTCTGCGAAGAGAGGGCACCAGCTGGCCTGTGGGTATTTAACCCTGATGGACTGGATGCTGGAGGTGGATGTGTCTTCAAGCAAGCTAGGTTTCTGGTAGGGTATCAATGATTCAGGGTCATTTTTCATGGTTAACGCTGTGCTGGGGAGAGAAGGCAATTAGGAGAGCTGACTGGCAGGTGAGAACTCAGGTGGGGGAGGGTGGAGTCGGAGTCTGCAGTCAGGAGGTCCACAGAGGGCGGGGGCGCACACACACGCCATTGCCACTCCCAGTCATCAAAGCTCAAAGGGTTGTCTGCTTTACCTGTGTCCTTTATGGCCTTCCACAAATCCGAGCTGAGAAAAACGTCAGCATTCTTTGGGGAGTTCTGGAAAACACTCTGATATGGAGGAAGAAGCAAGAAACCCATATGAGCCCCAGTGCCCATGTGGAAAGGGTGTCCTGGAAGATCTTATACCCGTCCCTGGAGGCTGCTTCACTAAAACATGATGGGCTCAGCTCAGAGGTCGAAGGGTCACAGCTGAGGATGGTGGTGGGGGGAGGAGGGTGTGGGGGAAGGGGAGGCAGCATGGGTTCCATTTGTTAAAGCCCACTGACCTTCTGGCTGCCAACTGCAGGGCTGCGGGCCCCTCTCTCAGGCCTGCACCTCCCCACTACCAACCTGCTCTCCTTGAGCCTCTACACCCCATAGACCGGGCTCCATCCACCCAGGGTGGCTTGTCACTTTCCAGGGACATGAAGAGTTTGCTAAAGAGCTTGCCCAGGTTGGGCATTAAGAGCACAGACTTCACAACCAAACTGCTGGGTATAAATCCCAGCCTAACTATTTACAGCAGCGTCACCTTGGGCAAGTGACCTAATCTTTCTGGGCCTCAGTCTACCCCCTCTGTAGCACAAGGCCAATGTACTACCCACCTCGTAGGTTTGCTACGAGGAAGAAATGAGCACATCTTATAAAGAGCTTAGAAGCGCACCTTGCACGCTAGTGAGAACTGCCTCTGGGACTGGGCGATTACTCGGGGTGGAGTCCCCTGAACACCTCAATTTCTTTACAGGGTAGTTCTCCATTTTCTGGGGACTTTTCTACCTCCCTCTAATTCTCATTCTAACCCTCAGCCTCCTCCTGTTTCCCAAGTGAGAACACGGGCTGGTGAGTCATGTGCCTTGATGAAACAGACAAGCACCAGAGGACTGAACCAGGGATGTTTCAAAGCAAAATACCCCCAGCAGGTGCTCAGTCCTGGCTTTTTGTAAGAGCCAATTACGGTGAAAGAGCAGCTTGAGAACTTTTTCCTGGCCTTATTTGGCTTGTGTGAGTTCAGAGTCCTAGATGTTCTCAGTTAGGTAGGGACTCGGTGTCATGCACTCGTTCAGTCATTTGTTCAGCACTTTTTAGCATCTGCTGTGTGCTGGACACTGTGAAAGACACTGGGGGAAAGGATGAACATGAGGGCTCCCTGCCCAGGAGGACAGGCCATCAGTCATTGCTGTATCCAATGGGAAACCCAATCACTCCAATCAAAGGTAGGTGATATAAATAAATAGTATTAAACAGGAAGCATCTGCATCTTATTGTTGTGAGTTCAAGTGTTGGGAGCTGAGTGGGAACGAACCCGATCTGGAGAGGGGAGGCAAGGCCCCCACGGAGCTTTGGGGTCTGGACTCTCAGGCTGGGTGGGCACCAGGCAGGCTCCCATTGCAGGGAGGGGAAAGTGAGGAATCTCACATTAGGGTCCAAAGGAGCAGGTGGGATGAATGAAAGGGCTTCTCCTAGACCCCAAAGTGGAGTCTTAACCCAGAGGGTCTTGGGTACAGCTGGTGGGTTTCGACTCTGTCCTGGGAACAATGGTGAGGCCACACTGAGGCCACAGACCACAACTGTGACTCTGATCTGTTTTCTGGCAGAGGCAGGGGAAGGGAACGAGGTGAACTAGCAGCTTGGGGGACGCTGCAGTGGGCCCACAGAGAAATGGGGAGGGCGGTGGCCGCTGGCAGTTTCAGCTAGAGTCCACTGTGACCCTTTCTCCTCTGGCCTCCTAGAGCGGTCCTCAGCCTGCCACCTGACTGAGCATTGCCTTGAGCCGTCCAGTGGTACACGCACATCTCCTCAAGCAAAACGGGGGGCTCTCCTTGAGGGTGGGGTGAGGTTCCCCTTCTTTCACAGCCCTCAATCCTGGGGTAGAATCGGGCACCCAGTAAATCTGTGCTAACCCAGTTGGAATGAACACTAGTCAAAAGAGAACATGCTGGTACCTGGCAGTGGACAAGACGGCTCCACAGCCTTGAAAACTCTTCTTGGTCAAGTCGCCCGTTCACCTTCAGCTGGTGGGGAGTTAAGAGTCGAGCAGTCTTGTGTGTAGTGAGCAGAGGGGCCTCAGGCCTGGAGAGGCTCCATCCATCAACTAGTAACACAGGTGGTCCAGAGTCACCTGGACGTGGCCCCATGCCAGCTGGCTCTGATGAGTCTAAAAGGGACCTGGGCTTCAACTCATTTCACAGGAGAAAACGGGCAATTGGAAGAAGGCAGCCCTGAGAAAGGGGTGCCAATGTCATTTGCACCCATGCAAAGAGGGTGAACCCCAAACACAGCCTTCACCAGTTGGGGTGGGGCCCCTTTGTAGAGGGGAGTGGGGAGCAGCGGTGGGGGGAGGTCACTGCAGCTCCTGAGGCGGGCTGAGAGATGAGCGCATGTGCTAAGTGTGCGGCCATGGATCGACCACATTCTGGGTACTAAGGCCAGCCCCGGTCCCTCCATGCTGTGTGCTGTGCTTAGTCGCTCAGTTGTGTCCGACTTTTTGTGACCCCATGAACTGTAGCCCGCCAGACTCCTCTGTCCATGGGGATTCTCCAGACAAGAATACTGGAGTGCGTTGCCATACCCTTCTCCAGGGGATCTTCCCAACCCGGGGATCAAACCAAGGTCTCCCACATTACAGGTGGATTCTTTACCGTCTGAGCCACCAGGGAAGCCTGGTCCTTCCATACAAAGAGTTTAATGAGAACTAATGGAAAAAATGGATCTCTGTGGCACTGGAAGGAACTGAGGGGTGAGCAGGAGGAAGGGTAGAAAAGATTGGTCTTCTGTGCAGGGGTCCAGCAGACAGGACCTCCCCTGGGGTTACCTACCCTAGGCTGCGGGGCTTCTGAGTGCCATTCTGATTTATCTGCAGGGATGAGCAGTGTCTCTGAGTGATTATAAACAACAGTCAAGAGACAGGGCCTGACTGATGAGTTCATCAAGATGGCTCTTATTCGACAATGCCCAGCTTCATGTCCCCAGTAGAGCCTTGTTAAGAGTGAAAGAGCTGGGGGATCTGTGTCCCCTCAGGGAGACAGTTCACACCAAGGGGAGAGTTGCAAGGTGACCCCTGGGGATATGCCCACCAGTGGGGAGATGGGGTGGCAGGGAAGAAATGGCTCCCAGGAGAGTGGAAGTCAGGACGGGAGGCAGGAGATCCTGGGTTTAGGTCCCGGTCCAGCCACTTGTGACCACGGAACTAGGGCAAGTCACTGCACGGCCCAGCCCAGCCTCATCTGTCAATGCAACAGAATAGTAATAACAGGGTGTAACTGCCATGCAGACCTAGGATTTCCTACATTAGTTGCATGGACTGTATAGTCCACGGGGTCACAAAGAGTTGGACGTGACTGAGCGACTTTCAGTTTGGTGGTTGTTACCTTTATTGAACTGGGGGTTTGTTGAGCAAGGGATTTAAATAGTGGTAAGGAGAGGGGTAGAAGGAAAGAAGTTAGGATACTATCCTTCACCAAGCAGTGAAGAATACTATTAGAACATGGGCTTCCAAGGCTGAAAACTTCAAGTTCAAATCCAGGCACAAATCCTGACTAGCTGTGCGATCTGGGTGAATGACTAAACCTCTCTGAACCCGTTTCTTCCATTGTACCATGGGAAAATACTTCTTATATCACAGAGATTCTTGCAAGAACTACAAGGGAAAAAATATCAGTACCATTCTGGGTATGCAGTAGACACTTGATAGATAGTGTTGTTGTTGTTGCATTGGTGGTTCTAGGGAGTTGGTGAGTTAGTGCAGAGTCCCCAGAAGCCCAGGCTCTTTGGCGAGCCCTTAGAACCAAGGAAGAAGAAAACAGTGACAGTGAAAAAAGATTCTCTACTGTCCCGGTTAGACTCCTGGGGAAGCTGATGGAGCAGACAGGCTCTCAGTGCTGGGGAGGCAGTGGGGGGGGCGGTGGGTGACTGCAAAGGATACATCCATCAGAGCCACGATGCTGCGGCACTCATCCAAGGAGAACGCGTCCCCTGGAGGTCCTGAGCGGGAGAGCAGAAAGGACTGAGAGATCAGAGAGGGTGGCGTTGGCCTGGCGTGGCCGTGGGGATGGGGCCAGACCAGCAGGTCCTTACCACTTAGGAATTCCCGGTTGAGAAGGCTCTGAAGCTGCGTAGCATCAATGTCCAGCCCCTGCTCCAAACGAGGAAGGGATGTAGGAATCACATCAGTGCCCAGGAACTGAGGGGCAATGCCTGCCTGACTGTGAAAACACTGGGATTTCTGAGCACTGAAGTTCCCATCTCACCTTTGTCATGAAGCCTCTCCTTTTTCTTTTTGGCCACGCAGCACAACTTGTGAGATCTCAGTTACCTCACCAGGGACTGAACCTGTGCCCTCAGCAACGAAAGCGTGGAATCCTAACCACCAGGGCTCCAGGGAATTCTCATGAAGCCTTTCCTGATTGCTCTAGACCATAACTCCCTCCCTGAACATCTGCAGGGCTGATTACTCCTGACACTTGATACCCGGTGAGGGTCACCTTGCATTTCCCTCTGTATTCATTATTGGGCTGAAAGCAGTGTTGGCTTCCTCCCCATCATACCAGGCACTTGGGAGCCCTCAGGAGAAGTATTATTGAATGAATCAATTCAGCCCTGCAGGTGTGTGTCCCCATCTGCTTCCAGAAAGATGGGAGTGAGAGAAAACATGGCTACTGTGTGTTGTGTGTGTGTGTGTGTGTGTGTGGTGAGGAGGATACACATGCCAGGAATCCAGGCTCAGAGAAGCTGTTCTAATTGAGCACATGACTTAGCATCATCTTCCCAGCCACAGAAGCCAGAAAGGGAGACATCATGGTTTCCCTTGGATAAAAACCAGGAAGCAACAGAGGTTGAGGGGAGAGAAGCTCCTCCTGGCTTAAATGCCTGAAGGTGTTAACTGCCTTCCCTTTTCTGTTGGGGACCCTGACCAGCTTTAAGGGCAGCAGTTTCCATGATGATTTTATGGAGAAGCGGAGCTGTTCCCCAGGCAGCCGTTTCTCACACCCAGCCTGGTAAAAGCGAGGGCATAATGAGATATCACCACCCTGGCAAAGCTTGTCCACGGGAAAAGGAGCTGGCGTGAGGGCTCCAGCAGTGGCTCTGCAGAGCACCATGAGGTCAGCGGGAAGGAGATGTCTCCTCGGGGGTCTTCCGGGAACCCACATTTCTGGGAAAGGAGGCCACCTGTCTGATACAGCGAGGGCCCAAGAACTGCCCACCTGTCTTCCCGAGGCCAGCTCGGTACGTATGGTCATCTGCATGGCTTTCTGTTTCCCACACCGACATGATGACTAATGGTAAGAGGCCCATCGTGTGGAGCCCTTGGCAGCTGTTTTTCTCCGACAAGTCAAGGATCTTTATAATGGCTTATTAAACCATTAAGAAAATCCCTTGTGCACATAGGTGGCTTGGCAGGAAGAAGGCTGGTGGTGCTTTCTGAAAGCTGGCCAGCTCCCAGGAGGAAGGGTGCCAAGGCCAGTGGGAGGCGGCAGAGCGAGAGAAGGGAAGATTTCCAGGGGTATTGCTGATGGCTTGTTTAAAGATTTATACATCTCACCCTCCTATAAGGAGCCCCTCCCTTTCAAAACTCTACACTTCACTCCAGATGTCACCCAGTGGGGGGTGTCCTGTCTCCCCGGATCAGTTCTAAAGGCATCCAGGGAGAGAAGCCAGTCATCTTCCTCTCTAGCCTGGTAAGGACCTGGGAGAGGCTTTCTTTCCTCTCACCTCTCCATCCCTGTCCTAGGCAGGGCCCCTCACCACCACGTTGCTAAGTACAGTACCTGCTGAGCGTACTTGTAGAAAATACTCTTCTGGGAGCCATTTCCTGGAAGACTTGCCTGGATGTAAGGAAGAAGAGCCAACATCAAATTTCTGGGGAAGGGAGTGTCCTGTCTGATACAGGGAGGGTCCCAGAACCTCCCACTTGAAAATCAGAGGCTTTATCCAGCAATTGGATCAAACCTTAGCGGGGAATAGGAAAATGGAAGTTTGTGGAAGGAAGATGGTTGGGTCCAGCCTGGCCTCTGAGGCCTGGGCTTCTCCCCTCGTCTCTGCCCCCGTGGAGCAGTCACTAGCCCCTTGTGGTGTCTCTGCATTCATTGGTCAGTGGTGAGGCAGAAGGAAGGAGACAGAAGCTCTTGGGGATGGGCCGTGACCTGTTGAAGGCTGCCAACCCAGCCTTGCGGCACACCTACCTGCAGGGCTCTCAGGTTGAGGCTGCCGTCCAGGTGCCTAGAAAACCAGGGGACAGTGTGACAAGGATGACCAGCTCACTATTCAAAGGAGGCTCATGCTTACATATGGTGGGCACCTCTGAAGGCATTGGGCACCTATGCCAAGGACACGCGTGGAGAGCCCTCAGCACAGCGGGCTGTGAAGTGGGCAGTCAGGAGACAGATGAACATCATGACCTCATGTCCAGTCTTCAGGGCGGGCCTCCCATGGCCTTCAAATCATTTAGTAAACTGTTCCTTTCACACCCAAATATAGGTGTGTGGTGACCCTCATTGCCAGGATGGCAAATAAGATTTGTCTTAGGTTCCAACTCTGAGTGGTGGCACAGTGACTGCATGGCGTGCTGGACTGAGAAAGCCTCGTCTGCACTCAACTGTGAAAACTGCCATGGCAGCAGTGATACCTGCCTCGGTGCCCCAGCAGCGGGTGTGCTGTTGGTCCCAGTCTTGACTGCCGACTTGGCAGTGACCCCACATTCTGGCCACATATCACATATCTACCATGTATGCCATGTACCACCTTCCTGCGCATTACAGACAACATTGCTTGTTCTTCAAAGAGCCCCATCCTCACCCACTTCCCTGTTTCTGCGCAAGCTTTTTTCCTCCACCAGAGTCCCTAGGACTACAAGGAGATCAAACCAGTCAGTCCTAAAGGAAATTAACCCTGAATATTCATTGGAAGGACTGATGCTGAACCTGAAGCTCCAATACTTTGGCCACCTGATGCAAAGAGCCAACTCATCAGAAAAGACTCTGATGCTGGGAAAGATTGAAGGCAGGAGAAGGAAATAACAGAGGATGAGATGGTTGGATGGCATCACCGACTCAATGGACATGAGTCTGGACAAGCTTTGGAAGATGGGGAAGGACAGGGAAGCCTGGTGTGCTGCAGCCCGTGGGGTCGCAAAGAGTCAGACATGATTGGGTAACTGAACAACAGCAGCACTGCCTTCCCCTTTGAAACACTGAGTTATGTTTTTTCTCAAGGACTAGCTTACATGCCATGCTCCCAAGAAGCCTTCCTCCAGCTCTCTTGCCAGAGATGGGTCCCTCCCTTCGGTCTCCCATGTGACCCTGCCTTCCATCAAGCAACATCCCCACCCTCTTTTTTGTCTTGGCATTGGGCTTGGCATTGAGTTTCTCCAGAGTGAGGGCCAAGCTGTGTCCCCCACTGACACAGTGCATTGCTGCACAGAATGATGTGATGTGTTTTTATAAAATTAAGTAGGATAAAAACATTTAGAATCTCAGAAGTTCTGTACCTGTCACTGTCTGGCATCTTCAGGAAGATTCGGAGCAAGAACTCAATAGCTTCTCTGCCCTCGGAGACGACCACCACGTAGGTCCCAGGGCTCAGACTGAAGCACTCTGTGAGGTTGCGTGTGGTTTCAGACACAATGCCCTTCTCAGCAATTCTGAATTTGGAGAAGAAGGTGGATGGCAATCTCTCTTGGAAGTGCTGGAACTGGAGAAGATGGGACGTTGGTGAGAAACCCCCCATGTTTATGGGCCCCAGCCACTGGGAGAGACCCCCAACCTCTCAGACCCCCACCATCCCTCAGAACAGCCGTACAGGCCCTGAAAAGGGAGAGACAGTTGCTTACCTGAAGTCTCAAGATGCAATAGAGTTCAGACTGTTATTTAATATAGATGCTAACACTGCAGTGAATGCGAGGAGATATGACACGTGGTTTTACCTCATTAAATCTCACAGCATCCTGGGCTTCTGGGTTCATGGCTCTACTTATATATAGAGACTAATCCCATGAAAACCAGTGAGATTCTTTCAGTACTAGATTACCTTTGGAGCCCCTAAAGTCCCTTCTCCCTGGGCTCATTTGCAAAGTGCTCTTGGACCCCTGTAGCACTGTGCAGCTGGGAGCCTTTCACTCCCTCTGTCTGGTCCTTCCAGTGAAGTCCTGAAATGCCTTCTCACTGGAGAATAATAGGCCCTGATCATTTTCCTTTTATTTCAATATTTGCTTAGCGACAAAACAATAAATATAATGCAGTTCCTATTACCGGATGTCACATACATATTACATAATAAAAACCCCTTACTAAATAAATTTTCCCCAATACGGTTGAGATTGAGATTCCATTTAGAATGATCACGCAGCGTGAAATGACTGCTTGTGAGCTCTGCCTTGGGGGGAAACAGGGAGACGGGAGAGGTTCTCTGCAGGGGCTGGGGACCAGGCTGGGCTGCACAAGGAGACCATGGTGGCTGTTGAGCCGCAGGGAGCTGGGCTGAGTCTCCACAGTGGTTCTGCTGACAGCAGCAGCAGCCCCAGTAGGTTTAGAGCCTACCTCGCTTGGGCCTTTCTGGCAAAAGCAGTGATGAGATCAGTTCTCCAGAGTCAGCACTGTTCTGCATGTGTGTGTGTGTGTGTGTGTGTGTGTGTGTGTGTGTGTATATGTGTGTGTATGTGCGCAAGTGCACATGGGGAGGCAGTGTGTAAAGAGATGTATGGGCTTTGAGCCTCATACAATCACAAGACCTGACCCTGTAATTCCAGGGAAGGGTCTCATGCCTTTTCTTCAATCAAGTCCTCATCTCATTCTCCAGCTCTGAGAACTAGAACCCTGAACCATTTCTTGCACTTGAGTGCTGCCCTTGAAGTCCTTCCAGAAGTTCGAATTTCATGACTGGTATGCTGAGAACCAGAGTCAGACTCTAAATGCAGCTCTGTGGCTGTGCCGCCACTGTGACAGACAGGCCTCCTTGCTGTCTGCAGTCTGCCTGGGCTTCTGTGTGTCCTCTGCTCAGAGACCCTTGTCCCAGCCACTGTCTCCCGATTGGGGTATCTCTGGGAGGTCTGGAGGAGGGTCCCTGGACCTGCCAGCAGGCTGCAGTCGCTATTCATTGACTGTGGCTCCATCCTGCTCCATCCCTTCTCCCTTCCATCCTCGGTCCGGTCACATGCATCTCCCTTTGGCAATAACAGCACCACAGAGCTCACATCTATGTAAGTGGTCTGAGTGCCTGTGAGGTTAGGTTTCCCAAACCCTGTCTTTCCTTCTCCATTCTTACCCATATTTTGGTCACCTTTCACCAATGCCAAGCCAGCATATTTACTGGGGTGGTGGGTGGCGGGTAGGGGTAGTAGTGGCGGAAGCAGCTAGCAGGAGGGTGGTGGCAGTGATGTGGTTGTGAGAGGGTTGGAGGACATGCCTTGAGCTTGCATTTGCATTGCACGCATCCTAGTTGTGGTGGGTTTGGGGGTTGAAAAAGAATACAGGAGGCTAAAGATACCCATTAGTCCTGTCTCTTGTCTTAGAAAGAATCAGCAGCATCAACCTTATCTAGCAGGAGCCAAATGTTGAGGATGGTTTCATGGTTGCAGCCTCTCTGGGACGTCAAGCCAGAGAACAACCCAAGGAATCCAGCTTTAGACGAGCACAGCTGAAATATTTCCTGTGTTGTTGACCTGTTTGGAAGTTCTAAGCTTGTGTCTGTTGCAGGACATAGCAAGACTGAACTGGCAGCCACCAAACGGTGAGAGACACATGGAGATCAAGGGTGTTGGAAGAGGCATAGCAATGGTGACAGATGGCAGTAGGGCGGTGGCCATACCTGATAGTCGACCTGTGGGAAGAGAAGAAAGGCAGGTTCAGGAACCCAAACAAAAACCCAAAGGTGAGTAGATCCAAGCAGCCTACCCCAGGGCCCTGTGTTCCTTTTTCTTGCACTTTCAGCCTGTTCCCTGGAATACCTGGGGGGTGAACAGGGACCATCACTCATTCCCCAAGTGAAGCTGCAAGAAAGGAAAGCCAGCTGCTGTAGAGACCTGAAGGGGAAGGAAATCAAGGGTGGAAAAGGTGTTTGAGGAGAGGAGAGTCTACCTTTATCATCTCAGCTTGGTTACTCTTCATAGCAATGATGATAAAATTGAGAGGAAAAGGTAAATGGTGATGGGGACTGGAGGGAAGACAGAACCTGGATCAAGTGTAAATTCTCCAGCTCTGGAGTGCCAATGAGAAGGAAACTTGTTCTGTCAGATTGCTGTAAAGCATGTTGGGAGTTTGTTCTCATGTCCCCCACCCCACTGTACCCCAGTGTTTGAAGGGATGTATGCGTGTGTCTGAATGGGGAAATGTCTATGTTCCAGTCTGCCCATGTTGTAGAAGGAAGCACTGAAGATGGAGTCCCATTTTTAAGCCACTTCAGGGTTTACAAAGTACTTCCATGTAATGTATTGGATTGTCACAGTAATCCCAAGCAGATGGTAGGTTCCTTATTCTATAAGTGTGGAAACTGAGGCTTTGCAGTCTCAGTAGCATAGGTAAGAATGGAGAAAACTGTGTTGCTTCCTTTTCAGTTAATACCCACCACCTCCAGGCACTGTATTTCATGTTGGCATGGGTTTCAGTTCTATTCTACTGCTGATCCTCAGCTCCACTTAGGTGTACAGACCATTTGACTTGCCTTCTTCAGACATCTCTGGAGCTCAGGGGTAAGCTGGAAGGGAGGTGGAAAGTCCCAGCCTCGGGGAGGATGAAGCTTGTCCACCCTTCCCTTTTTCCTTTCAGTCTTCTCCCTGCCTATTTGCATATCACCCATGTTTGGTTTGATACAAGGCAGAGCCATGCTCCCATAGCACTTGCCCATGCCAAGGTGGCAGCCCTGTACCCACAATACCATTGGAGCCCTGGAGACTTCAAAGCCTAGTTGCTGGCATTAACATAGCCTATTTCTCAGCAGAACCGTGGAAGGACCCCACAAGTGTCTCTTGAGTTGTCAAGGTCTGAACAGCTCTTTGGTGTTTAGAACCCTCTCAATCAGGATCCTACAAGATCCAATGGGATCTCCAGGGAGCCTGAGGAGCTCATGGGTCTGCACATTGTTGTTGTTTAGTCGCCAAGTCCTGTCTCTTTTTCGACCCCATGGACTGTAGCCCACCAGGCTCCTCTGTCCATGGGATTTCCCAGCCAAGAATACTGGAGTGGGTTGCCATTTCCTCCTCCAGGGGATCTTCCCAACCCAGGTATCAAACACATGTCTCCTGCAATGGCAGGCAGATTCTTTACCACTGAGCCACCTGGGAAGCTGAGGTCTACATGACCCTTCAGCAAGGTGGGCAGATGAAAAATAAGGCAGTTCTAGTTGAAAAGTAGTGCTCACTTTGGCAGCACATATACTAAAATTAGTTGAAAAGTAGACAAACAGGCTTGGCAACATTTAGAAAACAGATATGATTACAATCTTGCTCCTGAACCATAAAGACTTTGGGCAAATCAGTAAACACAAGGCTGCTACATTGGCTCTGGGGCAACCCAGAATCATAGATGACGATACAAAGCGCACACACAACTTCTGTGCACTGGGGGCAGCCCCCATATCCTCTCTGGACTTCTCACATTAGGAAACAGAAAAGTAGGCTGAAATACTTTTAGTAGCTCTGTCTGGTCCTGAACTGTAAAATTCTGACTGGGTATACCGGATGCCTCATTCCTTCCCAGTCTTTCCCAGCTCCTTTTGTTTTGTTTTTCTCAGAGGTGGGGAACTGGGGGACTTTGAGGTTGAGGGTCCACTTAGGAGGCACCTGAATCAGTTGGGATCCTTGGCCAAACACAATGGAAACCAATCTAGGGTGGAGTAAGCAAAAAGTCATTTATGGAAAGGAAAGTCACAGAGGCAATGGGAAATCTAAAGAATGCAGCTTGGACGGTGGGCAGGAATGAAAAGAGGTGGATACACGGCTGGACACCAGCACCAGGTCTGACTGCATTGCTGCTCGTGGGCCCAAAGATTTACTGCAAAGAATCCTTCAGCTGACCCCACATCCTTTAGTTACTTTCTCAATACTCGAGACCTAGAGTGACCAAGAACATCTGATAGGACAAGCCTGGCCCAACAGTCTACTCCTTTGTATCCAAGGGCTGGGAGAGGCAATATTTGACCTCTTTGCTGCAGTGGGAGACCAGGCCCTGCCTAGTCCCCGCCCACATGGAAAGGGTTCACATGTACCCAGTGATGATGAAAAGGAAAACTGTCCATGACAGCATCCTTAGATATTCTTTTGACAGCCTCTGCTGGTTTGAGGCACCTCAAAAGTATGGTCTTTTTCATTGATTTCATGCAACTAGAAGTGGAAATGTGCTCAGAGAGAGCAGGATCCAAAGGGTTCTCCTCCTTCTAGAACCAGAAGCATTGTTTCTCTTTGAGCTGTGAGCATTACCAGAAAGGCACATGCCTATGTCCTGCTGAGGCCTTTGGTCCTGGGGCCACAAGTTCTGGTCTCAGGCACACCCCTGTCACCATCTTGCTGCACCTTGGGCAGGATATTCATTCTCCCTGACCTGTGACTTCCACTTCTATAAAAGCAGGTGTACTAGGGTTTTTGAGACAATGAATGTGAACACACTCAGAACTCTAAAGTTCTCTATCAGTAAGGCCTTCCTATTAGAGTGAACCACAGCCAGTGCACAAGACTGTTTCAGGACCCAGGAGTTCTGCCTGTCCATGAGGGGGCTGAGGCCTTAGATGTGAATATTGCCTTAGTCTCAGGTAACATTCCTGGGCTCCTTCCTAAAGATGCCATAATCAGAGCTCCAGCCACACAGATGATGGGTATACTGAAGGCCTGAGAAACATCTGGTACCCAGTTCCCAGCTCTGCCATTAACTGTGACCATGTCACTTCACCTCTAACATGGGGACAGAGGATCCCAGCATTGGATGTTTGTGCACTTAGTTATCCATGTTTGTGCAGAGAGGCTGCAGGGTGTATGCTTTGAGGACCCTTCACTTGATCTTTGGGATGCATTAAATTATTTGGGAAAGGAGAAGGGATCAAGGGTGTCAGATTTTCTTTTGTAACTCCTTTATTTTACATGGTAGTTAAAAAAAAAAAAGAATTCCCTGATCATCTACTCACAGTTAGGGTGTGTGCAGGTGAGTATGAGTAGGCGATGGGAGGAGATGGCCCCTTCAGAACTGAAGGGCTGGCTGGGAGAACCATGAGAGGGGAGGGGAGGGAAGGTGGGTAGAGACAAAGACCTGACCTTGGATGAGTGGCCAAGCAGATGCTTGTAAGTCAATCATGGAACTTTCACCAGACTTTAGTTTCAGCATGAGAGAAAAGTATACCTACTGGATGTATACCCAGGACTATTTTTTTTTCCTTAAACTCCTCCCAGAGTGTAACCAATGATCCTCAAACATTCCTGGGTATATGCAGTCTCCAGACAGCTCATTATAATTGAAACTTTCAGGCTCTGTCCAGGGGGATTAACTGGGACTCAGCAGGTTGGAGGGTGGTCCTGGGAATATGTACTGTTGCAACAGCTGGCCTTGGACCAGATTACTTTTTGAGGAACAAGCGTTAGAGCCATCAGCATACCAGGAAACTGTGACAAGTGACAAGGACAGGAGGTGTGTCCCATTGTACTCTTCTCTCTGTCTCAGGTTTTCCTGCAGATTTATAGACTTGAACCAGGTGAACTCAATTGCCTTTTTGGTTTTATCTCTGTGTCTGTTGCCAAGTGAAATTTCCCAGGCTAGTCAGTTGCTTTCTCCACCCAAGGGGTATGGAAATTTCCCCAAAGGGCAAGCCCTGAAACACACTGCCTTACCTTGAACACCTTGTACTTCAGTGGAAATGTCCTGTCTTTTTCCTTTAAATTTTGTGGCCCAATGTTGAAGGACATGATGACATTGTTGTTTTCCACGCTGTCTGGCACAGAGAAGATGTATTGCATGTCCCTCTGGTATCCTGCATGAAAAACAGCAGTGATTGGACCTCAGCTTGTTTCTGGGTTTCCGGGATGGGACCATGACCACTTCAGAGAGCCAAGCCCAGTTCAGTGGGTTGTGGAAGAAACTCTGGATTTGAAGACCTAAGACCAGGGTTCCAGTCCCCAAAGTTACTAGTTGCGGCACAAGCTGCTTTATTTTGTGAGCCTTAGTCTCTTCTTATAAACAAGGAGGGAAAGTATAGTTCCTATGTGGTGAAAATGTTTCTTACACTGTAAAATGGAGGGCTATTTTTATAAAGGGCTTCCCTGGTGGCTCCATGGTAAAGAATTCGCCTGCCAATGCAGGAGATGTGGGTTTGATCCCTGGGTTTGGGAAGATCCCCTGGAGAAGAAAATGGCAATCTACTCCAGTATTCTTGGCTGGGAAATCTCATGGACAGAGAAGCCAGGTAGGCTATAGTCCATGGGGTCGCAAAGAGTCAGACATGACTTAGTGACTAAACATAAACAATTTTTGTAATAAGTAGAATTCCAGAGGCCTCAGGTATACATGAGCTTATGCACTGGTGACAACCATGGAGCCATGAAATGATGTCAAACCCCCAAGCACACATGGAGACAGAGGAAGAGAGGCTGAGAGATGTCAATTCATAGAACTCTGCCACCCTAGTGTCCTCACCAAAGCCAGAGGGAGACCATTAATATGAAAACTGTTAGATCCAAATGCATGGGAGATAACATATGAAGAATAAATGAAGATAAATCAAGATAGAGATGAACTAGTAAACATCAGAAGGTTAAGGCACAATTGGGAAGCTCTGAAAGGGAAGCAGGGAGACATATATGACCATCACAGTTGTCAGGTTTTTCGTGAGGATCAAAGAAGATGATACACTCAAGTGCACTTAGCAGCGCATAGCAGGTGCTGTTGGCTGCCTCCCTGCCCTCTCTCCCTTGTAAGGAATTACTAAAGATGGCACCAATGTATAATTCTGGCTAGTTCCTCGACCCGCATTATATCTAGGGAAGAGGGCTTTAGCCCCAGTCGGGTAGGCGGAGCTCAGGAAGATTAAATCAGTCAACCTGCTGCCCAAGAGTGACTCAGTGACTTCTCAGAATCTGCCCATGCCCTCCTGATGACTAGCTTCTGTGACCAGCAGAGTGAAAAGTCTGGGGGAGGGTGGGTGGTGAGATCATTCAAACACACCATTCTGGGCAGGCTGGTGCCAAGGACAGGGAATGCGCATGTCGAGGTGCAAACACACACACACACACAAATACATTGTTTGCATAGCCTTTCCTATCCAGGGTGTGTAAGCACACTCAGGTTCATCTTCAGAGGGTGATATTTCACTCATCCATGTCACAAATGGGGAGCCGAGGAGCAGTGAGAATATGTCACTCACTCCCTTAAAATCTCATCAATAAAATTCATCTTCTAGGAGCCCAAAGACAGGCTCTGAGGCGCCCACCTCTGGGCCCTCAGTACGGTGCTGCGGGCTGCAGGTACCAATCAACATCAACCAGCAGGAGCAGGATATGCTCCCTGGGGCCTGGATGGGGCTTTGTGGCTTCCAGGGGCAGACAGAGATGACTAATTCCACTGGGAACAGTTAGGGAGACCGAGGACAGACAGACCAGAGCCACAAAGCCAAAATGTGGCAAAGACAGTGGTTGAACCCAGACCCTGATGCTCTTCTCACAGCCCTCCCAAAGTCCCGGGCAATCACTGAAGTGCAGGTGGCCCTTGCTAGTCCTGGGAGGGTAGAGGTTAGCAGAAGGGCTGTGGGAAAGCAAGAAGCCAGGGGAGGCACATCTGAGAGCCTCCCACCCACCCGCTCCAGCAATCATTCTCCTGGAGAAACAGTTGTCCCTTTGGGCTGACGAAGTCCTCCCTTTCTCTAGGCTGATGGTCTAGAATCAAGGGCCACTGAGAGCTTAAGCCAGGATAGGGCAAGAGCTGGCAGCTTCTCACCTGGTAGAATAATTACTGTCATAGCTACCTTCAGTGTTTCCTGGAATTAAGTGGTCCTTGAACATCATTTGGGACCACCTTTCATGGAGCGTGCTTCCATGGTCCAAGCTGATTGGAACTTGGTTACATATAAACAGGCCGAAGAAGTTATCTCGGAAATCTTGACATGACATCCTGTTTATAAACAGAGACACATTGCTTTAGTGACCACTGGTTTGTCCTTTGGGTGGAGGTTCCCATCACTTTACTGTCCCTTTGCCTGTCAACTACAGTATCCATTGACTTACCACTGTCCTACCCAAAGACCAGAGCCCCATTCTGGTTCATTTGTGGGCAAATACCCTTCTGATTTCTCCAGTGGCTGGGACGACAAGTGAAAGTGAAAGTTGCTCAGTCATGTCTGACTCTTTGTGACCCCATGGAATAGTCCATGGAATTCTCCAGGTCAGAATACTGGAGTAGGTAGCTGTTCCCTTCTCCAAGGGATCTTCCCAACCTAGGGATCCAATCCAGGTCTCCAGCAGATTCTTTATCAGCTGAGCCACCAGGGAAACCCAAGGACACAGTCAAATTATGGGGATGACAAGGGCACAGTCAAATTATGGATTCTGCAGGTCCCTTTCCTGGCCAGCAAGATGACTGTCAGTCTCTTTCTGTCCTGGGCCCTACACACTGCTAATAAAATCACCTTTCCATAGGCCGTTTGCCAAATATACTATTGAAGTCTTGTGTATGTGTGTGCTCAATCTCTCCACTGTGTCCAACTCTTTGTGACCCCATGGACTGTAGCTCGCCAGGCTCCTCTGCCCATGGGATTTTCCAGGCAAGAATACCAGAATGGTTGTCATATCCTTCAGGGGATCTTCCTGACGCAGGGATGGAACCCACATCTCCTCTGTCTCCTGCATCACAGGTGGATTCTTTACCACTGAGCCATCTGGGAAGCCCTTATCAGAATACAATGGATTCAACACCTAAAATCATGCCTGTGACTAAAGTTGCAAGACTGGAAAAATTTTTCCTTCTAATTTATATTTGTCCCTCTGATTCTCAACTACTTAGACCTAGTCTCTTTTTCACACATGCTAAATTTTATTTAAATATGTCACTGAATAAACAAGACAACTCATCAGGGAAATGTCCGTCTTATCCTTTAAAATGTGAGTGTAGGGCTGAGGATGTTTTTTAAATTTTTAAAAATAAAAAAAATTTTAAATGTTGTATTAAGGTATAACTTATTAACGATTTTTCAATAGTTTCAGGTGGACAGCAAAGGGACTCAACCATATATATAGACATGTATGTATCCATTCTCCCCCAACTCCCTTCCAACACCCAGCCTGCCACAACTCTGAGCAGAGTTCCATGTGCTATACAGTAGGTCTTTGTTAGTTGTCCATTTTGAATACAGCAGTGTGTACATGACCTTCTCAAACTTCCTAACTATCCCTTGCCCCTGGCAACTGTAAAGTTCACTCTCTAAGTCTGTGAGTCTCTTTCTGTTTTGTAAGTTCACTGTATCAATTCTTTTTAGATTCCACATATAAGGGATGTCATATATTTCTCCTTCTCTGTCTGACTTAACTTCACTCAGTATGACACTCTCCAGGTCCATCCATGTTTCTGCAAATGGCATTATTTAATTCTTTTTAATGGCTGAGTCATATTCCATTGTATATATGTACCACATCTTCTTTATCTGACAATATGTTTTAAAGCATCTAGTCTTACATAGCTGCTGAGTGATGACACTGACATCTTACTCAGAACACTAGAGAGAGGGCTGGGAGGTTAAGCTCAAGTTGCTCTTTTACAATTCATGCCAGGAAAGACTGGCACTCCAGGGTTCCAAAAAGACAGCAAAGAATTTACATGCCTGATAACCATGCATCCTGGTTGCCAGGAAACTGCTGATTTCAAAGCTTTAGTGTCAATATTCCTTTTCACCATTAACACCTGCTGCAAGTTCTAATATTTCAGAGCTGAAAGGCCTTTCATGCAAAGAGAGAACACACAATATCTTTTTCAAAGCTTTGGTGTCTTGGTGGAGAAAATAAACTCCTTCTGCAAAGCTAATCCTCATTCTCACAAAAGTTTAGGGAAAGGGTGGGGATTGAGGGTTTGGGCAACAGTTAAAGATTTAAAATATAATAATAATTTTAAAAGTACCAAATAATAAAATAAAGTACCAAAACTCGCCATTGTCCTTATCCTCATACAGCTGGTTTTTCCGCAGGTCGTGGGTTTCCTGCCACTCCAGGGACCTGGGCATGGAAAGAGAGACCATGGGATGAGATCTCCTAGGATGTTTCATTTCAACTACACGTGCCCTGACAGGGGCCCTTTGCACAGGCCTCCAGAAGTTTCCAGGTGCGAGTGGACAGTGTCACTCTACCTGACGATTCTTTCTATGCTGATAGCTTCTACACTGTCCCCAGCCTTATCCTCTTTTCTGAGCTTTAGAAGGATACATGCTATGCTTCATCCCTTGTCTCCACCAGAGCCCCACCATGACCTTGAAATCAACCTATTCCAAACCGTACTCACCCGCTGCCTTCTCCTATTGCTCAAATGAGAACATGAAGAGTTATTTTCTCTTGTACCCTCCACATCCAAGCCATCACCAAATATTAATGATGCTACCTTCTAAACCCCTCTCAAAACCATCCAATTATTTCCATCCTTATTGCTGTGTTCAAGTTCAAGAACCCTCATCTCCCTTGTGGACTGGCCTTCCAGAACTCAGCCCTGCCCACTTTCCTATTCATTCTCCACACCTCCAATCAAAATGATCTTTCTAAAGCAGAAGTCTAATTATGGCAGTTCCATAAACACTGAAGCACTGCCCCACTACTCTCAGGACGAAGTTCAAACTCTGAAACAGAACTTGACCTCTGTGCACCTCTCCAGCTTTACCTGAGCAGTGACCTGTTCTCCCTGCCCTTGAACTATACACTCCAACAATAAAGAATATCTTTGTTTCTTAAAAATGCTGGTCTGTTTGGTGGCCGTGGCAGCACCCAACCTCCACCCCACCTTGGCCTTCACCATGATGCTCCCTCTGCCTGGAATACTCCTCCTCTTTTCAGTCCTAAAGCCCAATAACTTCTATTCATTTTTCCTCCTAAAAGGTACTTCTGCTGGGAAACCTTCCTTGTCCCCACTGTGGAGCCCCTCCTTTGAGCCCGCTGGACAGGAGTACCACTCCTGTCCCAGTACTTAGCACCCTCTGATACTAGTGCCTGTATATTTCTTGTTGTCCCTCATTAGCCTCCAAGGTCCATGAGATCAGTGACATTGCTCAGCATTGCATAATATCATCTGACATAGGGCTTGAACACATGCCTTGGCATATAGTAGAACGCCATAGTTTTTTGCTGGCTTAATAAACAATTAAAGCTGTCTGCTTCATTGGGATGATGTGTTCCAGAAGCTAGTCCTAGGGTCTACAGTGAAGGATACTCTTATAGGCAGAAGGGAGTAGCTGTCCCTTCCTTTCCAGCCTGCTCCTCAAAGCAAAGGCATGCTCATAGGCGATGGGCCCCACAGGCACAAAAGTGTAATGAGACCTTTCTCTGGGAGTAACTTGCAGGGTGGGGCTGGGTCACCTCTGAGCCAGGAGAGCAAGGTAGAGACCACTCAGGCTTCTGGCTGCAGGCTGAGCCAGTTAGATGTGTTATTGTAAAATGGTAATTTTATAATTAAGTGATAATTACATTTTCTGCAGTGTGTAAGGGAAAATAAATGTAGTGTAAATCAATACGCTATTGATTCATGCAAGTTTGCCTTTAAGTGTGTGTGACTGAAATTTCCATTATGTGTGAGATTAAACTATCAGCTCTCCCGATCTGTCTCCAGTTCTTAAAAACTAGGGAGGGAATTAACCAGCGCACGGGGAAAGTGAGGATGCAGCCATGCCACTTCCTTCCAGCCTGGTCATTGTTGGGGGATTGTGAACCTCAGCCCTCAGTCCTGTGATCCACCAGAGAAGGTGTGGCGGGGTCCACTGCCCATCCCTGCTCTGCACACTTCTCTGCCCTGTTCAAAGGCCTTCATGAACCCCAGGACTCTAGGGCACAAATCTAAACTTCTCAGCTGGCACCAGGCTCCCTGGCTCCAGGTTGTGACACGTCTTTCTCTCTTGTTCCATTGCCCCAGGCCAGCTTCCTGGCCCTTAACACATTACCAGTAAATGTGGCTAGGCACAGCAGCCGACACTTCCCTCCTACCTAGGGATTGCTTCCAAAGTGAGTTATACTTTTTTATTTTTCGGTTGAACACCATTCAACCCCATCCACCCACCCCTGAACAGACCTGCTGGTGGGAAGCTTCTCTTCCCTCACCTCTGGGGTCCCTAGTTGCCTTCACTGGCCATTTGATCTCTAGCGCAGGGACTGTGGCCAGAACATCAGCTCGTGTGAATTTCTTGCCTCTTTTACTCAAGGAGGATGTACTGCAGACACCTTCCCTTCCTCTACTCCTGCTGTTGTGGCCAGCCCCAATCAGGGATTCTGGTTAATCTGATCACTCTGGCCAAAGTGGGCAGCTTGGAGTGATGATTGGGAAGGTAGGGGGAGGGACTTGGTAGCACCATGGATACCCCTGGGGAAGAAGAAAAGAACAGAGGTACAGTAAAAGGAGGGAGGGGGTCAGGGAGCAAAAATACTGTCCAGTGGTTTGTGGTTTTGCAAGTTCATTTCCCTTCTGTCGGGGGAGAGGGGATTAGCTGCCCTTTTTTTAGAGGGTATCTGAGATCACAACAGGTTTACTCTAAATCAGGCTACCTATTTCCTCTCTCAAACTCTCTCGTGTTACTACCCTCCAGCCCCACTTATGTAGGCACCTCAGCTGTTGGGGCTCACAGAGCATCCCGGGACCCACACAGGATCACACACCACTCAGCCTGGGGCACAGGGGTCAGGACAGGGAGAGGAGCAATGCTGGCCTTTGCCTCCAGGACACACTTCTCCCTGCACTGATGCTCACTGCTTGTTGGGGCCTGTTCTCTTGTGTGCCTGAATGCTTTGCATTTCCTTTTGGATCATCTCTTCCTTGCGCTAAGCTGCCTTGGCCTCTGGACTCTTTCCATGGACTAACACAGGTCCTCAGCGGCCTGTGGATGTGCTGGGCCTCACTGGAGGAGAGGAGCCAAGAGGAGCCAGTCTGCTGTGGCTGGCCCTCCATCCCCGCTCAGGACTGCCATGTCATTCTTAGTCAGCAAAGGGGTGGGGACCAGGAATCAGTCCTCCTAGCAGCTGGGAAAGGCCAGCCCAGCTCCCCAGGAACCACAGACCACACAGCGGGGGCCACATAGGTCATCTGGGCCAGCGAGCAGCTGCCTGGAACATGGCCACAACTAAGACCCACTTCCCCTCATCACTCCCACCACCAGCAAGGTGAGTCTGGACCGATAGGGCAGGAGAGACAACACAGGTGGACTGAGTCAAAAACTCAGCCAGATCTTTGCCTCAGTTTGCCAACTCCCCCTCTGGAAGAAGGCTTTTCCATCCTGATGACATAGCAGCATCAGGACCCGAATCCCATGGGATGCTTTTATGGGCTGAGGCTCCTGCTCTCCATCTCTGTCTGCCAAGTAGAACCCAGCATCTGCCCTGCCCCACCCCCTTTTAATTTTTTACTTAATCTAGGTAGTATATGAGTTCACTACTCTGGTGTACCCACTGGAGGACAGACACTGTCTCTTGTCCCACAGCTCCCATCCCGCACAGTGTACTTAGTACAGAGTACACAGTAGGTGTCTAAACGATGCCTGGTGAATGGCATCATGGGAGTGTGTGATGGACGGACAGTCCCACACAGGTGTGAGCTGGATAGGCCTGCAGTGAGGTCCACCTGCTGCCCTCGTGGGCCAGGGTGCTCTTGGAACACCAGGTCTCCATGAAGGAGACAGAGAGAGGTTTTCAAGCCATACCGGTCGCTCCAGCGCCCACTCCATTCAATCTTGCCCCAGGGGTTCCACAGGCGGATAAGATACTCCCATCTCCTCCTGTACTCAATCTGCAAAGAACAGAAAAGGAAAACTGTCAGTGTTCTCCAGCAAAATTTGGCAGAAGGGATATGAATGCAGCTGCTTTTCACCTCCAAGGACTAATTTAACTTCTGACCTCATTTGGCTGCAGCCAGAAGAAAAAAATGAAAAGGGAAAAAATCAATGCTTCTGCCCGTGTGGAGTTGGAATGAGATCGAGAAGAAAATGGTCCTTTTTTTTTTCTGCGCAGCACCTTGAAGGCAGGTGCAGCTTCCTCATTCCGTAAGACTGCATCCTAAAACCTGCGCCAGCTGAGACTGCATGGCAGATAAACACTGAGGCTGGTGCTGCCACAGCTGCAGAGGGGAGATCTTTATGGGTCCCCAGCCTTCTCCACGTCCTGTTGCAGCCGGCATCTCTAGTCCACCAAAATAGCCGCTTCCTGGCTGGCGGCCCTTTGGGAGCTGTGCTGGGGTCTCCACAGCACTGTCCTGAGCAAGGCCAGGAGAGGAGGCTGATCTGAGCAGGAAGAGAACTGCCTAGGGGTTGAGCCCTCCCCCAGCCTGCAGTCGGGGGGCGGGGGCAGGGTGGTGGCCGCACCTGGCTCTGGCAGCCTGTCTCTGTAGGGGCATCTCCTGAGTGCCCTGAAATCTCCTTCTTTCCTGGGGGCGGGGGAGGTGGGGTGGAGCGGGAGGGGTCACATCATCACCCCTCCCAGATACGGAGGCCAGCACACCTATTCCTTCAGACCACTGAGGCCAGAGGGCAGGACTGTTTGTTGCAAAGTTAAAACAATCACAACCCTTTGAACTTATGTTCCTGGATCCAGGAGGCCTCCGCCTGGGGAGAGGAATTAAAGCATGATTGAATTGCAGCTGCGATATTGATCAGTGTTAATGTTGTTGGAAGAGACAGAGGGGTGAGGAAGGGGCGGATTTGTTCACTGATTCCAGGTCAGAGGAGAAAGTTCTGAGTGTAATATTCCCACGTGGAAAAGAAATCTGTGTGTGGAGGCAGGCCCAGAGCCATGCCTGACCAAGCGTATGATGTGCGCTATAGCCTTCAATCCTCCCAGGTAGATGTTCATGTAACCCCTGTCTTGCAGAGGTGGAGAATGAGCATCGGAGAAGTTAAGCAGCTTTCCCAAGGCCAGAGAGTGAATGGCAGAGGAGAAATTCTGATTCTCACCATGGTCAGTTTCCAAAGCCCAGGCTCTTAATTTTGGAATTGGGAGTGGATAAAGGATACAGCTGCTCCAGGGCCCAGCTCATTCTTGAATGTCGCTGAGACTTTGATCTTGCATGGAAACCCTGGGCTAGCATGTGATTACCAAAAGGATGGTGTCATGAAGGAGCAAAGGGGCTTCCCTGGTGGCTCAGATGGTAAAGAATCTGACTGCAAGGCAGGAGGCCCAAGTTCGATCCCTGAGTAGGGAAGAGCCCCTGGAGAAGGGTATGGCAACCCGCTCCAGTATTTTTGCCTGGAGAATTCCATGGACAGAGGAGCCTGGTGGGCTACAGTCTGCAGGACTGCAAAGAGTCGGACACGACTGAGCAGCTAACACATATACATGAGAGAGCAATGGGGTCAGACAAGGGCACACGAACCTAGCTTAGGTACAGTTCTTTTCTGTCTACTTCTGTGGCTGACACTGCAGTGGAAGGTACTCTGACTTTTAATGCCACATGAGATGGGGGTTCCCCTTCTATGCCCCATCCCCTGGGACCCCAGGCTTTGTATTATTAACCACCAGCATATGATGGAGCCCATGGAACAGGGATGTGAGAAACAGTCTTCCAGTGGTCCAAAAAGTTTAATAAGCCACCCTCGGTGCCCAAGGGACAGTCAGGGGCTCGGGCAGGCATGGGAGAAGAGCAGCCAGTGACTAGAAGGGGCTAAGGCAGCGCTAAATGATGCGTGCAGAGAAACACACATCCCTTTCCCCAGGGAGTCACCGACCCAGCTAGGTGCATAGTGAAAAATGCCAATTTCATTTATCTTCCTGTCTGTGTCCCGCCCAGAGGGAGGATGAACAGATTAAAAAGCATGCTGCATTTATGGGCTGGTTTAATCTTAGCACTTGTGGTCAGAGTTATAAGCCCCTCTTTCTGGAGGAAGAATCTTTAATCAAGTCCTTGGGTCCTTGTCTGACTGTGTTACTTCTTTCTGACAGGGTTCTGTTATCACATGGGCCTTAGCCAAGTGGCTCAGGGGTCACCTTCAAGGCCAAGGTCACAGCTGCATCTGAGAATGGGTGAGCTTTCTTGTGTCACTCTCCTGGCTACTGACTGTACCCTGACCCTGGTCAGATCTCTCAGAAAAGGGGCCAGTGGGAAGAGGTGATCCAGGTCATCTCTCCTAGGATAATAATTCCTTGAAAGTATCCTCTTGAATGTGAGTTCCATAGGTGGTTAATAGCGACTCCTAGAGAAAATTGTTTCATGGCTAACGGTAGATTAAAACCAAGCTGCACTTATGTTGTTAATACAGGCCTTCTCAGAGCCTTTAAAATGCTAACATCCAAATACTGCTTTCACAGAGCATCTCACCAGGTTGGCACTACTGAGAGCACATGTTGGGAAGTGTCAGTAGCCACAGAATGGCAGGAATGGCGGGAATGGACCGTGCAGAACACACGGTCTTCATCACCTACTGTCACAGGAGAATGTCCTGTTCAGACTGCTCAATGCATTGTAAGAACAACTCAAAGCATGTGCTGTGGGGGGAAAAACATCAGGGCTATGAGCAGCATCATCAGGATCCCAAACCCCAGCTAAATCCACACTTGGACTCCCCCAGTTCTCCTCCCTGACCTTGCCCTGGAAGTTTACTTGGCTACTCTGTCACTGCCATCCCCAGGCCCAGCCTTGGCAGGACTCACATTCCACAGCTGTCTGGACCTCTGGATACACAAAGTGCCTTCTCCCCTGGGTTCAGAGGAGAAACAGAGGCCATCTCAATGTGTGAAAAGGGCCTTGCTGAGAATGGCCGGCACATCACACTGGTACCACGGCTCTTTCCTTTCAGGTCCAGCACAGATGTCACTCATTGATCACAGCTCTCTTTTCCAAGTTTGGAAGCAGAGCCAAAGTCTTGTCAACACAGTTATCTAGGCAGCAGTGCCAGGATCAAGGCTGGCACATGAGAAAGCCAATTTGTTCTCCCTAGCCTAGACTTGTCCACACCTGGGATAGGGAGCTTTGGGGGAACAGAGCATCCATCCATGGTCAGATGTGATGATGGTACTGGCTGTCTCCACTGAGAATTCAGAGAAGGGCATGGCCAATTCCAGATGAAGTGCATTGAAGCCATTGGGACTGGGATCTCCTGTGGCCTGGGTTTGTCAGGGCCTCTTCCTTGCTTCTGAGAAATATTTGAGCTCCTCACATACGTTCTGTGATGGAGGATCCGTGAGGTCATTTTCACAGCCCAAGGACAAATGTGTTGATTCACTCGGGCAAGTGCCCACATTCATTGATCCAAGAGCATCTATTAGGTGCCTACTCTCCTCCAGGTGCTGTGCAGAGGAAGCATTTTGGTACTGATTTCCTTAGGGAGGCAGACAGGGGGACAGGAGACAGAAGATATTGCCTCTGTTTTGCAGATTGGAACATTCACCCAAACACAAAACATTGGAGCAACTGGCCTTTGGTCAATGGACAAGAGAGACAGATTGGCACAGGGAAGGGAGATATGAGAAACAAGCCAGAAATAGAAGCTGATGCTTTGCACTCCATGTGAAAAATGGACCCTGGGGTTTGTAACTCTGTCTCTTAGGGCCTAGAAAACACTATCAGACCTCAAGAGCTGTGAGAAATACAGGGATCATGGTGGGGGAGGCATTTGTGGGAAATCATCACAAGGCCAGGAAGGATGGTCCCTGCATGTCTGCGTGATGAGCATAGATGGCAAATGAGGAGACGTGGTGTCTGAGCCCAGCCACTGCAAGCAGCTATGCAACCCTGACCTTCCCCTCTCAGGCCGTGGCTTCTCATTTATGAATGGAGGAGGCTGGACTTAGCATGTTTTCCAGAATAAATGTTACTGCACACACTGGTGACATGCATTTTTGTCCACCCCAAGTTGGTTGTTGCACTGGGGAGAAAGACTGTCCCCCAAGAGGCACCCTCCACTCTTTTGTGGGAATAAAGTTCTAGCTGGGCATATGGCAGCCCTACCAGGTATGTTTTCCAGATACCCTTGGGCCTCCGGGTGGCCCGATTAGGTCCAGACTCGTGGGATCTGAGAGGACACAGTGTGTGCCTGTATTGACACGTGGCTTCCAGATGGGTGTGTAAGTGTCCCTGGCCTCTTTCTCCTCCCCAGGCTAGGAAATGAGGAGACCAGAGGCAGCTGCCCTGGGCTCACAGTTAGAAGCCCCATGTTACAGATGGCAGGGCCACCTACTAGCTCTGGAATTGCCTGCTCACCTGAGACGTGAACTTGATCTTGTTTGAGCCCCTATATTTTGGAGAGTCTTTGTCATAGTTAAGTTGGTATGTAGCAAATAAAACCCTTTTGGGGCAAACTCTCCTCCAAAGTCAATTGGGTAGCTATTCTGCTTTCTTTTGGGGCTAATCCCCCAACCTGGCTAAACACTCAGCCTCTCTGAGGATATTTAAGGAGAGTAAGATCTCTGGTTGGGGTTGGGGGGGGGGGTGTCCCTGAGGGATGGGGATACCAGACACCAGAACTTTTGGATGAATAGAGGGAATGAGGTTGTCCATGATGGGCCTGGACAAAGTGGAGGCAAGAGTGATCAGTACCTGTTCAGCTTTGCTGGGCTCAACTCGACATGAGATTTTGATTCCTGCTTAGGAGAGAAAGAACCCTGGGGCACTGTGTCCACAGGGAGCCTTACCTGCTCAGCGCCAGTCACCGTGTAGGCATGCCGGCTCACCAGTCCATTTGCCATCCTCATGGACTCGCTTGCGGGCTTCAAAGGAGGGAAGCAGACCAAGCATTAAACACTCATACGTTCTTCAAAAAAACCCCAGAAAAGCACAATTCACTCAGCAGCTGAGCTGGGGCTAGATGACAAGCCTCCCACTGACTCATGCTGGAACGCCATGTGTTCCTGGATCTCTTTCCTAGAGAGGTGGAGTTTGAAGGCTGTAGGGTGTCTGAGGCCCCAGCATTTCATACCTCAGGAGACCACCCTATGACAGACAGAAGCCCACTGGGTCCCGAGGACCTGGGCTGCTTGCTTTTCTCTAACGGCTTGTTATCAACGAGACATACCCCAACACGTATCTTCTGGGCATTTTGTGGGAGTCGGGAAGACCTGCCACCTCCAGGCTGTGAGGAATTGGGATTGAACGTGCATTTTGGTTTCAGGTGGTGTTTCAGACCAGGGGTGTGTGACTCAAAAGCCCACGTGGTTAAAGAGTGAAGGAAGGATCCACAGGGATAGGGCACTGGCTGCCTTGGAACAGAATCAGATAATTTGGAGGGTAGCCAAGCTTTTCAGAATGGGGCATGCTGCCTTTGGGGTGCTGCCTTTAGAGCCAGTGAGAATCAAAGGGCCTCCCCTGATCACTCTGAACCCCACTGCTCCTGATCACAGGAAGCAGTAGGCAAAGGCTTCAGCATCAGACAACAGCACTTGAAGCTCTGCTCAGCCACTTACTGGCTGCGTGATGGTGGGCATTTCACCTAGCCTCTCTGAGCCCATTTCTTCTTCTCTAAGTGAAGTCTGTGATCCCTGTTTCAGATGGAGGGCCCTTGCGAGGATTAAGTGAGGCAGTGTCAATAAAGCACAGCATCAGTGCTCCATGGTGGTCACTTAGCCATTCCCCTTACTAACTGAATGGGCCAGTGGCTGAACACTCTGGGGTGAGGAAAGGCTCGAACCAGTACAACAAGATCCCCGATCCACTCACCCCGGTCAGGGTGCCGCAGGTCATCAGAGAGCCTGCCTCTGCTGCCGTCTTCACCATCGTCATCAGGTCAGACGAGGACAAGTGCAGGCTGATGTTGGTGACCACCCCTCCCGTGAGGTCCACCAGGGCATCGGGGAGGTAGCCATAGTGCAGATTGGCATAGGACCCATGAAACCTGGGAAAGAGGAAGGCAGATCAACCCCAGTGGTGCCTTCAGGAAGGGAGATAGCACACTGGACCTCTGTGTATTTTCCAGGGGAAGGATTTACCAACCACCCCCTGGCTGTGGCCATCTGCCCAGCTTCTGTTCTCCTGGATAAAGATTCTAGCAATGTGCCACCCTTATCGCTTCCTTCTCCTGGTCCCCTGGGCAGTCTCACAGGTGGCAGCATTATATAGAGGTTAGGAATGCAGGTGCTGGGGCCACAGGCCAAGGGTCAAACCCCAATCTCCCCAGATATTTAACTGCTTGACCTTAGATAAGTTACTTAATCTCCTAAAACTGGGCTTCACATAGTGCCTGGCACATGGAAACCCTTTAACAAAGACCGGCTGTTAATACAATGAGGATCCACTGTTTCCTGTTTAACAACAGTGGTAAGTACTGGCTGTGTGCAGGGTACCTTGTATTCAAAGACGGGTGAGACCTCTGCCCTCCAAGAGACCACAGTCAACAACTCTGATGGCCTCTGTGACCATAAGCAGCCTTAGTACTTACTCTTGTGTGAAGCTTGATGCAGAATTCCCCTTTCCATTCTCAGAACTAGCCCTCCTCCCACTCCAAGAATCATCAGGAAGGTGATGTCACTGAAGGTAACACAGGTGAGGACGAGGCTTCCATACACATCCGCAAGGCAAACCACCTAAACTCTCAGACCTATGCTCCAAAGTGCCTTTTCCCACCTTCCCATGGGGTTTCCGCTTCAGGACCCACACCCCAAGAAAAGCCCAGCTTTATTGTCCCTATCTTGCCTTCCTCCCAATTTTCTCCCAACTGTGGCAGCCCCAGTCACCTACTGGTGAGGCAGACAGTCTCCAGACTCAAGAGCCCATCTGCTTGGGCCAACTCCTGGCCTCCCCTGTCATGATGAATCAGGCTCGGGCAGGAGGCTGAGCTTCTCAAGGCCCCCTCTGCTCATCCAGGGAATGGGCTCTTGCAGCGGAGCTGCCAGTAAAGCACACACAGTACGTGGAGAGGGTCTGGCTCATGGAGGTGTGCTTCCCATGAGCACAATCGGGACAGCAAGTCCCTACTTCTACTGTCCCCCTGAACAGCAGCACTCGCCACCGAGATGCTCTCCCCTTCAAAGGACACGTCAGGTTGCTTGGCCTTCCTCGGGTGTTTGTTAACTATGAGAGTGCGTGGATCAACTTGGAACAGAGAGGAAGTGACTGGGGGTTCTGGGAAAGTTTCTGAGAAGGGGCACAGCTCTGAACTAAGTTTTATCCAAATAAGGCTATGGTTTTTCCGGTAGTCATGTCTGGATGTGAGAGTTGGACCATAAAGAAGGCTGAGACTGAAGAATTGACGCCTTCAAATTGTGGTGTTGGAGAAGATTCTTTAGAGTCCCTTGGGCTACAGGAGATCAAACCAGTCGATCCTAGAGGAAATCAACCTTGAATATTCATTGGAAGGACTGATATCAAAGCTCCAATACTCTGACCACCTGAAGCAAAGAGCTGACTCATTGAGAAAGACCCTGACGCTGGGAAAGATTGAGAGTAAGAGAAGGGGACAGCAAAGGATGAGATGGTTGGATGGCATCACTGACTCAATGGACATGAGTTTGAGCAAGCTCCAGGAGTTGGTGATGGACAGGGAAGCCTGGCGTGCTACAGTCCGTGGGGTCACAAAGAGTCGGACATGACTGAGCAACTGAACAACAAGGACAGTGGAACAGATACTCTGGGGAGGAAGAACAAATCAGGAGGCTCTGGAGCCGGAAGAGCGTGGTGGAGTGGGGCCAATGATGGACTGACTGGTGCTCCTGGGAGAGGCAAGATTGATAGATCACAGGGAAAGCCTACAGCAGGGGCTGGACGGATGAGGTCACATTTGATTTGAGAACTCAAGTTCCTGTCAATGGGGTGACCTGGAAAAGTTACTGTGGGGTCCTAAAATACAGGCAGGACAAACCCACAGCAACATGGAGGTGAGCCTGGCCGGGTGGGAGACCCTGCCTCCCGTCGTCAAAGCTGTCTGGTGGGCATGTTCCCCACCACTGCCTGGTCACTTGGGCTCTGGCCAGGGACTTCAGCTCTCCTGTCCCTGATGGGCAAGCAGTGGCCAAGCCCCTCCCAGGGAAAGCCCTGACCTTGGCTTGCTTTCTGGTGATGACCACGTGGAGGTTAGGCATGGGTCCGTTCTGCTGCCACCTCTACTGGGGCCTATGGCCTCAGATAAGACCCCTTCCAGTCCTCAGCCTTTCACCCAGATCTGCTCTGGGGCCCCTCACACATCCTTCTCTCATCATACTTCCAACTCTGCCATTCTCTTCCCCTGAGACCCCCAAAATTCACATAAATCTACTCCAGCAAACACAGATCAAGCAGCTGCTCTCAGCAGGCCAGTGTCCCAGGTACAAACACCATGGATGCTGAGAAAGCCTTGTATTAATGAAAGTGAAGGACCCACAGAACCCAAGGGCCATTCTACAGGAACCAGATGACAGACAGATCTTGACCTGTTATTAAACTGGTTCTAAATCTTATCTCCCTCTCTCTGACCGGGGTTATGTTTGGTATTAGACTCTTATCTCTGTGATGTTTGCTGAGTCAACTGCAAAGCTTCCCTTTGGTCATGATTGTGCCCAGGTGGGTCTCAGCATATCTGACTCACTTGATTTTCCACATGTTTTCAGGCTCTGGGTCATAGATTAAGAGGTTGCTGAGAGTGCCAGAAGGTCACCAAGACCAGTGAACCAGTGAAGTTGCTCAGTTGTGTCTGACTCCTAGCGATCCCATGGACTGTAGCCTACCAGTCTTCTCCATCCATGGAATTTTCCAGGCAGGAGTACTGGAGTGGGTTGCCCTTTCCTTCTCCAGAGGATCTTCCCGATCCTGGGATTGAACCCAGGTATCCCGCATTGCAGGCAGATGGTTTACCGTCTGAGCTACCGGGGAAGCCCAAGACCAGGGTTCTAGAATCTATTCCAGAGCCCACCAGCATGACCCACCTCCCTTGCTGCCACACCCTCTTCTGGCTTCAAATAGAACTGCACCAGAGCTACACCAGGAAGGCCCTGCTGGCTCTGTCCCGCCACTCCAGGGCCACAGCCTCAGTGTCTACAGGCCTCGTCTTGTTTTCTGGGCTTCATTCTCAAATGCTAACGTCCAGCTCTTCCTGACACTGGAAATGAGCAACAGCGTCAGTTAGGTACAAGGTGACTCAAAAGAAACAATCTACAAAAACAGTACTTGCAATGCACCCTCCAGAAGGACAGGGACTGGTGGTGGTCTGTAGGGCTGTAACCATTTCTCAGAACCCAAGACTAGATGGTCCAGGGTCTTCAGCCTTGCCAAATAATGTCACCAGATCACATGATCAAAGACCTCAGTAGACTCAGGTTAATCACTTGTACCTGCCATCACATCACTATTTGGAGTCTTGGCTTCCCCATTCATCATATGAAGCGTTGGTTGGGAAGATCTTTGGGGAACTTGATTCCAGACCACTCTCCACTACTCATTTTCTCCTGAAATGTGTGGTCCCCTGGCCTTCTGTCTCCTAGTATTGATTTCTAGCTGTGATGAGTCCTTCACCTGTGTGGGTCTTGATGCTAGCAACCTCTTACACACACATGACTCTTGTATCTGTTGTCAGCACCCTACCCTCTGCAGCCACCACAGAGACACCAGATGAAAGGGGAAGGACCCGTGGCCAGCAGCCCCCTCTCTCGGGGTCGTCCACAGCCTCCTCTCGCTGTGTCTCCCTGATGCCTATGTAGCCTGTCCCAGCAGTGGCTGGGTGTTTAGACAAAGTGCTGTCTCTCTGCTTTACAGACACGAGCTCATGGATCCTGCTTGTGTTTCAGGGACATGGCAGCTCTTCTCAGCCTCCTTGGCTGACAGGAAATAGAAAGGGAGGGAAAGTCAGAGAGCGCTGCATTTGCCACACCTGTCACTACGCCTGTCACCTGGACCCAGGAATTCTGAGAGAGCCTTGTTCTCACCCCCTCAGCTTCAGCCTCATTTTGGGATAACATCTCTCTGCCTGACAATGATAGGAGAGAGGGAAGAATTCAGATGTCAAATCGGATCCAGGAAATATGCTGAAAGGCTATAATTCTGAGTCACAGAGATCCCAGAAAGGATGCTAGGCAGCCTACCAGATTTTGTCCCCCAGTCTCCTGTTTTGTGACCTCTGAGGAAAAAAGCCAGGCAAATATATATTTTTCCCTCTCCACATCCGACTCACTTGACCAGTTCATTTCCAGACTCCCCAGCTGCAACAGTGTTTCAAAGTCTGGAATCCAAGTGTTCATTCAGTATTGTCTACACCCTGGGAGGGAAAGAAGACCATCTCCACTCAGACATGTGGGTTCTCCATGCTTATTCTGCGATTCTTGTGGGCCAGACACTGAAGCAAAAGACAAATCCTTTTCCTCTAGGACTGGCAGTGTCAAGGGATGATGGACAGGCATGTGACTGGGGAGGACATATCTGATCCCAGCTTGGCCTCAAGCACTGTGTGACCCTGGGCAAGTCATTTCATCCCCACACCAGCCTTGGTTTCCTCATCTTTCAGAGAAGGTAGGGTTTGATGCTGACAAAGGCTCTGTCTAGCTCTGATGTACTCTATTTGATTTCCTCTACATTCTACAACCCCCTTCTTTGGATGGAGGGAAAAGCTTTTAAATAGCTTTGGAGTTTGCAACATTTTCTCCTGCTCTAGATTTCTTGAGGCAGTGCAGTGTGGATTCCGAGTCCAGTTTCCCATTTCTTTTCAAGCTGAACGACTGCTTTAGGTCAGCTGTTGACAAAATGGGGTCAAAGTCATCACATCATTTGCGAGCTCTCTAATTCTCCAAGTGAACCGCCTTGTTCCCCACTTTCAATAAAGAAAGAAAAAAAAAAAAATGAAGCCCTGGAGTGGTGAGCGCTGAATCCACCCGAGAAAGATAATGGCAGCATTTGCATAAGAAGCTTAGAAGTGAATTAACCTCCCAAAACATATGTATTGTTTCAACCACCTGGGTTGTTTTCTGGGCATCATTCTCAAATGTTAATGTCCAGCTCTTCCTGACACTGGAAATGAGCAACAGCTTTAGTTTTGAACAAGTTGACTCAAAAGAAATGATGTATAAAAAGAGTGCTAGCTATGTGCCCTTCAGAAGGACAGGGACTGGTGGTGGTCTGTAGGGTTGTAACCATTCCTCAGAACCCAAGACTGGACATGGTGGGGTCTTCAGTCTTGCCAAATAATGTCACCTGATCAAATGACCAAAGACCTCAGTAGACTCAGGTTAATCACTTGCACCTGCCATCACATCACTATTCAGAGTCTTGGCTTCCCCATTTATCATATGAAGGACTGGTTAGGAAGATCTTTGGGGAACTAGATTCCAGAACACTCTCCACTACTCATTTTCTCCCATAATGTGTGGTCCCCTGGCCTTCTGTCTCCTAGTATTGATTCCTAGTTGTAATGTGTCCCTCATCTGGATGGGTCTTGATGCTAGGAACCTCTTACACACACATGACACTTGCATACCCCACCTGGGCCAGCCTGAGCATCTCTATTACAGCATGCAGTGCAGTGCCTAGACTATGACTAAAGGCACAATAAACATCTGTTCAATAAAATCAACCCAAATTGTGCAAGTGAAGCACGCGACTTGTGGAGTTTATAGGTCCTTCAGCTTGTGAACCCCAGAAAATAGTCCTTGACACAGGGTGTTCAGACCATATAATAATAAGCAGCTCCTGCCCTGTCCCCCACACATAAATCCAATTTCATGGTATCCACACCAGGCCCCAGACTGTCCTGCCAGGGTTGCTGCTCATGTCATTCCCATTGTTGAGGATGTCCATGCCCCCATATCCCCTCTCCCCCTTCTGAAATCTCACCTATCCTTTAAGACCTCGCTCACCGCCACCTCCACTGTGCAGCCTCAGCTGACTCTCTGTGAGTCAGAAAGTCAGAACTACTGTCTCTCTTCTTTGCCCTCTCAGCAGACTTTGACCATAATATTGTATTTTATTTGGGCCTGAACACCAGCCCCTAAAATAATACCACTGTCAGTCCCTATCTCTGTCCAGCTTTGCCCTGCCCATCCCTCGCTATGCGCCTCTGGGTCCCTCCCAATGGTTTGTGTCTAACACAGCCTTGCACATGTGGTTATTTATATAGGATGTCCCATGAGGTGGCAAAGGCTCTGAGGCTCCCAGGGGCATTGCTTGAATTGAGCAGAGCTGCAAAAAGTCTCAGGACCGACTGGTGGGGAGCAGCTGTCAGGGCTAGTGGCTGGGCGGGCAGGGCCAGTATCCAGGCCCCAGGCATAGTGACAGGCCCATCCTTACTTGGCGTAGGCCTTCTCCAGCAGGCACGGCCAAAACTCTCGCTTGTTGCGAGGTTTGACGAAGATGTACTCGTTGTTCAGGACAGGTAGGCGATCGTCAATGACCACTTCCACCCACTGGCCACACCGCCAGAACTGGAGGAGAGAGAGCAAAATATATGCGTTAATAGAGCTGGGGCAGGAGGGAGGTGCTGACCCCCTAGCCCAGGCCAAAAGATTACCACCATTGCCACATTGCACCACAGTGCAATAAGAAGTCTATACAGATCAAAATCGCAGCCCAGGCTGGCAAATAGGGGACGTGTCTGTCATTTCCACTGACAGGTGAGTCACAGGTCAAGTTAATCAAGGAAAACACAGGCAGGGAGGAAGGCGTCTCGGGTCTAGCTGGACTTTGCTACTAATTCCTGCCTCACTTTGGCACGTCCTTTGTGAGCGTCAGACACGCTAGATGCTCCGGGTACATCTTGTGTACAAAATGGGAGCAGATGCTGATAGCAGAGGAGAATGGGTGACAGGGAGTGTCCTGATGGGGAAGGAGAGCCTTCAGGGAGCTGGAGGCTCAAGGGAAGACGGGCAGGGTTCCTGCAAGTGGTGAGGAGATGGGAAAGCATCCCAGATGGTAGCCACGGAGTGGGCAGGGCCCGGAGGCCGCCACACACGAGGCTGCTGGGGAGGACTGAGCAGTTTCAGCCTCGCCCTGGCCCTCCTCTCCTCATGTCCAGCTGGCCCTGCCATCAGAGCAGCAGCAATGAAGCGGGCTGGCACTGCTGCCGCCAAGAGCGCAAATGAACCAGATGTTCCACTCCAAAACAGACTGGTTTAATCTTCAGCATTCAACTCTTAATGGTTCACCCGGGGACACTGCCAAATGACAAAAATGCATAACAAAAGCCAGCTTTTTGGAGTTTGTTTGCTGGTCTCTGGATCAGCAACAGGGCGAAGGTCTTAGGCCTGAGTCTTAAGGCAGGCAGGCCTCCGACAGCGGGGCTCAGGGTAAGGCCGGGTGGATGTGATCCATCACCTGCTCATGGTGAGGGGGAGCCATCCACGTGGCCATGTCCAAAGCTGAATGTCCCCGGTGTTGGACTGTTGTACCCAAGTGAGGATGCATTATCGAAGCCGAGATGGAGACCAAGACAGGAATGTCAGGGGAGACAAAACAAAGAAAGTGTTCTTGCAGTCTTTAATGAACCAGTCCACTGGAGCTGGTGTTCTCACAGCTGTGGGTCTGCGTCCCCACTGAAGTCAGACGCACAGGCGGGTGAAGTGGGGAGCCAACAGAGATGCTATTATAGTGAGATCACTGAACATGTCTGAAGCTCCAAGGAAGCTAACCCTAGCTCCTGGATGGAGGGTACCAGAAGGACAGACCCATTTGAGTTTAACTGCACAGCAAAGTGTAGGAGCCAGTGTCCAGTCAGTGGAACCATGCTCCAGGCCTAGTTGTGTCCTGAGCAATAGCTATTGGATAAGATACTTGATTCTCTGTGACTCAGTTTCCTCATCTGTCAAATGGTGGTAAGAGTAACAACTACCTCACACTGTGACTGGGATCAGATGAGACTGTGAGAGTGGGATCACAATTTTGACAGAAGGAACTGTTCTTTCAAGAGCTTTTTTGTTCAGCACCTAGGATAGTGCCCAGCACACAGTAGGCCATCAAGAATGAGTGAGTCCTGGCTTGAATGAGTCCCTCTGGTTGATTCCACCCTCACTCGCACCTTCCCTTGCCAGTAGAGCTGACCAGACTTGCTCTCCCTAAACAAAGGGAACCTCAGATAAGATCATTGTTCCCAGAAAGGACGCAAATGGCCTGATGAAAATGTGGTGGTCAGGAATGAGGTCAGTGATCTGTGTTTCCTAGTTCCCTTCTCTGGATGAGGAGGGCTGGCCCCTAGATAATGTCTGCACCCTTTAACAAGCAGCCTGGGCCATCTGACCAGCACCCAAGTATCTGCAGGAAACCAGAAGGGTTTTGGGCAAAGAATCCGAGTTGCCCAGATACAGGGCTCTTTTCTGAGAACTGTGCCCAGACTCAGAAAGAACAGATGTACAGAGGTCAGCACTGCAGCTATTTCTGGAGAACCGTGGGACTTTCTTCACCTTCCAGAAGGGCAGAGCATACCCTGCCTAGACCTCAGTTTGTCCTAACCACCTGTCTCTCCACCCCTTGTAGCTTTGAGGTGAGCCTGGACACAGCTAAACCCCGCCCCCTCTGGCTAACTTCTCAGTGTGATCCTTGGACCAGTAATATCAGCATCATCTGTTAGAAGACCTAGCATGCAAATAATTGGACATCAGGAAGAGAAAACAGGATAAAGGAGGATGCCAAGAAAAAAACTGGAAGGAAACAGCTGAGCAGAAAAAGGAGGCAGGTCTTCAGAAGGAAAGGGCTCACTGAATTCCAGGCAAGATTATTCTTCAAAAGGACACAGACATAGAGAACAGACTTATGGCCACAGGGGGTGGGGGAGGAAGGAGAAGGTGGGATGTATGGAAAGAGTAACACAGAAACATATACATTATTACATGTAAAATAGATAGCCAATGGGAATTTGCTGTAGACTCAGGGAACTTAAACCAGGGTTCTGTAACAACCTAGAGGAGTGAGATGGGGAGGGAGGTGGGAGGGCGGTTCAAGAGGGAGGAGACATAAGTATACCTATGGCTGATTCATGTTGATGTTCAGCAGAAACCAACAGAATGCTGTAATTATCCTTCAATTAAAAATAAATACATTTAATTATAAAAAAGGCATATATCTGGTCATATTCTAAAGAAACTTCTGAACCAAGGAGAGACAGTGCCTCATAGAAATTTGCAATTTGAAAGAATGTATTGCATACAAGGTCAAGAAAATAGATTGGATATTTCTTCTGCAACATTGGAGGAGATATAAGACAATGGAAAAATGTTTACAGATTTTTGAGAAAAAGGAATGTAATCCAAAAATCCTAAACCCAACTGAAATACTGTTTTTAAGAAAGAGCAAGTGAAAAAATACTCAATCTGAGGAAACTATTCAAGGAATTACTCCTACCAAATGATAATGAAGTTAGAACAAAAATCTTAAGAGGAAATGAAGGTTGAAGGAAACAATGGTGAATAATGAGTTTTGAATATGCTTTGGACAAGAAACATACTTGTAACAGTGAAAGTAAAATTGATAGCGAAAGGATGAGCAAAAATATAACAAGGAAATGTAAGTAACAGGAATCTAGAATAGCAATGTGAAAATCAGGTGAGGAGGAAGTCAAGGTTAGAAGCTTCATACATAACAAAGAGGGATATTGTGTAAGTTTTATTCTAACAACTGAAGAGCAAAAACATAATTATTTGGGTACAAAGGAATAGAGCAAGAAAACAATAAAGTCAAAACATAAAAGGAACCCTCCAAACTATAACTTTGGGAAAGAACTTTAATTCAGTTCTTTTAGAATATGACAAATCAAACAGACAAAAAATAAGCCAAGACAAAAGAGATAATTGCAGATTATATAATCTATAAATCAGAGAACTTGATTGCATATATCAAACTTATGACCATTGGATAATATATTAAAATATATAGAGAGAAAAGAGATTGATAAAGTAGTCTTAACCACAAATTAGAGGAAATTAAATAAATTTCCAGAGACTTAAATAAGCAATTTTGGGGCAATGCACTTAGAACTATAGAAAAAATAGTTGATTCTCTCAGCAAAATATAAATTTCAAGAATTAACTCCAGAAGAAATAAGAGGCCCATGCAGATCCATAGCTATTGAACACATTGGAAGAGTTAAAGAAATCATATTTTAAAAGGAGATAGGTCCAGACAATTTAACAATTGTCTATTTCACTTGCAAAGAACAGATAATCAATGATTAACAACCATTATACAAATTATTTCAGATCAAAGTAAATCTCAATGTGCTCATATTAAAAAGCTAGTATAACTCCAAAGAAAAACAACAAAAATCTGGAATCCAATTGTACATGTGATATAGATGCAAAAATTCTAATAAATTTTTAGCACATTGAATCCAACAGTGGATTAAAAGAATGGCATACCAAGAAAGTATGCCACTAAAATCAAAAGAAGGCAGAATTTTGCTCTTGTCACCTCATTCAAAATTACAGTCTTCTAATTAATACAGCAAAACAAAATAACTCTATAAATATTAAGAGACAAAATTATCTTTATTTGTGGATAATATTAGATAACTAAAAAATATCTAGACATTAATAAAGAAGAAATTAGAATTTGATAAGGTGGCTAGATACAAATTAATATAAAAAAAGGACTAGCATTCTCTTTTCATCAACATATAGTTAGAAAAATCATTCATGTTAATTACAAAATTGTAAAATATCTGAGAATACATTTATCAAGAAGGGTATAGAAGGAATATCAAAACATAACTATAACATTTTATTGAAGGACATAAAACTGGTTCTAGATAAATGGAAAGATATACTGTGCTTTTGGAAAGGAATAATTACAATAATAAAAATGTGATTTTTTTCCAAATTAATACATAAATTTAATGCTGCTCTATTCTGCTTCATGGTGGCTTTTCTTTTTAATTAGATGCAATGATTTAAAAATTCTCACAGAAGAATAAATGTGCAAGAATCAACAAGATAAAATATTTTTGAGGGAAAGATACTGAATAATGAAGGAGAACTTATGTCACCAGCTGTTACAACTCACTCTGATGCTACTGTAATCAAAGCAACAGGGTGTGGCACAGGGACAGACAGACAAAATCTTAATGATGTACAGGGTCTTTGATCAATAATTCTTTTCTTTGGCTGATTGTTTCTGCCATACTTTTTATTGGGTTGCCCAAAATGTTCATTCAGATCTTTCCATAAGATGCTATGGAAAAACCCAAATGAACTTTTTGGCCAACCCAATATTTACACGAAAACATTTTAATTCTTATCTTCCCTATGTGTTGTCAGATCCTGAGTTCAAATCCTTTTGAGGAGCTAACACACATTAACTAACACTTAAGTGTCTCTCCCACATCTCAGGCTGCTAAACCAAGAGAACATTTAAGACAGTTGCCTCCCTAGGCTCACAGAGAATCCCATTTAAGGAGCATCCCAGCAGCATACTTACCCGAAAACAGAAAATCCCTGCATACTGGTATGAAAAACTTTGGTCTATTAGGATCTTCTGTAGATACTGTGGACTCTGTGTCAAGGCCCCCAGTGCTGCCAAGAACCAGCAGTCTCCTGGAGGGGAGGGGGACATAAGTCGTGAGATGCTGTTTGGACCCACCTGGAAGCCCCACCCCTTGCACTGCTCAGAGTTGGCGTGCCTCCTTCTGAATAATGCTTTTTTTTTTTTCTTCCCTGTCTGAGAGAGGAGAACTGGGGGAAAGATTCACCGGGGTCAGTTCCAAGCAAGATAGAGGTGATGGTGGTAGTTATGGAGACAGTGGTGGGGACAAGGGTGGAGTAGTGATAGGTATGGTGATGTTGGTGCTCCTATGATGCTGAGGGTAGTGCAGTCAGGAGAGCAACAGCCAAGCTGATGGGCCAACTTGCCTTCTGATTCTCGTTTGGCCCAAGGTGCCCAGAACCAAAGTTACAGCAAATTTTGTTGCCAGCATCGGTGGCAATGGTGCGCTCTAAAATTGGGGAGAACAGATTTCGGTTTTTCTTTACTAATATTTACTCAGTCCCTCTTGGTGTTGGGGCCTTTCCAGCCCAAATCGTTTCTCCCCTCTTCCCTCTTGAGGGAACATGGCTTTAAGTTTCTCCTTTAAGGTCGCTGTGAGCCCTTTTGAGCAAGCTCACCCCCTTCTCCTGAGTCTTCTCTCCACCTTCACACAATGGCCTGAATGCCCTTTCAAGTCAGGCATGCTGCTGGCTGCAGAAGCCACAGGGATGCCCTGGGAGAGATCCCTTCTCCCATCAGGAGGCTACTGGCTGGAGGGGACTTTCTCCAACACAGACAGCAAGCCAGTCAGGCTTCTATCAAATTCACCAGGTGAAGTCCAAGTGCCAGGGCACTAACTGGAAAGTGACATTCTAAGGACATAGAGCCTGCTCTCAGAAAGGTTGTGTCTTATTTATTTATTTGGCTGCACTGGGTCTTAAATCTGGCTTGTGGGATGTAGTTCGCTGTCCAGGAATTGAACCTGGGCCCCCTGCATGGAAACAAAGAGCCCTAGCCACTGAACCACCAGGGGAGTCCCAAGGGTTGTATCTTATTTTGCGATGTCTCTGGGCTCCATGCCTACTTGCCCACCCCAAGGAGTCTCGCCCCCCACTCCCAGGGTTCTTGCTCAGGGGTATTTCGTGGCCACACCTGCTACTGCCCATGGGCCTCCCTTCTCCTGCCACACTCCTCAGGTCTCAGCAACAACTCCAGTTGGGTCCAGTGGGTTGGAGGGAGTCACACAGCCCTAGATTCAAGCTCAACTCTGTCATGTATTGCTTTTATGACATGAAAGACATTATTGTGTCCCTTGGGCCCCTAGCTTCCGCATATATAAAATGAGGATGTTGCAGGGTTAATGAACTATTTCATGCAAAGTATCTAGCAAAGCCTTGCAAAAGTTCAGTAAACATTTACTTCCCTCTACTCAGGGCTCAGACTGAACTCTGTGTATATTTTCTCCTTTTCTTTGACAATTCCTCTCCCTAAAGGGCTCTGCACACCCACTGCTAAGCTGATTTGCAGGCTGAAGGTCTGAGCATGAGTAGTCCAACCACAGCAACACTGAGGGTGCCGGCCTCTGTGGGACTGGGTGGGGGCACTTCTCTCCACCCACTGCTGCTCAGAGGTGGACTTTGGGCAGCCTGCCTCCATCCAGGGCCAAGAAGAAAGAGGTTGAGTTCTTACCTGCCTCTCCTTGTTGGATATCGAATCTGCTCGCACCTTCCAGGATGAAGAGAGGCTCTGGTTTACCCTTCAATAAATCCTTAGAAAAGAGCAGGGGAAAGTCATGAGCATCTTTTATCCCTCTGCCCAGTGTGGTACCCAAGACATCACTCTCCTCATCTTTGAGGAGTAGAGGTTACTTTGTAAAGAGGTCTTTAGGATCTGAGTTAGGAAAGTTCTCCTCATCCTTCAGGTTTTATCGCTGACAGGGAGGCAGATGTCAGAGGGGTGTATGTGTAACTGCCCAGATAGGCAATAAATGCATGGGCAGACTGCACGAGGAGATAAGGACTAGGATCCTTACATCGACTGATCAGCCATCCTGGTCCCAACAGCAGTGTTTCATTAAAAGTCTATAAACAACCAAGAAAGAAAAGGATGCATTTGCTAGAGAAAACTTTCACAAGCATAATCACACTTTCCTTGTGAAATGTCATCTCTCAGAAGTCAGTATAGGCATTCAAAGCTCCAGGTCCAAGTCCAGCTACATGCTGTACAGAATGCAGGCTGTGTATTACTCAGGTCTTTGCCCACTCCCTGGCTAACACCCAGACTGATTCTGGAAGACCCCAGGCAGCTTCTAGGTTTTCCTGCAACCAGGAGCCCTCAGGATTTCCTCAGCATCCTCTCTGTGTCCTGGATCTCCATTGCATGGATTTGCATGATTTGGTATAATTGTTCCTGTGTCATTTCTTTTCACATTGACAAAACAGTTCCCAGAGAGCGGGGCTGCAAAGTGGAAATGGATTCATCTGCTCAACAGCCATGAACATGTGGAGTCCTGTATCTTGTGAGACCTGTCAGCCCTTTGTAAACTGCCCTCCAGTTTCCTGGTGGAGTCTCCGAGGGGCAAACAAAGGTGTGCATGCCTGCAAATAAGTCAGCCAGCCCACCGCACCAGCCCTCCTCTCACCATCTTCTCTGCATACAACTGGCCCTCTCTAATGACCACGAAGGGGCCCTCAGGCCCAGGTCCTTGCAGTGGAGGCCCGGAGCTGACCCTCTGCCCTACCGTTGGCTGCACAGAACTCAGGGTCTCTCTTAACACCAACAGGAAGGGCAGAGCTGTCACAGGGCCCTGGAGGGAGCAACTCTCCCAGTGTCAAAGCAACTTGGGGTGCTTCAGCGGCTCTAGTTGTCCTCTCCCTTTCTACTGGAAGAGGAAAGTCGAGGTCTTAGAGGCTGGCTGGAGATCCTCCACTCAAGGGAGTTAAAGAAGAGGGTGAAGGCGTTTGGGTTTTGGCTCAGCTTCTTTGTCATTTACTCCTGGTTTACCACCCTGCTGGGCAGAGCAGGGGTGGGTGTGCTGAGGGTCAGAAGAGCAGAACCTGGTGTGGAATCCTGTCTGCATTGTTCCTGTGGTGACCTTGAGCAACTTGTTTTACTTTGCCGAGGCTCGGTTTCTTCACGTGTAAGAAAATGGGCATCAAATGAGAAAGTCATGATGTCCCAGCTGCTGTGACCAAACCCTCGTGGAGGACGAGATGCTTCATTCACAGTGATCTCCTGATGGACTT